>NW_015386400.1:1932187-1946463 GCF_001527695.2 Protobothrops mucrosquamatus | reverse complement strand
TTAAACAATACAACATCAAATTCGTTTCTTTTACATCCAAGTTTTGTATGATACCTAGGAGAAACAACTGAGGCAAAAAAGTAATTCTTCTTTTAAAGATTTGCTGTAAATTCCACCACAATTTTATCCAAAAGGCCTTAATAACCTTGCAAGTCCACCACATATGAAAAAAAGTTGCATCTTGTTGTCCACACCTCCAACTCGCTGATCTTTCTGTTGAAATGTGTGAAATGTGTGCCTCCAAGCCATGACTGATTGCTTGGGCTGGAAGTGTTCCTTTAAGGTTTTCTTGAGGTCGGAGTACGATACCATTTCCAACGAATCTGGGGAGATTAAGCTCTCGGCGATCTCAAAGGCGTCTTGCCCACAAACGCACAACAATGTGGCAGCCTTTAAGCCTTCCTCTCGAACCTGGTTTATGCGAAAATACGTCTCGACTCTTGCCACGTAAGATTCCCACCTCTCGGGGTGAGAGACGTCGAATTCTTCTAAACGCCCAACTTTAGCCATGATCGATGGTCAAGTTTCTTCTTCTTCTTCAGTCGCACGCACCCTCCAGCGATTTTGTACTGACAGGATAACGCTGACTTCCACGCCGTTTCTTTCCCGGACTTCTTCGGGTGAGTCTTCTAGCTTTTCTTAGCTGTAGAGACTGAATCCCACCTTTGTCGCCAGTGTTAAGTCCTGGGAATAATGGCGCTTGAGACGAATCATCTCCAACAAGTCTTTATTGTTTGCTCCACTCTACGAACAACCCGAGCAGAGGCACGCAGGCCTCTATTTATACCTTCTGATCCCCGGGCAAGTTTAACCAATCATGAGGCGGGCTTTTCCTGCCTTGCGCATGCGCACAAGGCTGGCGCCACTCAGTCTGGTCCCGGGCAGCTTCTGCAAATGCCCAGGACTCTTGCAATGTCCCGAGCCTGCCTCTTGCAGGCTCAGGACACAACAGACCCCAAATGGGGTCGCGACCCATAGGTTGAGAACCGCTGAAATAGGGCAATACTCCTCATTTATTTATTTGATTGTTATATTTTTTATTATTTATTTTATAGATAACTCAGCAAAAATATATAATACTCCATTCTCCTCCTATTTTCCCCACAAGAGAACCCTTGTGAGGTGGGTTGGGTGGAGAGAGAGTAGATTGGTTCAAGGTCATCCAAACAGATTTCGTGCTTAAGGCGGGACTAGAATTCCTGATTTCTAGGCCAGCACCGTAATCACTATACCAAACTCACTCAACACTTTTTTATAAATACAGCAAAATACAGCCAGATGATCATAGATGCTGCATGCAGTGGCCATATGACGTCTAATTTTTTGTTACCTCTGTTTTTTTTTCTCTTTTGAAGGCCTCCTGAATTTTAAAGTCTTCATATGTGCCATCAGGTTGTTGCTGACACTTAGTGACCATTATGTCAGATTTTCTCTATGACGATCTATCCCTAACTGGGTCCTTCAGGTCTTCCAAGTCTATTGTCCCTGTAATCTTGCTGCTAGCCATCCTCTTTTTCTCCTGCCTTCTAACTTTCCCAGCATTAATGCCTTCTCTAGAGAGTTGGGTTTTCACATAATAGGTCTAAAACAGATAATCTGAGCCTGACTCCTGCTTAGTTTCCTGCAAAATTTTAGGACAACTATTAAGATTCTCTCTACGGAATTTACAGATATTTAATTTACTATCTTTATTACCATTATTGGATTGTTAAAATTACCTTGAAGGCATTGGATATATAAGAGGACTTTTGGGTGAGATATGACAAACTGAAGACAACTCTGCAGAAGAGGAGTCAAACACGGCAGCAATGACCAAGGAACTGGAGAGTAGATAATAATAATAATAATAATAATAATAATAATAATAATAATAATAATAATAATAATAATAATAATAATAATAATAATAGTAAAGTTGGAAGGGACCTTGAAGGTCATCTAGTCCAACCCCCTGCTCAGGCAGGAAACCCTATACCATTTCGGACAAATGGCTGTCCAGTCTCTTCTTAAAAACTTCCAGTATTGGAGCATTCACCACTTCTGGAGGCAGGTTGTTCCACTGGTTAATTGTTCTAACTGTCAGGAAGTTTCTCCTTAGTTCTAGGTTGCTTCTCTCCATTCTTAGTTTCCATCCGTTGCTTCTTGTCCTGCCTTCAGGCGCTTTGGAAAATGGATAAGAAGAAGTTAGGAGGTGGCCCACGGGTGCTCTGTATGGCTGATCCTTGCAAGGAAATCATGGGGATAGTGGTCTTGTGTGTGTTTGAACAGCAAGAGGCAATAAGATTAGCCATCTTGTTCATGGCAGAGAGTTTTAAAGGACACTATGTTCATAAGCCTCACTTTCTAATCATTTTTGGAAATTGCTCATTAACTACTTCTAAGCAATTAGAGACTTTCAGAATGACAAATTTGTAAATACTGGGTAGGCCTGCTTTCAATCCTGAACAAAATCTATATAAATAAAAATGTAAATGTTCGTTTGTTCAAAATCTTAAATCTCTGAAAGTTCTTCACCGATTGCTTTGAAATTTTGACACAACATTGCATTTCAATACGCACGTGTTTTTATATACCTATATTATATAGATGTCACACCTGTGACAGGTAAAAACATGCTTTTTTTGAAAAACAGCACCATCTGTTGGACGTAAAAGCAACACACGCTTTTACCAGACTGAGCCACAGCAACGCGTGGCCGGGTACAGCTAGTAAAAAAAATAATTATACATTTAAGAATATGAAGAATCTACAATAAACAACAAAAAGCTAAATAAAATTTTGAACTTAGAAACTTAATAATGGACAAATTATCCAGATAAATTTGGAATATTGAAACTTACAATAAGATTTTGCAATTAGTTATAAAGAACAAAGAGCTTCTCTTGGGAAATAGATTATGTCTTATTTTTAATAAGACACAAGGATAACTAATTTCACAATATCAAAAACTGGACACTAGAGGGGACTAAAGTTTTCAGAGAGAACTGAAATTTACAACCCTTTAAAATATTGTAAAACATTATGATAATAAAAACACTAAAGGAGACTTTTGAAGAATGGAATTAGAAATTAGTAGCCATAATATCAACATCATTATAAAAGTTATGATGACATTACTTCCCTGGATAGATTATGTCCAAATGATGCTACTGAAGACCTGATGGATATAGAATAAATTATTTGACAAAATAGAGATGGAATTGAAATTGGACTTACAGCTGAGTAGGCCAGGAGAATGATTGAGAAAAGGATGTTTCACAGAAGAAACTGGCTGAAGTTTTAAAATTTAAAAGTGAAATATAAATGATAAACCAAAAGAGTGACATGGATAATTTTTCCAATTGGATTTAAAAAGAGGTTTACTGAAATAGTAGTTACAGTAGTTGTGCAAGGCTTAATGACCGCAATGACTTATGACCAAAATTCCAGGCGCAATTGTGATAATAAATTAAAGACTACCTGTGTGTTGTTACTTCTGGAAAGCTTTTATGGACTTTCTGTGGACACCAGAACTGAAAAAATGATGTTATATGGATTTTTTTAATAGATTAGATGTGGGACTGGAATGAAGAATAAATATTGTCCCTCTTAGAAGAGATGAAAAATCACTAAATCTGTTTATACTCTTTGGAAAGAAGGTTGGAAGTAACTTCTTTGTTTATTTCTTTTCTCTTTCCTTACTATAGTCATAGTTTTCAATTTCTTCTTTTTTCCTGTATTTTTTATTTCTTTCTCTTCTCCTTTCTGTATTTATGTTTAATTTGTATGAGACATACTAATGTAATGATTCTTAGTAAAATTACACCATACTATACATATGCAAAAACCTTTGTATTTCACATTTAGATAAACTTATTGCTAGTATAATTAGTAGACATGGTTTCTTTGTAAAAGCTATTTATAGAAAAAAAAAATCCTAAAAGTCTTAGAAATAATTTGTAATCTTTTCTGCCAGGGAGAGGAAAGATATTCACAAATCATGGCTAATACAATACATATTTCAATTCATATTTATATTATGAGGTTCATTTTCTTCTATACCTGAGATTTCTTAATAAAAATATACTTAAAATATGTCCTTTCCAACTCCAAATTCAGTGACAACTAACATAGTAGCAAATAGTTTTTTTTTTTAAAAAAAAGTAGAAAAATATTCTTCTTAAGTATGAATGGCATCCAGATGAACCATTCAGATACTATTTTGAGGGATATGTTATCAGTGCTGGCAGCAGAGCCGAAGGGAATTCGTCAATCACTTCCCTCATTCACTCGTAAAGGCAACATTTGATTGGTTCATCTGAATGTCACTTGAATTGATGCCTTAAGTCAAAGAACTTCCTCATTTAGCACATAGTTCCTTCTCTGGTGTTGTCCACTGTTCCTGCCATCGCTATACAAAGTAATCATGTGACATCATGCTTTATGACCATATTGCTTAATGATGGAAATTCCAAACTCTATTGCTGTCATAACCCAAGGACTACCTGTATCAAATTTCAGCTACAAACCTTGCATTGTGCAAAGCCTGTTCTAGCTCTTTCATACACTCCTAGGAGATTGATAGGTGGTTTGAACTTTCCCTTAACAACCGCTGCAAAACCTATCATTAAGCCACCAAGTTGCACATCTTAGATCTAAATACAAATCAAATATCCCATTTACAGCTGTTTGGGCCAATTACCAAAATAAGTAGAAGTTCATTAAGTAACTTGGCTAGGACTTTCTTTCTTTTAATTGTTATGTAATTGAAATATATTCCAGATTCTGATTCTAATGTTGTAGTCTGTTTATTTAGTGTACTTTTCATTATATAAAGCAGTCATTTTTGCTGAAATGAATCTGTTTCCTAGTCCATCTCCCAGATTTAGCAAAAACTCAGTGCTATTTTTTGCAAGATTTTTATATACATGGTCCTTGATTTATGATCACAACAGATCCCAAAATTTCTGTTATTGTGAGACATTTGTTAAATGAGTTTTGCTCCATTTTATGACTTTTTTGCCATAATTGATAAGTGAATCTCTGCATTTGTTAAGTTAGTACTGTAATATGGTTGTTAAGCAAATCTAGTTTTCTTGTTGACTGTGCTTGTCAGAAGGTCACAAAAGTTAATCACATAACCCCAGGACACTGTAACTATCAAAAATATAAGTAGTTGCTAAGCATTTGAATTTTGATCACATTACCATAGGGTTGCTGCAATGGTCATAAGTGTGAAAAATGGATATAAGTCACTATTTTCAGTGCTGTTATATCTTTGAATATCACCAAAGGAAGTGTTGTAAGTCAAGATGACCTGTATATGGCCATAACAGAGTTTTAGTAATTTTCTAATGGCAGGAACTGTATTATCTACTAACTCTGATTGGGTTAGGAAAAGGAGGTTGTTTTGTTTCTTGACCACAAAATCAATGGCTAGAAAGTTTTGGGAGAATGGAAGAAAGTGGGAGATATCCATGTAACCAGCCATTTCTTAGGCATTGAATTACAGTAATCAGAAATCCAGCCTTTCCCAGTGTTGAAGGAAAAGTCTTCATCATGGTTCAGTCCAAGCCGGAGATAAACAACATGGCGACTGCTTTAGAAAGAAGGTTGCAGTTTATTGAAGAGGAGAGCCAGACAGAAAGATGGCTCTGGAAGAAAAGAGAGAGAACACATGTAGGGAGTGGGTTTTTATACCCTCTGGAGCCTTTTGTTTGGAGTTGTTCTTGTGGCATGAACTTTGACCTGAGACTGAGTGTGCCTTTCTGGTATTCTGATGGTGGTGGGTTAATCCTATTATGTCCCAAGGGTCATATCCTGCTTCCCTGGGGCTGGGGCTGATGACTCTTAGATTTTTGGTGTTGATTCTAGGGATCTTTCTTCCTAATCTGTTTCCTGATTCCAGTCCTTCTGACAAGATTATCACCTGCATTTTGCAAACTTGGTTTCTGTTTGGGACAGAGAGACTTGTGGGGGGGGGGGGAGTTGGTTTCTGCCTTTAAAATCCTTTAGGGAAATATATTCTGCCTTTTAAATATTTCCAAAAATATTTCCTTCTCGGAGTGGGGGCTGACTTCCCACACCAGGATGGCCAAAAATGAAGGTAATGGTGAACTCATTTGTGGCTAAATGTTATCCTGCTGGAGAAGGATAATATAGCCACATTAGTAAAGTGGTATATATATTTTCCCACCTGCTTCTAGTGTCACAAGAGCAATGCATGAAAAGTAGACATCTGTTACAAGTTAATAATCTTTTTTCACAGTTCAGGTTAAATTATAGATGCAGGTACTGGTCAATGGTGCATGGACATGGCTAGAAGCTCAAGCCAAAGCACTGGCTGTAGAAAGAAAAGCTATAATGAAAGCCTTCATTATCCTATGATGAGCAAATATCTGGGTGTCTTCTGAATAAACCTCTTCAGAGATAGTGTAAAGTGAAGCTATAGACTGAAGAGGAATTCAGGCTACAATAACATTTCCAGGGCTGATGTATTTATACTTGTCATATCTCCATTTCCCCAGATTTCATTTATTGTTGTAGCCTGGAAATATTACGATCCACAATTCCATTTCACGGCAGACCTTTGCAAGTCAAATGTTCACCTCTGATCATATGACCAGGCACTTATCACACAGCTGCAGTGCTGGGAGTTGAAGTCCACATATCTTAAAGTAGCCAAGGTGAGAAACATTGATTTAGATCATTTTAAGGGGGCACAAGGTTGGAAAGAGTAAACTATAGCAGGGAGTTTCAAAACTTTTCAGCTTACAACACCTGTTAGCTGGGTAAAAAATCCTCTTCTGGAACATCTGATCAAGACATATGGAGCTTCTGAATAACAGTGGACAAGCCATCTTTTCTGTTGTACTTTAGAGAAAATAGGCTCTTTTTGCAAGGAACTCTTATTTTTTCCTATAGGCCCTTGGATCCTAGGGAAGGGGGTGGGGGGAGGGATTGTCCCTTAATTCTGCAAAACAATTGGAGTCCTCCCAAACCCTTAGAATTCTGCAAACTACAATATGCCAAGGCTTATTTTGATAATGCAGTTTTTATTTGCTTCTAAGGCCCAACCAAGATATTCCATGCATGTGAATTAGTTTTCCAACCCTGTTTTATTTTTAAATGAAAAGCAGGCTTGCTTATGATAATCAAAAGCAGGTAAGGAATAATACATCACTTGGTTAACCCTTTCTTTTCTACCCTTTGATCGTTTCCCCTAAATCATATTCATAATTGTGAGGAAAGAGCTCTTGTGTTGCAAGCCTTTTATGTTATACACTCTATGTAAATGAATGCATTATAAATTTGTGCCAAAAAACCCTCAGCTGTTTTCAGTAGTGGAAAGAAACGTTACATACATTGCAATTTCATGCTGCCACTTTGTGCAAAAACACTTCTGTTTTTCATACCCAATTACTGCTGGTGGAGCCGAAGTAGCCCCACCAATTTAAAGAAAAATGCCTTTATCTCTCAGACTTGGCAATTAAAATCTGACTTCAGAACATCATTTACTCCTAAAACTTTCGGTTTAGAAGTAAGATAACAAGTATGGCAAAGGTCTTTACTGAGTTCTGGGAAAGTTATCTGCTAGAGGCTATGGATGAATATGAGGGGGGTTCATATGTTTAGCTTACTATAAATTCAATCCACCAATTTTTTTGTAGAATTTCTTTCCTGCTTCTGTTTTTCTACATGATTTTCTGTCTGCTTTAGAATTGCCTGAATTTACGATACTATAACTTGAAGCAGTTCTAAAGTAGACAGAAAACATATTTTGGTACATTGTCTTGGCAGTCTAGTAAAAAAGAAGTGATATTATTTTGTATTATATTATTTTGTATTGTATTATTTTTCTCTGTTCTTTGCAGCTTGATCTATTTTCCAGAATGAAAAGCAGGGGTGTCAAACTCAATTTCACTGAGGGCCGCATCAGCATTGTGGTTGCCCTTGGGGGGGCCGGGTGGGTGTGGCCAGAGTGGGTGCAGCCTACTGGGTGGGTGTGGATGGAGTGGGTGTGGCCTACTGGGTGGGCGTGGGCAGTTCAACATAATTCGCATCAAGGGTGCCTGTGGGGGCCTGGGCAGGAGTGGGACAGATCTGAGGGTCTCTAGCAGAAAGGGATAGGATCGGGGCAAGTGCCAAGGCATGGTCCACTGGGGCAAATGCCAAGATGGCCACCACAAAATTGTACAATGGCTCCCGGCTGGCCTGGGCCAGGGCCAAGGCAGCGGGGGCCGTTCCCTCTCTGTTTCCAGGGTGGCTTCGCGGTCCACATGAAACCACTTCGTGGGCCGCATCCAGCCCCCGGGCCTTGTGTTTGACATGTCTGTTCTATGTGTTTTAATTCTACTATGGTAGGGGGAAAAAATTAAAGGAAAATAATTTTAATGGGCGTATATGAAAATACATATAATTTGTTGTTTATTTCAGAGTAAATTTATTTGTAAAATAAAAATACCACAGTGAATATTAGATTATTCTGCTCCTGAAGATGTAGAAGATGATAGGAGAATAATTATACTGAACAGGATCTCTGGGCTTTCTAAGGTGCTGGGGTCCCCAACCCCCGGTCCGTGGACCAGTACCGGGCCATGGCATGCCAGCAACCAGGCCGCACAAACAAGCAAAGCCCCATCTGAGGGATGCAGGCAGCATACAAAACTGCACCCTCTCTGGTCTGCAAAAAAATCTCTCTCCACGTAACCAGTCCCTGGTGCCCAAAAGGTTGGGGACCTCTGTTCTAGGGTCCTTGGATTCCCATGATAAGTCAGAACTCACCCAGATTTGTTTGTTTTTGCTGCAAAATTCATTGGTCATTTGGCCTTCCCCTTGGTAATGCAGGTTGGTTTTCAGGAAACTAAGCCTATCAGTCTCTTGAAACTCCCAAATGTTCTCCATTCAAAACCATTTTGCAAGCCATTTCTCTGCTTGAAGGAAAATAATTGAAAAACATGTTTTACCCACCTTTGGTTCTACTGATCTACTCAGTGTTTTAGTAAGCGTTTCCCTTAAGTGTACTTCTGGGATGTATTAGGGTCTGCTGTGTTGTCAGTGTTGTCCTTTTCTCCTTCCCTCCTTCTATAAATGATAGATTTTACTGTGTGGTGATCATGAACACACATCACTGGAATCTAGGATAAGCAATAAAAAGATGAGGTTCATGATAGCAAGGATTTGTTTACTTTGCTCTTCTATGCATAATGAGGTCGTGTTTTCCGATGGGGTCACTAAGCAGAAAAGTCATCCAGCCAACTACTAATAGTACAGCTCTGCACCCATTTTAGTAAAAGCTTTGTAGTATTTCATCTACTTGCTGCAAAGTCTTTTCCTGCAAATACATTTTTGACCTCAGGCTCATTATTCAGTAGGATTGTTCTGAGAAGGATCCACCCTTGTCTGATGGCTTTACAGTACATTATTACACAATAACCTGTTATTATGTGATTGTTTTTGGTCTTTCATAGTACTATCCCAAGGCTATAGGAGCTCTTATAAGTGAAGTGATTTTTTTTTTTAAAAAAGAACTTTAGATCAGCTACCATGCCATTATGATACTGATCTGCAAATCTCTGTTTTTAGTGTAATTACTGTAGAGCAGGGGTAAAGGAGGAGTAATTCTAGCTGAATTGCCTTTGCTGCTTTGTTGAATAATAAAAAAAATGCTGAAGCAAAGATAAGGATGACTACACTCATTTATTTTCAGGGCTCTGGCTTGCAATGTCTACCTGCCAACACAAAACAATTTTTAATAAATGGAATTTAGGCTGCACCCATGCTGCAAAATTTCATGCTCCTCACTCACATGGTGAAGCAGGACACTTGCAAAGATTTCATGCCTTCAGACATTTCATACAATTAGGGATATACATGTATTCTTGAATCACTTCCATCCTTAGACCAAGAAAGAACTACCATCAGCATCTGATCTGGCATTGTGAGCAGCTGCCAGAGTTGTCACATCAGAGCTAATGAATGCCCTGAGCAACTCCTTAATTGTGTATTTTTAAATTCTTCATTTGATACTCCAAGAATCTTGGGTCTGGGCTCTATTTTAATTTTCTCATAATGTTCCATAGGTGCATAACAACATAATAGTGCATTATTATGGAAAATTAAAATGAAAACTACGTGTAGGGCTGATTAGAGCCTTGCTGGAGTTGTTCACAATTGGGGAAGAGTTCAAAAATAGAGTTGATTGGCCCAGTCACACAGTTGAAGTCCTGGTCATTTTTAACACAATCCTAGCTCCCATATTGAGTCAGACCAGCCCCATAGCTCTCCCCTATCATAGATCAGGAGCATACCAACCTAGAGTGGTGCTGGCAATTTGGTCAAATGCTGGTTTACCTATAGTCCTCAAAAATTAAAAAAAAAAAGGGAGGTTGACCACCGTTTTCAATTGCAAATAAAGAATAGCTTTCCTATGCCTACCACTGTTATCCAGACACATTTAACAGGGTTTGGTTTTGGGGTAAGCCATAGTTAGAACAACAGAGAGGAGAAGCAAGTTGGCATGTATGTGCATAGGGGCACCACCCCTTCAAATTAATAAGGTTGGAGGAAAAGGTGTCACTGAGGGGTCCTTGGTGCTCCCTCAGCTTGTTTGTTTTCCTGCAGATGTTTCATTACCAAACATCAGTCGTCACTTTCAAAACTGATTGCCCCCTCAGTGGTCCTTTCACCATATTTTTGCAGTAAGGCTGGACGAGTTGCCGTCTGCCTACAAAGTGAAATGTGTTGTTTTTAATGCAGCAATTGGTTCCTCTGGGCTGGGGAAAAAAAACCTCTCCCCCTTTTTAGGCATTGAATTTAAAGAAGGGGGAGAGAGTTAGTTTGACCTAGTAACAAAGCAACCAAGCTAGAAAACAAGGGACTGTGAGTTCTAGTCCTGCCTTAGGGATGAAAAACTAGTTGGGTGACTTTAGGCCACTTACTCCTGCAACCCCACCACACACTGTTGAAAATAGGATGAGGAGGAATATTAGGTATGTTTGCTGGCTTGAGTTATTTATTTTTAAAAATAAAAGCAGGATAAAAATAAATAAATAAATAAATAAATAAATAAATAAATAAATAAATAAATAATAAAAAGAGAATTCCCCCAGCCTTTCTCTTGACCTCTGAAATCAGTAGGAGAGGACACCTTTTTATCCGTATCCTTTTCCTCTTTCTGTACCTCATATTTTTTGTAACCCACTAAGACGTACACAAAATCCCAAAAGCATTGTCTTTCCATGGTGCTCAAAATGTATCCATTGAAGTAGCAATCTCAACCTCTTATTGTTAAACTTTTCTTTAAAATTTCTACCTTTTTCTGACTCGGACACTCTCCCGCTATGGGAATGTCAGTATTAATGAAGATCTTTCTTGTGGTCCATATTTCTCCAGTATTTCAATAAAGAAAAACACCCTGCTTTTTGGGAGGTTCCATTATAAGGACATGTCCTCATTAAGTAAAAAGCAAATCATCTTGGGCAGGGGTAGGCAACCTTGGCTCTTTTATGACCCGTGGACTTCAACTCCCAGAATTCCTGAGCCAGCTGCTGGCTCAGGAATTCTGGGAGTTGAAGTCCACGGGTCATAAAAGAGCCAAGGTTGCCTACCCCTGATCTTGGGGAATAGACGTAGGGGCATGAAGTTGACTTTTTGTTTGTTTGGGTTTCTTGGGCCTTTGACCTTTGCCTGAAGAAGTCTTTGTGTTTTTCTTGGCAAGATTTTTCAGAAATGGGCTTGCCATTGTGTCTTTTCTGAAGCTGAGAGAGAGGGATTGGCTCAAAATTACCCAGCCGGCTTTGTGTCTAAGGTGGATCTAGGACTCACTGATTTATAGCTTGATGCCATAATCACTACAGCAAACTAGCTCTACAGGATGAGCCTTTGGACTCACCCAATTTCTGTTTTCACTTTTTTTTTTTATCATCAGTAGCTCATTGTTCTATGTGCTGCACCAAAGAAAGACTAGGAACTTTGCAATATTAAAGAACTTTCACTTTTCCATCTATTTTCAAATACCCAGTTGAATATGATTCCACTCAGAACTCCCTCTTAATCTAATTTAGTTTGGTAAGCATAACTTACCAAACTTACCAGCATGGTTTGTCCTTGTTTTCAGCAGTCTATGATTGTCTTCCTAAAGCAGGACAAGCTTTCTTTTATTTCATTCCTTTCATGGCCCTTTTTAAGGTGTGCTTAGATTTAAACTTTCCATTGCAATTTTGGACTCCTTACCTACTTGTCTGTGGTTATAAGCATTTAATCTGGGATTCATCTAGAATGAGACATCAAGGCACCCTGGGAAGCAACGTTCAGTGGTTCTAGTAAAGGACAAAGAAAGAAACTGGGAAATGCGTTAAATTAAGGGTGGATGATTACAGTATGTGAATTTTATTTTTGCACAATTTCTCATCTTGCTGCCAGCCATTTCTGCTGATAATGAAGCTGGAAGATAAATCTAAGCAGATCTCCCAATGTTTGCCTTTTTTCCAAATACTTTCTTAGTACATGCAGCTTTACAACTTTTTTTTTTAAAAAAAGAGAATAAATGTTTATTTGCATTTTGCCTTAAGTATATTGTACTTGTATGTGTGAGTTGTAAATTGTGTTGCAAAATTCTCTGTGCATGTCTGTTCTTGGCTCGATATTTGATAGGTCCGAAGTAAGTTCTTTTGTTTAAAACTTTTGATAAACTGAATTTCTCATCCATTCCTCACTTAAGTATGCTAATGTTGCTCTTGAACTAGTTGTTGAATAAGTGCTTTGAATGAAAAACATAAGATATCTTGCAGCCGGTTTATGCAAAATGAAAGGATGTTGTAAGGAGGAAGAATGTAAGAGTCTTACCAAATGTGAGTCTATACAGAATATCTCTGAAATGCAGTTACAAGGCCAGGAACCCAGCTGTAACTCCAACTATTCCTAAACTTAGGAGATCAAGGACTAGTCACAGTAACCAGGTAGGTCCCTGTTAGCCTTTAGAAATTATATCCAGAAGAAAGAGTGGCAGTCAAAAGTCAGCTACAAGCATTTTCCTGCCCAAGGCAAGAAAAGAATAGCAATATTTCCTGGTCCACACAGAGAAGCTGAAAAGATCATCCAACTGCCTTCCTTTGACATTGGGGAGAAGACATTTGTGTCTGCAGGATAGTTGAGGAAGAGGGCCTAGGAAGGGCAAAGTAAGCAATACAAGTAGAAGGGCTACATATGCTTTTCAAATGATTTGGAGGAAGTGCTTTGGACCTTGTGCAAGCACAATGTTTATCTATGGTTCATCAAGCAAGCCCACATTTTCCTAAGCTTCTGTATGAATCTGCAAAGATAATGGTGATGATGTAATTGAAGTTAAAACTCTTCACTAATTGAAGCTAAAACTCTTCTTTGGTGAATAGCAGAGATGCCATGCTCGATTAAAGTCCAAAGCACTTTTTTCATATCCCTTTTGAAGTCTGCACAATCCAATACATAGGTTGTTGTTTCAATATTCATCCATTGCCTTCATTCCCCTAAATTGTTGTCTCATTTTGCTTGATAATAAAGGTAAATGTTTTGCCTGTCTAGTCATGACTGCAAGATCAGAAATGAGGAGGAGATAAGCCACCTGGGAAAGCCAAGGGAAATCATCAAAACAATTAAAAAACGAAAATTAGAATATTTCGGACATGTGATGCGACACCCAGAAAAATACGGCATACTCCATTTAATCCTCCAGGGAAAGATTGAAGGCAAACGAGGTCCAGGCAGAAGAAAAACATCGTGGCTTCAAAATCTAAGGGACTGGTTTGGACAAAACTCAGCAGCACTTTTTTGTGCAGCTGCTGATAAAAACAGGATCGCCAACATGATCGCCAACGTCCGATAACGGATATGGCACAAGAAGAAGAAGAAGAAGTCATGACTGACTCAGGGGGCTGTGCTCAACTCCATTTCCTAGCCAAGGGAGCCAGTGTTGTCTGAAGAAACTTCCATGGTCATGTAGCCAGCATGACTATATGCCAAGGTGAAGGGAACACTGTTACCTTCCCACTGAAGTGGTACCTATTTATCTACTTGCATGTGCATGCTTTTGAACTTTTAGGTGGGCAGGAGCTGTGGCAAGTAATAATAATAATAATAATAATAATAATAATAATAATAATAATAATAATAATAATAATAATAATAATAATAATAATAATAATAATAATAATAATAATAATAATAATAGTAAAGTTGGAAGGGACCTTGAAGGTCATCTAGTCCAACCTCCTGCTCAGGCAGGAAACCCTATACCATTTCGGACAAATGGCTGTCCAGTC
>NW_015386400.1:1898697-1931978 GCF_001527695.2 Protobothrops mucrosquamatus | reverse complement strand
TCACAGTTACTACTATTGAGCAAGGTGCCACCTATGCTGTACTTGTGCATTTGGTTTTTCTTGCCTAAATGTAGAACCTTGCTTTTTTCACCATTGAATTTCATTTTGTTAGATAGTGCCCAGTGTTCAAGTCTGTCCAGATCCTTCTGTATCTTAAGCCTGTCTTCTGGAGTGTTGGCTATTCCTGGCAGCTTGGTGTCGTCTGCAAATTTGATGAGTTCCCCATCTATCCCCTCGTCCAAATCGTTGATGAAGATGTTGAAGAGCACTGGGCCCAGAACAGAGTATGGGAGCTCATTCCATTGTGTGGCATTCAGATCTCCAACCTGGGCTGTCTTTAATCACTGAGTTATCGCACTCCCTAGGCTTGATAACAGTGTGAGCCTAATAGCATAAAATGTAAATAGAATAAAATGTAATAAAATAAAACCATCAGAACAGCATTGTTGCAGCTGCATTCACAAAAAAAGAAAAAAAGAATCTTTGTTGCATAACAAAGATATAACTTGAAAATTCTCAGATTGTGTGAGAATAGCTTCTAAAAGTAAAAGAAGGATATAATTCTATACCCGTAAGGTTATTTTTGATTTATATAAGAGATTAGTGATATGTAAAAAAAAATCACACCAAATTTACATTGAGAAACCTAGTAGGTTGTGGCTATATGTTCTGTTTGGTTGGTAGTTGAGTGAATAGCAAGCTTCCAAAACAAAGATAATGTTTATACTGAGGTAGAGCAGAATACCTTGGCACCATAGAAAGAAGAGGTACATTTACAGGTGGGCATAGAGAATTTAGAAAAATGGAGAATTGAAGAATCACCTCTAGCTTAGGTTCTGCAGGTCAAGAATTGGGGTTGAAAACATCTTTTGTGTGGGTTGAATTACAGCTTCAGAACAGTTGGTTATGCCCTTGAGATTATACATAATTAGCTGTGTGGGAAGCCCTTCCTTTCCACATCTCATCCCACACTGTTTCTTTGTGAAAAGCCTTTTCATTAACTGAACTGGAGACATGCAAAGAAATTATCAACAAATGCCAGCAGCACAGTAATGTCATATTAGGGAGTGATGTATTCTAGATCCATCAAAACTAATCAAATCTTTGTCTGGTCATTATTTTGGGCCTATCCCAACTTTCTCTCATTCTTCTTTCTAAATGTTTCCTAAGAAATGATCCATAGAAAGTTTTGTTCATAGAATTATTTTGCACATTCTAGTGAGAAATAAAGATTCTTTTCCATTCTAAATGGGAAGCATGCATACAAGAAACTGAAGTCATAAATTATTAAGTATATCAGGATATTTTAGGACAGAGAACCTATCAGTCAGAATTTTAGAAGACTCTGTTTGTATATGCAAAAAATGTAAAGTTTAACCATATGAAAAAGAAGCATACATTGAACAAATAAGAAATGGACATACTGTGGAATGCATGTTTATAAGTATTGCAACCATCCTATTGCTGAGATCTGTTAATGCAGGATAGATCCAACAATTATTGCTGAATAAATGTTTCCCTTTTAACTGTTTAAACTTTTCTCTTTTATCTGTTGGACTCCACCACCTATTGGTAATTGTTATTGGTAATTGGTAATTATTCCACAGCATTATTCAAGAGTTAACATGAACTGGCTTCTCTGTTATATTTTCTTAATTTTTCAAACAGCTCTGGAATGAAACCTAATGAAGGGGCTACCTATAAATATTTAAAATAAAAAGTAAATGACGTTGGCTCACAATGTTCATACCATACTTCATTGCAGTGTTTCAAAATACAAAACGAATTGTGTAGTGTACTGCAATCCTGTAACTGCGTAATTGTGCTTCAGCGCTCTTGAAAGCATCTAAACAGATTGCAAACTTTCTAAACTATAATATGTGTAAATAGGTTTAAGGCTGTTTAATCCAGCTCAACAATCTTAAAACTTGCTTTTATTTAGTTACATGCACACACATGTTTATATATAGGTAGGTTCCTCACTAATGGCTTAAAGGATTTGGAGTTGTTCAACCATTATTGTGCCAAGATAACACTAATGAGAACAGGCTTAGTTTCATCTGGAGAACTTCTGGGTGACACTATAAGTCACTAATATAGAAATTGCCATAAGCTTGGGGTTTAGAAAATAGGGCTATCCATTGTGGGCTGCGGAAAAATACTAGGCAATCTAGATAAATACTAGGCAATAAAGAAAAACAAGAAACTTTCTCTTTGCTGCCATCTAGGAATTACCAGATGTTTACAGCCCAATTCTTTTTGCCCTATGGAAAAGTTTCAAAGAGAAAGGTTTCACTCTCCTTTTCCAATAATTTTATAACATAGATGTGTGTGGGAATGGGATATTTACTGGGTTAAAAAAAATGGAAGTACCCCATAAGACGAGTAAATTTCTTTACTTTCATGGAGTGAGTTTTGTTCATTTAGGAACTAAATGAGAAGGCGGTCTCCGAGACCGCCTTCTGCCACAGATTACCTCTCATCGGCCGATACGCTCCCACAGAGAGGGTCTCCTCAGGGTGCCGTCAGTCAGACAGTGCCGGCTGGCGACCCCCAGGGGGAGGGCCTTCTCTGTTGGAGCCCCCTCCCTATGGAACGAATTACCCCCAGAGATCCGGGTCATTCCGGATCTCCCCTCCTTCCGCNTGATTTTAATTTGATTTTAATTTGGTTTTTAACATAATTTTAAAAAGAAACGGCAAAAAATCAATATTTCATTTTAATTGTATTTTAAACTTAGTATTTTGTATGGTTTGTCTGTTTTTTAACTTGCTGTAAGCCGCCCTGAGTCCGCTAGGAGAAGGGCGGGGTATAAATTTAATAAAACCTAAAACCTAAAACCAAAACCTAAGAAAAATTCCCGTTAAGTTCTCATCTTACACAAGGAGATATGGAATCATTACTGTTAATATAACTAGAAAAGAGAAAATTGGAATTACCTGTTGCAACTATATCACATATCATTGTGGTGATTAGTAAATGCAAATGCATTGGTCTGTAAGGTTTGTTCCAATCATGGTAAGAAATATTCACTTCAAGAAAGCTTTTAATGAGAAAAACACTCTTTCCTAACCCTTTCCAGTCTGTCAGATCAAAGTTTCCCACTATAAATTTAAATAAATCTTGTAAAAATTCTTGCATTCATAAAATGCATGTGTACTTTTGACTTGTGTTTTATTATTATTTTTTCTCTTTTCATCTTTCATACACTTATCCTTCCTGGTAGGTATCAGCTAGGATATTTCACATCTCCATTCTCAGCCTGACAGAAACTTGGCACAACTACACTTCTGAAAAGACTTTGAGAGTGCAGGGATTGGAGGATGAACAAGACATGTTTGTATCTTTCTTTTTCTCATCTTATGTACTTACCCTTCTGGTTTTTCCTTAAAGTGGGTGATCTCTAGCTTGTATAAACCTAAATTTAATTTATGGGCAAACTGCAGTTTGGATAACCAGTAGTAAATCTGCTTGATGAAACTAATATTTACTGACAATTCAGAACAAAATGGTCAGGAAAATGATCAATGAAGTAGAAACTCCTGAAAGATGGAGCTTTTTTTAAAAAAAATTTTTTAGCTGCATCTGTGTGCATTGAGAGACCAGACTAATAAATGTTTCAAACCCATTCCCAACTCTCTGATTCCACCATTCAAATTCAAGGCACAATTTTTCTTATTGTAAAGGAAATTTGTAATTTTAAAAGTTATAAGCAAATGGAGAGGGAGCAGAGGAGGAAGAATGGAAGTGGCTGAAGGCAACACCACCATAGGTGATTAAGTCTTGTATGAGAGAAAGCTAGGACTAAGTAAGATTCAGAATATCTGAGGAGCTACCTCTCCCCAATGGGACTAGCCCACCCCACTCATACCAGTGAAAGAGGTCTGCTATGGATCCTGTCTTCCAGCAGGCAGGTTCAAAGAAAAGAGCCTTTTCCACTGTGGCCCCATTCCTGTGGGACATTATATCACTGGAGGTGAGAACTACCGGTACTTTCACCTTTTTTGGCCTTCCAGAAGCTTGGCCTGGGGCCCCAGGGGTGGGGGAGAGCGCTCACACTAGAGATGGCTGATGAGGTAAAATCTCATTCTTGTCCCATCCATTTCTTAGTTCTGGTTTCAGTATAATTTTTAAAATCTTAATATGTGTAGTTTTAATGTTTTATTATCTTAATTATTTTTCTAATTGTTTTATAATTTGTAAGCTACCCAGAGTCACCTTATAGAGGAAATGAGTGGCATAAAAATTTAATTAATAAATAAAATAAAAATATTCTGTGTCCCAATGTTGTAAAAAATGGCTGCAGAGTTGTCAGGCCTGCAAGGTGGGATTTTTTCAGTGTCTCAGAGTCTAGATAGAAATAGCACTGAAATTACTACTGCTAAAGTCTATTTGTTGTACTAATAAAAGATTCTTTGATTTTAACATTTCAGCTTAAACAGACATTTAAGTACAAAGTCCTTGTGATGTAGGATTGCCTCTAGCTACCCCAGATTTAAAACACACACAGCTACTTCACAAGCTTTTAGAATTAAGTCTGAGCCAAAATGAATCATCATTTCTGTTCCACACTGTCCCCTTTATTATTTTTAGGTTTCAGAAACCCCTCAGTACTCCAGAACATGCTGCTACCTTCCAACATATTTGCTTACCTTCCGTTGTGTCATTCTTTGTAAGAATGGTGATGTTTGTCATTCATTGGCACTTCAAATGACTAGGTTTATGCATATATGAATAATCAAAAAGAAGAAGGAAGCAACTGGGGGGAAACAGTTAAGCTTGAAAGAAATAGATATGTAAAATTAGTGAAGCTTTCTTCCAACAACAAATCTGAAAATAAGAGTAAAACAAAGCTCATTACACTGAATTTCAAGTAGTAATTCCATGAGAATATTTAAAAACCTTTCTCAGATATTCCTTCTCTAATCCAGAGAAAGTAAATCTAGGTAAACTCAGTGGAACTCTTAATCATTTACAAAGGGTGTGAGGAACCTGTGGTCATCTAGACCTTTTATTTCCCATCTTCTATCCTTCCCTGTTTACAGTATCAGGGATTTTTAGAGCAGCAACATTTTCCATCTCTATTCTTTAGATGTAGAGAGAGAATAGAGATTGGTTCAGCATATCATCTCTCTCTCCAATTTTTGTTTACTTAAGGTACTATGTGTATGGCCTTAAAAGTTATTTGAATGAGAGCTCCACTTTTTTTCAAGATCCTCCATCAAGTAAAGAGTCTATTATACAAATGTTTCTGATCTTGAAACAGATTCTGTCCTAGATGAAAGCAATATGGCTATTTGTACTCACTACAGTTCTGTGAACTCTCCAAATGTATGAAAACCTCTCAAATTACAGTTATGACACCAACAGATAAAACTCTATTAGAATATATGTGTACTAATAATAATAGTAGTAGTAGTAGCAGCAGCAACAACAACAACAACAACTAGCTGGAGAATTCTGGGAGTTGAACTCCATACATCTTAAAGTTGCTAAGGATGGGATACGCTGCTATAAACAAATTCGTACCTCGATAGTCCAAAAATCATCTTTATCTACTAAGTAGCTAATAATATCTTTAATCTTCTCCTGCTATTCAGTCCCACAATATTCAACTCTTACTATGTCCCATATATTTTGTCTTACTAAGTTCATCTTTGTGAGCTTCAAGGCAGATCAACAAGTCAAAGCATAGATCTAACTCGAGCTCTGAATTAAATTTGTGCATGACAAGTTTAATTATTGGGTGGATGTGCTGCTTTTACAGTATGTTGAACAGCATACTTAATTCAGTTACAACAATTCTCCATTCATTTACTCATCCATTCACTTCCTACTGTTTTAGTGACTTATGAGACAGGACAGTTTTCAATCAGACTCTGATTGTTTAAATACTGGCTGTCTTCTCTCAGGAAACTTTTTGTTCATAATGAGTAAAGGTAAAATTAGGGATGAATATTAGAAGTTGTGAATGTTTCAACACTGGAAGTTTTTAAGAAGAGACTGGACAACCATTTGTCTGAAATGGTATAGGGTTTCCAGCCTGAGCAGGGGGTTGGATTAGAAGACCTTCAAAGTCCCTTCTAACTCTATTATTACTATTACTATTATTACTATTATTATTATTATTATTACTACTACTACTACTACTACTACTACTACTACTACTACTACTACTACTGTCTGGTCACTGGGACATTCCTCTTTGTTCCAGGGGATAGATATGGACAAGAATAATTTTAAAAAAGAAGTAAGATATATAAGAGCTATGGTGGCATAGAGGTTAGAATGCAGTATTGAAAGCTAATTCTGCTGACTACCAGCAATTCGATCCTGACCAGCTCAAAGTTGACTCAGCCTTCCATCCTTCTAAGATTGATAAAATGAGGACCCAGATTGTTGGGTACAATATGCTGACTTTGTAAAGCACTTAGAGAGAGCTGTAAAACACAATAAGGCGGTATATAAGTCTAAGTGCAATTGCTATATTTATGAAAAATCAGATTTTTTACAACTGATAGTCACAATATCTATCAAACATACAAGTACAGGAGCATTAGGTAGTAGTATAAGGAGGCCTCAACTTGGTTATGTAAAGTACACAACACTGCATTATATGTATCTTTTCATGCATCCATACCCGTTGTAAGATTGTTTACAGTTTCAAAGGGCAGGATGTTTAAAGCTGGTGCCATAGGGGAGTCTGAAAGCTCCTCTGGTTAACAAAAGGTTAACAAGTCTTTCAGCCCCTACATAAAGCTAAATCTACATATTTCATTTTGGGTGAAAGAGCCATATATCTAATGCTCATAAAATCCACTTCATGACCATGACATTCCCACCTTGGTATTTTCTTCTCTGCAGACAGAAAGGCAGGATACACATTCACTAAAGAAGAAGAATAAACCCATGTGGATGGTATGACGTAGGAGGCCAAATCACAGGTTTTACTCAATTTTTTTAGCTTTGATTTGGCTAAACTTTGGCTTAAGTAAAGCCCCTCAAGATTTACATTAAAAAAAAAAATTCCACTGTAGTATTTTGGTTGCCTGAAATCTCACTTTGACACTGGAAGATAATTTATTAGCATTATCTATACTGTGAATAAGTACAGATCATTCCAATTTTGACCTTTAATACTCGGTATCCATCTGTCTTAGTGAATTTGCACCACCCAGAAGAAACTCAAGGCTATTGGAGGGACAATTCTTCGTGGAATGCACTAAATGGGAGCTTCCTTCCTCCCACATTGGCTTGTAGAGTTGTGCCAGAAAGAGGAGGTGAATTATCTGCTAATTAGGAGTCTTCTCTTAGAATTTATCCTGACTGGTTTAGGGTGCATTTTTAAAGAGTAAAGGTCCCAAGTGATTAGGACAATATGGCTGGTTCTGGGGGTCAAATAGAAGGATGTTTTGTAATATATTACAACTATATATTTGATTTCCCAACAAGTTGGTTAGCTATCAAAATGCTCCCTTCTCTTTTTCCTTTTGGGTTTTCGTTTGAATATATTATTAGTAATGATTGGCCCTCTTGCTTAGCAATAGGAAAATTGTTTTTTGGGAGAGGAAATGGCATCTGGCATTAGGGAAAGTTTTTTTTTTTTTTAACTTTCTTCACTCTCTCTCTTGTTCATATGGGTTGCCACCGCCCTCAAATGGGCTGCTCATTACATTCAGTTGCAGTGTTTGATGAGATCTTGACCTTGTAAGATCAGGATTAGCAAGAAGAGGAAATTAAATCTGTTCTCCATGGCTTGCCCCTTCTTAACCTCCCTTGTTCACATACCTGTCTACTCTGGGAAAGTAGTAAGGGATAAGGTGAAGCAATTCTGTTCTCTCCCCATGTTTTCATCTGTTTTCATTTTATATTTCATTGTCAAACCTGCTCAATGAACCCTTGAAAACATCAATTTTACAATAGAATGATTTAGACTTTTAGAGCATAGATGTAGAGACAGGAAAGCTGCCTTTAATCCTTTCACAAGTTTTTTTCTTTCTTTACTTTTTTTCACTCCTAGTTACCTAGCTCCGTCTGCCAAGATTCAAAATTTCAAGAAGATGTGCATGCACTCTGAGAAAGGAGCTGAAGTTGAGAAAGGGAATCGAATCGTGTATTACAGCTACTGTCAGAGATGGCCATCCAATTACTGCTGAAAGTCCTCTAACCAAAGAGACCCCATCATCTTTCAATCAACCCTATGCCACTTTTGCACTGCTCATAAGTGGGGAAATCCTAAATATATAATCTGGGGTAGGTCTAGTTTCCTAGAGAGATAGTGGATTCTTGATTGAATGTGTTCAAGCAATGGCTTGGCAGCCATCTGCTTTCATTTGCATTGCTACATTGAGCAGGAGATTGCAGTTAATGACTTAAATTGTCCTTTTCCATTGTATAATTCTCAGGAATTCTCAATACATTGCCTATGGGTATCACTGTTTACCAAAATGTTCGCCTGTCTACTTATCTACTTATCTATCCATCTACTGTACATATTGGTCTATAATTTAAAAAAAGACATTTATTTATTATTTTATTTGTATTTTTACAAACAATTCAAGATGGCAAACATATCCAACATCCTTTCTTCCTCCTATTTTTCCCGCAACAATAATCCTGTGAGATAGGTTGGGCTGAGAGAGAATGATTAGCTGAAAGTCACCCAGCGGGCTATTGTGGCTAAGGTGGGACTTGAACTCATGATCTCTTGCTTTCAAACCTGGTGGGGGTTTTTTGGGAAGGGATGCATTGTTTGCTCCTAGTTTAATCTAAACAATCTTTCTTATAATTTGAATTTGGTTTGGTCATATTCAAGGGGCCAAATCATAGTTTGTTCATCTCAAGATAGGATGTGCAAATACATGAGGGTCCTCAAATGCTTGTTCAAGTCTTCTCCTTCCTGGCTGTTTAAAATGTAGGGAAATGTTCAACCACAACTTGAATACAGAACGTGTCTCCGCATGCTGAAAGAAGACAATTATAAGACATTTATTGAAAAAAACCTCATGACTTAGAACTTTTTTCTAATTATAGGCCAGGCTCAAATATTTTGATGTTTTCAAAACTAATGGCCTTGCAAGTTCAAATGCAACTGACTGCACGGTTTTCTGGACCCACTTTGACTGGGCTTTCACCTAAGAAATAGTACTGAGGTTACTTTAGTTGACTTAGTAGATGACATCACTAAAAACTTGATGGGGGGAATAGTTTGTAATAGGTTGTATGGTGGTACTGGGCCCAGAGGCACTATTTTGCAGGGGTTCTGGTCCTTTCCATAAGAATATACACAGAAGCTGATGCTGAGGGATTACTGTTTGATGTCTAGGTCATTAACCTATGATGTTCCACAGCTCTCTCTTATTTTCTCAGATGTTTAACATCTAAATGAAACTATGAGATTATTTAGAGCTTTGGTATGTGATGCCATTTCTAATGACACCAGGCTCTACTGCTGCCTATCTTCTAAGTGCAAGGAAGCCAGCAGGTCCTTTGAATACTACTCAGTGAAAGAAAATAAATTGACATTAACTCCAGACAAGATGGAGATGCTAGTGGCATAGAAAAAGTTGGACACTAGGGTTGAAATGAAATATTCTATGGATGGGATTGCCAGAAAGTGCAGCTTTGCAATTTGGGTCTTTTAACCTTCACGTATCACTGCATTCCCAGGGAGCTGCTATGGTGAAAGCATGTTTGCACACTTTTTTTAGAACAATACTTAATTCTCCTCCTGAATCAGAACAGATTTTATGACAGCTTGATTATAATTATCTTGAGTGCAGCAATGTGCTTTATGTGCGACTACCCTTGAAAGAGAGTCTGGAAATTGTAATTGATAAAAATACAACTTGTCAAGATGCTGACCACTGCAAAATAGAAGGATTGTATGATGTCTGTAGTTGAGAACTACACTGGGTGCCAATTGTTTCCTAGACACAATCTGTATTTATCTTTAAATTCCTGAATGACTTCAGGCCTAAGACTTAAGACACTTGTTTCCTAGAACTTAATCATGGCAATTTGAAAAAGAGCCTTTAGAGAGGGTCCTTGAATATCTCTGAGCTTGGTTGTTTTCTTGCAGACATTTCATTACCAAACTAGATAACATCATCCATGCTAGTCTTAGCTCTAGCACTGATGATGTTACCTAGTTTGGGTAATGAAATGCCTACAAGAAAACAACCAAACTCAGGGATCACTAAGGAGCCTTATAGAACCTATGGTTCTCAAACTACATAGAAAGTACTCCCTAAGGAGGTTTTAATAGTTAATTGTTTTAATGATTGATTTTAATTTTGGATTTTACTTTTAATTACATCCTGTATTTTGTTCTATTCCCTATTTTGCATTTTTTAAAAAAAAGTTTCTCTAGAGTGCCTTAAACTTTGAAATAAACAGAAAAGTAGGATATAAATTCAATAGTAAATAGTTTTTTAAAACACAAAGAAATGCATAATTGCAAAAGGTGAAGGAAAATGATGGAATTTAAAAGAAACAGTGTGGAACCTTTTATAATTCATGCATATATATTCAGGTGAGCACCGAAACACGTTGTTCAATCACTAGCAGCTTTAATCCTTCAGTTCCTTTTGGAATTTTACCAGATTTGCATAGCTAGATAATCTGTCTGGTTGCACGGTTTAACAGCATTCCATAGTAGAAAGCCATCAGATTTGAAAGTGTTTTGCATAGCACATTGCTGGAGTTTTGCCATAATAACCATCAACTTTTATTGCACCAGCGATTGCATATGAATCCTTTAGTGCAGTGTTGAATCAGTTCCACTTGAGGGAGCATCTGTATTTGAGTAAATGAAGGGGGGGGGGGGAACAGGCCTTCTTCAGACAAGTGCTAATAGGAATCACCTTTGTGTGAGCAGTTTAAAGTCTTGAACTGGAATATAAGAAAGAAAATATTATTTTCCAGCAGTGGGCAAAAGAGCCTTTCTATGGCGTGAATAATTATTTACTATAGCAATATGCAAAAGCTGTTAATTAAAGCAATTAAAGCAATCTAAAACTTAAGGCATATATTATACAGTATATTGAACATAATAGGTATTTACACAAATTGTCCCATATAGAAAATAATAATGTTATTCTTTTGCAAGAATCCATGAAGGATCATCACATCAGTAGAATTTGTAGCACATTAAAGTGGCTTCAGAACAGAATTCCAAGTATCAGAAGGAGTATTGAGATATCATGAGGTCAGAGAAAGATTACATTTCTTACTCTTGTAAGGGCAATTTGGTTTTGGGTTGGTTGAATCCATGCGCTGTGGTTTTTCAGTCATTGTAGCACAGCTCAATATATGTATCCAATATCATGTGGCAAAATCTATCAAGGCTTAGTGTAATGTATGAATCCAGTGAATTCTTGCTAGAACGAATGATCAGGTTGAAAGGGAAAACAGGATATTTTCTAAACTCCTATATAGGTGGATGGAACTAAGATTTAAAAGCTACTTATGACCTGGTTGCAAAGTTGCAAAGTTCACACACACACACACACACACACACACACAAACACACACACACACACCACACAAACAGCATAGACAGGTGATTGCATTTTAAGTGTTTGGCAACTGACTCACATTTACAGCCTATTTGTGTGACCACAATTTACAATAGTTCTGCTGGAAACTGGCCTTCTACTTTCTGTCAAAAATCAGTCCATAGCAAACAATGGGTTCACTTAATGACCCCTGTGAAAAAGTAATAAAAGCGGGTCTGATCACATCACTCATTTTACAGCCATCGTGACTTAACAACTGCAATTGCCAGGCTCAGTTACAGTAATAACTTGAGGATTATTTATGCATTTAATAAATTGTTATTTTTATTACAACTACTGTTATAAAGCCTACGTTTGTGGGAAGATGGCAGTTTTAATTCCCAAAAACCCTATTTGGTACAGAGTACAACATACTTGTCAGTCTTTTGAGGTGGAATGAGTGCTAACACAACCTTTATTGTTAGCTTACAAATGCAAGTCTGAAAGTACCCCTCCCTTGTTTTTACTCTCCTGAAAACTGCAAAGATCCCTCTGAGATCCTTGCTATACCTTCACACTCAGATTTTGTTTATCAGACCAGTGACTATCCTAAGGTTCTTCTTCTATCTCCCAGGGTCATTCTCATATACCATTGCAACCAGTGGTGGGGTTCAAATATGTGAACAACCAGTTCTGTGTGGATGCCGCTTCTGGAAGTCCATTCTGGGCCTGGGCAACAAAAAATTAGCTACCGGTTCTGCCGAAGTGGTGCAAACTGGCTGAATCCCACCACTGATTGCAACACCACAGTATGCGAAGTTCTGTGGAGCATAAGAAGAACACCAGCACTGAATATCTGAATATCTGAATATCTCAGCCAAGAAAGCTTATCAGTACCGAACTGATCCTGAATTGGCCTGGCCAATGTTCATGTTGAGATTTGCCTTGGGAAAATCACTTCAGGATAATTGTACATGTCTTGAGTCGGATGAGTTGGCAAAATTCTAAGGAAGCAAAAACAGACGTTGGGAACAATACTTAAGTATCTCTGTATAGTTTGCAGGGTATCTGTCCCACAAGAATCTCATCACCACGAGAATCAGAAGTTGAGGGTGCTCCATCACTGAAGGTTTTAAAGAAAAAACTGGACAGTCACTTGTTTGAAATGATATAGGCTCTCCTGCTTGAGCAGGGGGTTGGACTAGAAGACCTCCAAGATCCCTTCCAACTCTATTATTCTGTATGTTTACTCTTGGGGTGATTGAGAAACAAGGCAGGAGATGTTTAATGTTTCACAAACACCTTTCCTTGCAGAGTGGTGGTTTAGGAGTGAATATCTTTCAGGGAGCTAAGTTTCTATCAAATATATCCTTTCTGTAATAAACAGACTTTCATATGGCAGGACAAATAAAGGAAAAGGAGGTTTAAGTCTAAATTTGCAGTATCCTGTGCTGAACTATTTTAGAAGGATTTTATCATATTAAGCAAGGCACTGTCAATTAAAAACGTGAAGAGTGTGATATCAATAGACTGGCGGTAAATGAAGACAAAAATAATCTATGGGCAGTTTATGTTTATTAATTAAAATTCTCAATTTTTCTCATTTCTGAAATTGGCAAATTCATGGACTGAAAATAATAAAATCTTATTTTGGACATGTTACAGGATAGATGAAGTGATCTCCTTTCCCCAAAAATGTATACTTCTTATCTTTACAAATACTTGTTTTAAGGGTTTGTCAGACATCTTCCTGAATCTAAAATGCCAGCTATGCCAACAGATTTTAAATTAGTTCATTATTAACTATTATGTAATGTTCTGTTTATTGAAGGCACCCACTGACTGCTCTGGGGGTGAATGTGACAGATGTCAATCACTGTATGAATGCGACAGATGTACTGTACATCACTTTTAGTAATCGCATTTAATTGACAGCAAGTAGAAAGAGAAAACACCAATTCAGAGTATTGTACAGCACAGCTACCTACACTTTGAAAGAAGCCTGCTGTTTTTCAGGCTTCTGCTTTAAAAGTGTTATTAAAGACATTGCTTTGAAGATTCAGTTCATCAAAGCAGCAGCATCTTTTTGCAGACTTCCCTGTGTATCTGAAAAAGGATACAGGTAGTTTTCAAGTTACAACCACAAATGGAGCCAGACCTTCCATTGCTAAGCCAGAAGGCTATAAAGTGAGTCAGATCCAATTCTATGAACTTTTTGCTGCCATTGTTAAGAAAATCACAGTGAATCCAGCGTCCCCCATTGACTTTGCTTGGAGAGCAAAGGATGCTGCAGCCATTGTAAATACAGTTTCCAAGCACCCAAATTTTGATATTGTGACCACAGGAACTCTGTCACAATTGTAAGTGTGGTTGTAAGTCACTTTTTTTCAGCACTGTAGTAACTTTGACCTGTCATTAAATGAATCGTTTTAAGTCGAGGACTACCTGTACTACTGTTTTAACAACTCCTGTAATTAAAGCATTGTAACATTTTCCAGGCTCACAGAGAAGTCTGAAAAAAAGATGGGCTGCTTTAATGAACAGCAGAGAAGTTTTGTGCTCAGAAAGGATTTGAAGCACTTCTTCTGAATTAGTTGTGAAGTGTGCCTGCCCCATTGTACGGTAAGAGGAGAAGAGATGGAGTCAGATTGTCTGGAATCTAGTTTACGCTACTGTTTGAATTCTGCTGCTTCTAATTGCTTCCTTCTTCCAGACCTTTCTCCGATATGAGAGTGCCTGCATCATTTCCATAGCTCTTATTGATGGTCGCCAGGTACTGTTTTAAATTTTAAGGGACTAAAGGAACTGACTTTTTCTTTGCCAAATAGCACATGAGAGAGCTTGGTGTGTGTGTGTGGGGGGGGAGAGGCAGGGAGTGGGGGAGATATCAGAACTGAATTTTTACTGCTTACTGCAGCTTAAAGTTGGGCTGCATTCAGGATTGTTTTGCATTCTAATACAATTTATGCCTATTGCAGTCATCTGATTCAGCTTCTTCTGGACTGTCTCAATTTGTTGGTGTAGTTGGATAGTTGTGTTTTTCTCTCTCCATGCATAGCAAACTTAAACCTTTAGGAATTACACTCTACAAGAAGCTTTGTCCTCAGTACAGTTTCCACACAGAGAGACTCATAAAGGTAGACTTGAAATAAGAACATTCCTGCAGCTTCCATATTTATTTTGCTCAGTCCCAAACTTTAAGGCAATGCAGTTCATGAGATTTCCACAAAGTTTTTCATATACGGGTTTTCTTGACCACAAGCAAGAAGTCAATTTGAATTAAAATAAAATCCACTGTGTCCCTTCCCCCTTTTTTTCTTAATTACTGGGAAAACAGAAGTTTATAGAGATGACATGTAAGTGTTATGTTAATGGCCTTCAGGCTGACACTGTGCTTTTACATTTCTCTTCCTTTTGTCATAAAATCGACAATTGTGTTTGCTCCAGGAGAAAATGTGGTGAGTTCCCAGGGCTCTATGGCTGCATGTGGGGCAAATTGGTTGGCAAATTTTTTTCTTGCCTTTCCTAGCTGCCTCTGGGGATGCTCTGGAATTGGGCTGTTGCTGACTTAGCTTTTCTTCTCCGCCCCTCTCTTTCCACACAGCTTGGCTTTGTCTTTTGTTTTGTGACATGTAATTTCCCTTGGTACAATTAGGACTGTCTCAGTCATTTTGTTTCTATCTTTGGCCTGCTTAACGCACAGCATAGCTATGTTAATTGCAGAAGTTTAGAGTGCATGCATAAGACTTGGGGTTTTCTTTTTTACCCTCTGGGTGAGATTTCAAGAGAAATTTGATGTGCTGTTCGGGATCTGTGGAGATGAGAAAGCCTTTATGGGTTGCAATTTGTTGAGTTAGGGCAATGCAAGGTTTGGGTCTGTGGGAAGGCTGCTCCAAGTGCCAATTCACCGATCAGCAAAGGAATTGTTCATATGTACACAACCAATGCTTCTGGCCTAGAATAGGTTCTGCTCTTTAGTTGCTTATAGGCTAGCCTTCCACAACCGAGTGCCTTCTCAATAATCTAACATTCCCAGAATTCCCCATCAATGTGGCCAACTAACGTAGCATATTGTTTAGAATTCTGGGAATTGTAACCACAAGTCAGAGAATGTCAGAAATCGATCTTAAAAATAAGCTCCCTTTAACAAGCATCTCCTACTCATGTCTGGAGCCCTTGCAGTGCTAGGTTGTCCAATTTTTATGAGCAGGGGGAAGTGTTTGTGCATATATGTTTGGATACAAGCTCATCCCTCCTTTGAAAAATGGCATCACCCACACCACCTGGAAGTATTTTTGGAAGTTGGCCTTACAAACTGTGGGAAGTCAGAGCCCCAGAGAAGGAAAATATATTGTTCACCAAAAGGATTTTTAAAAGCATTTTTTGAAAAGCAGAAACCAAACCTGGCATCATCTCTTTGCCCCAAGCAGGAACCAGCCCTATAGAAATGCAGATGTAAGACCATCAGTTGGATGAACCAGGATGAAGACTTACTTCTGACAAAACATTGGTTCAATTCTTTATACTCATACGTTGATTTATCTGGAGCAAAGCTTGTAGAACCCAATGACTACTATCCACTATCAGGCTTAGTTATAAGTTAGTTGTCCTCACTGATCATTCATGTTCTTCCCACCAAGTAAAATTCTTACCTTAATCTTTAAGTATGCATGCAGTAATGCAGAGATTACTGGCTGGACCAGAGATTCATGGCTGCTTTGAGTTCTTCACAATGCACTTAAGTATGGAGTCAGCCACAATGAACACAGTTCTCCCCTTATTCTAGAAAAAATCTTAGTGAGGTCCAAGAGAAATGGATAACCTTGGCAACTTACCTTTACATTGGAATGATGGACTAAGTCAAATTTGGGCAGTTCCATAATATTATTTGAATGAACACCAAACATTACGCCCTTAACAACAATGTAAGTATAATACTGGAGCCTTCAATCTGATACAGTGCTTGCAGATATCTTCTTATTTATAAGAAGGATAGATTTTGTAATCCACATTGTGAGGATATCAAATTGAGGAAGGTTGCTATAAGGCCAGCCCATGGACCGGGTTTATCATACCGAAGCCACGCCCACTCCATTGCCAGCAATGCAAAAATAATCGCGATATGTCGCGACACGTCATCTGACGTGGCGAGTTTGACATATGTGCTATAACCCAAGTGGGGAAAAAATGTCCCAGGGAATCTTCAGAAATTTGCAATGAAAATGTTGCAGAATTTAATCCAATTGAATGTCATTGTTGAGGTTGGATGAGAGACAAACATAATCATTTTATTCTTTGGTCTGATTGTAGCTCAGAGTTATCCTTCAAAATCTCAGTAATTTTTTAGTTCCCTGTTTTGATGCCAATATATTTTATTTTCCCAGATTATCAGATGTATATGTATCCTGCTACAGTATGTGGTCCACAGATATGAGAGTGTTAGAAAACCCTTCACTTCACTGTAATCCATACATGTAATCCAAGTGAGGATCAAAACATGCTGTGCCATAAATATTGGGTGTATTGTTATGCTATTGTCCAGAACACTTGGTTTCCATGAATATTCATTAGCTGAATAAATACGCAAAGTGACAATTTCTAGCTTTGGGCTATTTCAAAAACTTCTACATGATATTTTATTGCTGCTATATGAAAGATTACACTTGCTATGTGTCTTTGTTCTGCACACTGATAGGTTTATTCAAGATGTAAATGAAATCCCACTGCAGTCAACCCATCTAGGTAATAGCAGCCATCTAATCTTGGCTTCCCTTAAAAGATTAAACAGGAGTAGACCTTGTTAATACTTGGATGTGGAACACCACGGGTTGGGCTATACTGGTAATTGAAACAAATCCTGGAAGGAAGGAAGGACATATTACCTTTCGTAAAGCTCAGTACTGTTGCTAAATCATCCCTACATGGACTCTAAGTGACTTACTTTTTTATTTACTGGTGGACCACAGTAAAACCTAAGCTGGGGTTTCAGGCATGAATTCTAAATTCACTATGATCAAGGACTGGGAAAGGAAATTTAAAATGTTTCATTACTTGATTTAGGAGAAGAAAAGTATAATCTGGGCTTACAACTCCTGTCCCAAAATACCTTAAGAAATATTCACTGAGCTGAAAATGTTAGTGCATTAACTGAGCATTCAATCATGTGCCATCAATTTGTTGTCAGCTCTTAGTGACCATATAGATAGATTTTTTTCCCAGGGCAATCTGTACCAATTTAATCTTTCAGGTCTTCTAACAGTCCCCATCTAACTAATTCCATACACTTTGGTCCTGGTTGTCTTCTTCTTCTCCTCTTTCTTCTACTGTTCTCAGCATTAAAGCCTTTTCCAGAGAGCTAGATTCTCAAATGTGATGTCCCAGTTACTGAACACATGACTGGGAAGTAATTATGATAGATAGATTTAATTTTAATGAAGTGAAATATAAACAAAATTAACTTGAATTTTCCCTCATCAGCTCTTTTCTGTAGTGTGGCCCCCAACATACCACTTAAGGATGAGGGTGGTCCTTTGACTCAATAGAATAGAATAGAATAGAATAGAATAGAATAGAATAGAATAGAATAGAATAGAATAGAATAGAATAGAATAGAAAATAGAGCAGAGCAGAGCAGAGCACAGCAGAGCAGAGCAGAGTAGAGTAGAGTAGAGTAGAGTAGAAACTGGAAAGGACCCTTGGAGGTCTTCAAGTCCAGCCCCCTGCTCAAGCATTTCAAACAAGTGGCTGTCCAGTCTTTTCTTAAAAGCCTCCAGTGATGGAGCACCCTCAGCTTCTGATTCTCGTGGTGATGAGATTCTTGTGGAACAAATACCCTGCAAACTATACAGAGATACTTAAGTATTGTTCCCAACGTCTGTTTTTACTTCCTTAGAATTTTGCCAACTCATCTGACTCAAGACATGTACAATTATCCTGAAGTGATTTTTCCAAGGCATATCTCAACATTAACATTGGCCAGGCCAATTCAGGATCAGTTCGGTACTGGCAAGCTTTCTTGGCTGAGATATTCTTTTAGGGCTTAGATGGTGCTGGCGTTCTTCTTATGCTCCATAGAACATTGCATGCTGGTACGTGAGAATGGTACATGAGAATGACCCTGGGAGATAGGAAGAAAAACCTTAGCACCCCTGTCCTCCATCTTTCAAGAAAACAACCTCTGAATATTAACATCTCTAACATTGCCTGTGCACTTTTTAAGGCAGGTCCTGCCATTTCCAAGGTAGTCTGGATATTGTTACATGACAGCACATTTGTCACTTGGACCGAATGACAGCATCATAGCAGACACAAGCATTGAGAAAACAAGGATAGATGCCTCTTTTTTCCTCCCCTCTCCTGGCACACTGCAACAGGGCTATGACACTGCAAACCATCCTGCATTGAAGTCTGATGGAAACCAAATCCCTCTTTTGAAATTAAAAAGAAAAGACAGGCATCTGAGAAAGGAATCAAAGGGATGACCCTCAAACAGGCAACATTTCCTCTATCATCAGCTTGTGTCTCTGTAATCCTCCCAGCCCTGGAATGGTCTTGAATTCTGTGGGCTTTTCACAAGGTTATCTCTCCCAGGCTTTGAAGTGCAGGCATCTTATTACTGACAAAAAAAAGGCAGAACAGTCCTGGGGTCTGATGGACTAAAGGTTTCTATCCCAGAAGTGTTAATGTAAAAAGCTAGAATAGTAGATTCAATTGTAATTGTAAGTACCGCCCCCAGGCTCCATACAGATAGTCCTCAATTTATAACCACAATTTGGACTGGAACTTTCATGCTCAATGAGGTGACTAAGCAGTCATGCCCTATCTTATAACCTTTTTTGCCATAGTTATTAAGAGAATCACTCTGGATATTAAGTGAATCACGTGGTTGTTAAGAAAATCTGGCTTCCCCCATTGATTTTGCTTATTGGAACTAGTGGGGAAGGTTGCACATGGTGAGCACATGATCCTGGAAAGCTGCAACCATTGTAAATACATGCCAGTTGCCAATTACCTAATTTTGGATTTTCAGGACGCTGCAACAGTTGTCAGTGCAAAGACCAATTGTAAGTCACTTTTTTCAGCTTCGTTGTAACTTTGAACAGGCACTAAACAAATGGTCATAACGTGAGAGCTACCTACAGACGGAGGTGGGGGAGACTGTCTAAGATGGATACAGTCTATTGTTCCATATTAAATTAGGATTGTGCATCCTGAGGCTCCAGCTATCCCCAAATCTTTGGATGTAGATCCCAGAGCCTAGCAACATATTATTATTTTTAATGAGGCATAAAGGGAATTCTTTTCAATCCACAAGGAAGAATGATGTGAACTTAAATTGAAATTGTTTTGACCTGCCTCAGCCCACTTTTTGTTGTTTTATTCTATTTTCAGAGTATTTTTTCCAACAGAGGTAAATGAAGCCCTGCTGACACTGCAGGTTCAGGTCAAGATCCATCTTAATTTAGAGCAGGGGTCTTCAAACTTGGCTCTTTAATGACTTGTGGACTTCAACTCCCAGAATTCCTCAGCCAGCATGGCTGGCTGAGGAATTCTGGGAGTTGAAGTCCACAAGTCATAAAAGGGCCAAGTTTGAAAACCCCTGATTTAGAGTTTAGTTTTTCACAGTGCTCCAATGGATTCCTCCAGTGTGCTCCCCATCAAGGAGATGGGGACACATCCTCCTTTCGCCACTGTTCCTTTGCAGCTGGTGTTTCCAGCATGGAGATAATATGAAGCTTTCAAGGGCCATAGCTGTTGGTAAGACTTGGCCACCATGAATGTATACACTTCCCTATAAAAATAATCCTATTTATTAGTTCCTCTCCTCACCTTGTAGTGAACTCCACAGGTTAATTATGGGCTGTTTGAAGAAGTATTAAATACTGTCTGTTCTAATCCCATTTTTCTCCTGAGGAAGATGTGTAAGAGCCCTGATTATTTTGTTTGTCTCAACATTTTCCAGCCTCACTTTTCCAGTCTGTATCAGAATGGAAACTGGATTTTTGGTGTTCAAATTATTGTAGAACATAAGATGATACGGTGTTTGGTGCAATGTTTCCACTGACTGGCCACAGCTTTCTCAGAGGAGTTTTTCCAACTCTGATTTTGGTGATTCCAAACAAAATTGCTAATTCTTTTCATTCCTCATTTGTTAAATGACTTTGCTTTTATTAGAAGGTCACAAAAGCTGATCACATGACCCTCAGGGGCTGCATCTGTCACAAATATGAATCAATTGCCAAGCATCTGAATTTTGATTATGTGATCTTGGGGATGCTGAAATGTTGGTAAGTGTAAAAAATTGTCATTTTTTCCAGTGCTGTTGTAACTTTGAATTGTCACTGAATGAACCATTGTAAGTCAAGGACTACTTGCTGGGATCATCCTGGGATTCCAATATTGTAGGCCAACTGGAAAATTTAGATAGATAGATTAGGGAGAGAGAGATGGGGAGAGAAATGTTAGAGATGACTTTGGAGGAACTATGCTGAGACAGTCAAAAAAACAATTTACAAAAACATATTTAACCTTTGGAAACAAACAAAACAATAGAAAGGAACTCTGTTCTAATTCCTTAGGATATAAAAGAGAGAAAAAGATACACCATCATACTTTCAAGTTTCTGTAACTTGAATAAAGTTTCTGTATCCTAAATAAAATAAATATAGTTCCAGTCAAACTTTTGAGGTTTATTTCCTGGTATGGCCCACCTCAAAGGGCTGACATAAACAAGAAGAAGGCACTGACAAGTTTCCATAATATCTATGGATATATCCATATAATTTCACATGACTTGGTGGGATCTTTATTTACTGAACTGAAAGCAGCAACTGAACCTGGGATCTCTTTTTGACAAGAACATATCTNCCACCCCCCCCCCACACACACAAATCTGATTTTTTTGAGGGAGTTTTAGAAATAACAGAAAGCCAACTTTCTTTATTGCAATGTTTTTCAACTTTAGTAATTTTAAGATGTGTTGCATTTTAACTTCCAGAATTCCTCAGCTAGCATGAAATCCACACCTTAACATTTCCAAAGTTGAGAAACACTGCTTTAGAGAACTGAAAGAAATGGGCATGTCTAGTCTAGTGAAAAGAAGGTGACATGATAGCAATGTTCCAGTATTTGAGGGGCTGCCACAAGGAAGAAGGGGGTCAATCTATTTTCCAAAGCACCTGAAGGCACGACAAGAAACAATGGATAGAAATTAATCAAGGAGAGAAGAAATCTAGAACTAAGGAGAAATTTTCTAACAGTGACAACAATTAACCAGTGGAACGGCTTGCCTGCAGAAGTTGTGAGTGCTCCTTCACTGAGTCTTTTAAGAAGAGACTTGTCTGGAATGATATAGGGTCTCCTATACAAGCAGAGGGTTGGACTAAAAGACCTCCAAGATTCCTTCTAATTCTATTATTCTATGTTCTATTCTGTTCTGTATATTCTTATCTCTGCTGAATCTAAAAAGAAAAATTAGGATGAGGAATGACACAGCCAGCTGGCCTTGTAAGTCCATTTCCAGAGGATATCCAAGTGGAACACAACTAGAGTTTCCATTTAAGGGCACTTCAAGGGAAGGTCATGAGATTTGTGGACATGGAACAATCACGAGGATCTACTGGCTCCAGGACTGCATTTGAATGAAGAAGAGTCCATTCATGTTTGCAGCTATGGAATATGTCTTGGATCCATTGCTTTCAGTCTAACCTACCTGATGGGATTATTGCATGGATAAAGAAAAGGACTGTGTAGATCCATAGAAATAGAAGACAGTGTCAAAATAGGCAGGAAGACAGATAGGATAAGATACCTTATTATAGAATCTAACATGATTTTGCATGGATCTGTTGTGAAATGAATTGTTAATTCCAAGAATATCCATGGAGGGCGGTGTCAGGCAAAGTGGTGGCCATCATCTTGACTTTTGGGACATATGTACCACTCCCAAGAGGCGTCCACAAAGGAAGATCAGAGTGACCGGTGACCAACCCAGATAGGATCCTGCAACATTATCCTGGGACACATATATATGCCTTTATTCGTGAAGATCAGAGCCTGCAAGATAGTAGGCAAGGCTTTGATTGGAACAGTACAATATCTACTATATTTCAAATTTTGATCCCCCCAGAAATCCATGCTCCTTTCACACTGTTAGTTAAATAAATTCTTTAAATTTATCTCATTTTAATAGGGGAAGGGATTGCATTATTTTTTCTCAAGGGCAGAGAAAATAGGAAATGATGCTGCAGTGGTCCTTTCTGTATTTCTCTGTTTTAATGCCAAACTGAGAGCAGCCTGAAAACCTCTAAGACAGCATCAGATGACACCTGCCTCAAAACAGGAAATGTCCAAGCCACAGACTCAGCATGGGTCTTACTCCCTAATAAATTAAATGCCAAGAGATGGTTGAACATGTAGTTTTAGTAAAGATGTGTGGGCAAACTGAAATGCTTTGGACATCTGGCTCAGATTACGTCTGGATTTGAAGTAATGCGTTTCCAGTGGAAATGCATTCCAGACTGGGATATGCTAGTTGAAACTTATTGCCCATCTGTATCCTGACACACAACCACATGCATAGTCCCACATCATTTGAACAGGGTCATCAAAGAGGTTATAAAGAGGAGAGGAAAGGAAAGACCAGCCAATCATTCATCCTAACTAGGGTTACCAGTCCTGAGTTGCAAAACATCCATTGACCACTAGATGGAGGGAAAGAGTTTCCTTGCCACCTGTTTGTAGCATAGATCTGGTAGCTCCCTATCAGCAGAAAATGATCATATTGTAATGACCCTAACATTGCTTATTTAATCGGAATTTACTGTGAATTGGGACTTATATCCAATCGGACAGTACCAAACATTCAGACATAATCTGGGAGACCTGTAATCATTTTGCAAATGCCGACTCCTCTGGTTGGAGGCTAAAAAGTTTTAACATGACACCAGCCTAAAGATATTAACTGAGTGCTTGCTGAGATGCACTTTCCTCTCCAAAAATTCCCTTTTCAGACACATAGTCAAACCCGGGTGATTATTTTGTCAAGAAACAAACACATCCAAGAGGGCTTAAGAAGTCCATTATGACGAATTCATCTCTCCTTATCATTAAAGCAATGGCTATATCCTCAGCATCTGCGTAGATGCCACAAAACATTTATGGTCTTGATTCAATGAAAAACAGAGCTGCGGCCTCTTGGCTCCCTCCAGCTTCACTTGTTCAGCATCTTTCTCTTTCAAGCAGCACTGATAGAAAGCCAAGATAAGCCTCCCTTTCAGATGTTTTATTGAGTTATGTGTACTATTAGCAGGATTACAGCAAATTCTTCTTGACAATCATTCTAGATACAAAAGTGTAAAAGAAAGAGAGAGGGGGAAGGAGGGAGACAGGGAGGGAGAAAGAGAGAGAGAGAGGAGTGAAGAGCCATATAGCCTTGATTGTTGGTTATCTTTATTTACTGTATTTTAACCCTCTTTTCAAATAATTTCTGCCTCAGTTCATAATTTGGAAAGAACTCTGTCCTGCTGCCCCCAGTCTAACATGACATGGTACACAAATGGTATGGAGAATTATCATTTTCTAGGCAGGCAGAACAAAGCCATGTTCCTTTCCTGCCAATTCCTGTTTGCATAGCAAGCTCTGGTTTCAATAAAGGAGAATATTTGTAGCTCAGGGTTGAAATGAGAGTCCTTGGTGCTTTCTGAGCTTGGTTGTTTTTGTTTTTGTTTTTTGTTTTTTTGCAGATGTTTCATTAGCCAAACTAGGTAATATCATCATTGCTGATGATGTTACCTGGTTTGCGGAATGAAACGTTTGCAAGAAAACAACCAATCACAGACAGCATCAAGCTTTGGTTATTTTGGTCAATGGGCAGGATTAGAAATGTATCTGATGAATATTGGAGTAAGCTGATTTTTTTCCCCTCTGGGGTAGATGTGGGACTAAGAATCCAGCCACACCTCAATTTGTCCAATCATTTCTCCTGAGAGAAGGCATAGGACAGTGGTGGCGAACCTATGGCACGGGTGCCAGAGGCGGCACTCGAACCCCTCTCTGTGGGCACACGTGCCGATGCCCCAGCCTTGCCTCCCCCCGCAACCCCCTCCTCACCAGCAGCCCCCCTGGAGGAGAGTCGCCCCCAAGCGTGGCCCACGCGGAGCAGCGCAGCCAAGGACATGGCAGCCAGACAGCGTAGACAAGACTCTGCCCTCACGCCCCATCGCTCACAGTTGATGCTGCGGGGCACGGGCAGAGGGTGTGGCCGCCATGGCACTGCTGGGTGATTTGCAGCGGGCCCTGGAGGTTGTGAGGGGCCCCGCTGGCAGGAGGGGTGGGGGAGGGGCAGGGCGGGGCCAGTTTTGGGGCACTCGGTCTCTAAAAGGTTCACCATCACTGGCATAGGACCGGGCAAAAGGAAGGTCATACTCTTGGCTGTTATTGCAATCAAGCTGACAACCTCTTTTCCCTCCTTGTCCCCCAACAGTCCATCCATCTAGTTTATTCTCTTTCTTCATTTGTTATATCTGACATGCTGCCTTTTCTAGGGATACTCCTCACTTCATTGGGAAGGAATAAGGAGGGGCAAATAATATTGAAATGTGCTTGTGATGTTATGATGCAAAGTGTATCCCTTTTGTTTTCCCTTTTCCGGGGAAAATCCTTTTGTCTTGAATTCAGATGTCACCTTCAAGCCTTAAACATGAAAGACGGCTAAATGATTTTAAGCCAGTCATTCTTTCTTAGCACAACTCACTCATAGGGTTGCTGTTTTAAGGAAACTAGGCGGAGGAAGGAATTACTTATAGAAATAATAAAGGCAGTGTATACATTAATAAGTACAGAAGGAGTGGAGTTTGCATAAACTGTCATGAAATGTATTTAATTATTTTGATGGTGCAATGACTGCAGACATCCAAGTTGTATTGGAATGAAAATTCCCAGGGCTATTGGATTCAAATTAGTAATAATATAATGCAATCCATCAGAAATGGGCATTAGTGATACTTATGTCCTGGGAACAGAGAAACAGCTCTGATTTGTCCACAGTTTGTTTGATATTTACATGAAAATACTCAAGAAAATGTTGTTTACTCTAGTACGAACGAGCTGCATTTCTCCCTTAAAGATAAATTCATTTCAAGGACCGGTTGTTCAATCTAGCCTTTACTTTGGATACTGAAGTAGCACAAATGGCATGAAACACCTTTCACCATCTTGCTTGCATTCACCTAACTTTACTCAAAAGAAAAAAAGTTCTACTCTTCTCATTTTGATTTGACCTAGGTAAGAATATATGGGTACTACTGAACATCTTACAGTATGTTTGGAATGGAGAGGTAAGATTAGGATAGTTTTATCAAATCTGGATTGCAAAAACTAAGACAATTGCTAGAAGGCAATAAAGGCCCAAAACTCTACCTTTTTGCTGATGGTCATTTTCTAATTGTAATTTTACTTATTCTGTTGTTCCTTACTTTATTATTTTTATATTTTATTTATTATTTTAATAAATAACTCAAGGGAACTAGCATACCTAATACTCCTTCCTTTTATATTCCCCATAACAATAAGCCAGTGAGGTGGGTTGGGCTGAGAAAGAATGACTGACCCAAAATCATCCAGCTGGCTTTCATGCCTAAAGGTGGAACTAGAACTCATGGCCTCCAGATTTCTAGCTGGGTATCTTAAGCACTACATCAAACTAAGTCTTTTTAATACTTTAATTTTTTTTTCTATTACTATTGTTTTGCTTTTCCAAGTACATTACTTTTCCAAAATCATATTTTAGTGCCAATTCAAATCTGAGACACTGTGGATATGTGGATATCACAAACATTAGTTTATCAAATCATTTGTACTAATGCTGGAGAAAGGAAAAAACTCATGAGACAAATATATTTTGGGTATATTTTTTTTTAAAAAAAGTGTATAAATTTTAAGTTGCTTCCTTAGCCTTTGCCCCTGCCTGGAATTTATCATGAGCCTGAATGTAGCTCACATGAAACTCATACTAGAAATGTGGCTGTCCATATTGGTTTGAAATTAGCAGCTATTCATCTCCAGCTGATATTTTCAATTTTTCCTAGTTTATGCTGCATGCAAGCCTATAAAAATGACATGCAGAGCCTTGCAATCTTATGCATGTTTTCTCAGAAGAAAGAGCTGATTTATATCTTTTTTTCAAATCTGTGTAAAATTAGAACTGTAGACAGACATTTTCTACTCAGTCACTATCCATTAGTGACAAAATTTAGGGCTTATGGTTCCTTTTGTTCAGTAGATCGGGCCTTATAGGTTGCCTCACTTATGAACTGGACAGATACACAAAACAAAAGTTTATTTTTCAACTCCAGTCCTCTTCAGTCTAGGCTCTCTGCAGAAGTTAACTTCAGTTTCCACAAATCTTTGATCTTCATGGCCACTGCTAAGAATTCTGAGAATTTCATTCTAGGGCAGGGCTTTTCAACCTTTTCACCCATTGTACCACTTTTAGGATATGGCAATATCCGAGTACCACCAGTCACCTAGCAAGGTGTCAAAAATTTGATGACCAAAAAAAAAAAAAAAGGAAAAAAGTGATAAAGTACAGGTAGTCCTCAACTTACAACAGTTTGCTTAGTGACTGTTCGAAGTTACAATGGCACTGAAAAAAGTGCCCCCGCAAGCCACAGCCAAGCAAGACACCTGCCTACCCACCCGGCGGCGCTCTTCCTCCTGTCTGAGGTTTTCATTGTTGTGAGCATTTCTGTTGAGGATTGGCTGTGGGGTGGGGTGGGGTGGGGGTGTTTGGTTTTTATTCCTCCCATCTGCTGGGTGGTTGCAGCAGGTTTTGGTCACTTCACATGACCCTGGGACACTGTGACCGTCATAAATATGAATCAGTTGCCAAGCATCTGAATGTAAATCACAAGACCCTGGAGATGCTGCAATATTCCAGCTGATCGGCGCTTCTTCTGGGCTCAGCAGAAGCACCAGGATCAGTGCCGAGCTCCACTGATCTTGGCGCTTCTGCTGAGTCCTGACAGCCCTGCAGGTCCAGCCATCTCTCGCTCAGGCTTATGCGGTGCTGCCACCGGTTCAGCTCATTCCCCTACCCCACTACCACTTTTCTAGGATGGTCGCGTACCACCTGCCAGGTGCCAATGTACCACAGGTGGTACCCATACCACTGGTTGAAAAGCCCTGTTCTAGGGAACATCCCAACTAAAGAAAACTGAGTTTTTCAAGTCAGATCACACTTCCCACAGCAACATTTTGTAAAACAAAAAGTCAGTCCTTGGCAACAATTTTGTGATTGGTTTTGTGATGCCATGTTTTCAAAATTTCAAATGTAGCCATTAGCATGAAAAGGTGGCTAATTCCTTGCTGAAGGTTTTCTCAGGAGAAATAAAAGAGGAATAGGCCAGGTAATTGCAAGAACTTTTCACTGGGTGGATTTAAAGTCTTGAAACTTTTCTCTGTTGGCTGCATGGAACTGCTTTTGAAATTCTTGGCTATGAGTTCAGAAGAACGGCACTAACTAAAAGTACATTTAGTAAGCACTGGGGTTGAAACAGAGGTACCCTTTAAAGGACTTCTTCTAAACTTGTTCGGACTCTGTACCATTTTATCTCTTAGCCTAGTAAATATATCAAATGCAAACAGCATTTGAACAGTACAGGGATTACTACACTGCAAAAGAAGATTTCTAAGAAAGGAACCCATTACCCTGTTCCCAGCATTAGATCTAAGAGGCTCCTAAGTGGGCCTAAGTAGGCATTTTTAAATAACTCACATTGTTCAGCTACAGTTATCCAAATTCCAGCCTGACATTTAGCACTTAAAGAGTTTAGATAATCCAGACTCTCTTATCAGCTTCAGGGCAAGAGCACTAAATATCATGTAGGCTTCTCTTGGACTCAGCCACAAACTTCACCAAGATGAAATGAAACTGGGGACTGAGTGCTTAAAACATTAAATAAAAACATAAAGTCAAAAGCTGTTCATTAAAAATACCAGGTTATTCTTTTGTGTGTTTTTCTTCTTGGAAGTTGCTGTGTATCAGAATTTGCATGACAAAGAAGAAAATTGTAAAATTCCTTAAAGGATTTGATATGTCCACAGTACCCATTTTACAGCTAATCCATTACAGTATGTATCTAGTCCTTGACTTACAACCATAACTGAGCCAGAATTACGGTCATAAATCATTGCAATCATTAAGCAGGTTACCACATGACCAGACTTCATTTTACATTTTTTACAGCAATCATTAAGCAAACACTGCAGTAAGTAAGTAAATATGAAATCATAGAATACTAGGGCCGGAAGGGACTTGGAGATCTAGTCTAGCCCTCCCCAAGCAGAGACCCTATATCATTTCAGACAAATAATTGTCCAGTCTCTTCTTGAAAACCCCCAGTGTGGGAGTACCCACAACTTCTACTAATTCATTGTTCTCACTGCCAAGAATTTTTTCCTTAGTTCTAGGTTGCTTCTCTTCTTGATTGGATTCCATCCATTGCATCGTGTCCTGCCTTCAGGTGCTTTGGAGAATAGCTTGACTCCCTCTTCTTTGTGGCAGCCCCTGAGATACTGGAACATGCTATCATGTCACCCTTAATTCTTCTCTTTGTTAGTCTAAACCAGGGGTGTCAAACTCGCAATGTCACATGACATGTCACGACGTATCATGACTTTTTTGCCATTGCTTGAAATGGGGTGGGTGCAGTTTTGGCATGATGCATCCAGCCCACAGGCTGGCAGTTTGACACCCCTGGTCTCAGGGCTTTTTTTTTTTTCATAGAACGCCCAGAACGGAGTTCCGGCACCTTTTTTGGATAAAACCTTGTAGGGTAGGCAAGGCGGGTTGTATGACAGGTATGATAGAACTAGTTTCTGTAGATTTCCTTGTGGTGTCTCATCCAGGTGCTAATCAGGCACTATGCTTTTCCAAGACCAGCTCTGGTTCCTGATTAATTTCTGTGGCTGCAATTTTGGGACTTTTGCTGTATTTTGCAAGAAGGGGGCAACATGACTCTGGAAGCAGTCCACTGAAGCTTGCTCAAGACCCCCTGGATTCACTTAATGACATGATGGTCATTAAGCAAACAGTGTAGTCATTAAGCAAATCCATTTTATCTAATGGGCATTTTTGTGCTAGAAATAAATGCTGGAAATTGCTAAAAAAAAAAAAGTCAAAAATCATCATGATGTGACAGGGATGCTGCGAATGTCCATAAAGGTGAGGATTGATATGGCATGACCACAGGGAAAGGTATGTTTTTAGCCATCATAGCTTCTAAATCAGGTCATGAGTAGTTTTGGGGGAGTCCATTTTAATTTTGAATGGTTGTTAGGTGACCAATCATAAATCAACGACTACCTATACACTGGGATTTCAGTTGGGGATTTCATTTAGGTACTTCTGCATTCATCTGCTTATTTTGTCTCATTTTACCAAAGACAGACTCACAGCCAGAAATCAGTCATAAGTTTCTTTATAACTAATGGTTGCCAAGCTGGGATGATGTGGGCTAATTGAAAAGAAATCCAGTTCTGAACATTATTAGCATCCATCTTTACAAAGATTTGCATATCAGTAGCTATTTGTAGGAAAGTGCAGAAACTGACAGCAGTTTTTTATGTATTTATTTCAGGAGTTCCTGAATGGTTCAGCTCGGGCAAGCACTTGTATTCATTTGTGCATGTGCCTTCCACTCGCATGGAACCATCCCTTCTCCCCTCTGCTGGGCCGCCAAGCCAGAAAGATTGGGGATCACTGATTTATTTTATTAGATTTTTTTTATCCTGCCTTATTACTTTATCATTACCATTTTGAGAGAAATGACGAAGCTGTTTGGGCCTCATGCAGGGGTAGGCAACCTTGGCTCTTTTATGACTCGTATGGCTGGCTCAGGAATTCTAGGAATTGAAGTCCACGAGTCATAAAACAGCCAAGGTTGCCTACCCCTGGTCTAGTGTATACAGCAAATGCAGTTAGATATTGTCACCTGCTTTCGCTCAGTTTGGCAAACCAGTTTACAGCCCAAATACCTTCGGAAAAACTTGACATAAGAATGCACAGATTAGGAAATTTAACAATAAAATTTAAGAGGGAATTTTATTAGAGAAATATTAAAAATGGAAAATAGCTGGCCAAAATGGTTGTACACAATTTTTAAAAATACAAAATGATTTAGAAATGAGAAAAGGAGGCATAAAAGTAGGGAAAAAATGAAATTGAATTTGTCTTATTAATCTCTCCTAAAGTTTGATGGAACAGAAAGTATATCTTGGCCAAGATTATTGCTTGTTCATTTCACAGATATACCCCTAAATCAGGGGTAGGCAACCTTGGCTCTTTTATGACTCCTGGACTTCAACTCCAGCTGGCTCAGGAATTCTGGGAGTTGAAGTTCACGAGTCATAAAAGAGTCATAAAAGAGTCAAGGTTGCCTACCCCTGCCCTAAATGGTCAATCTCAAAATTTAAAGAGAGCATATGCTTGGCTTTAAGGAGGAAAAGAAAAGAAAAAATAAAAGGATTATTTCGTTATCTCATTTCCCATACAAATTCTAATGTATTTTTTAATTTGCTAGGCTTTGAATGGAGTAAACTGTTTCATCTCAAGATATTCATTCAAAGGAATAAAGAAAACATCAACAGATCTTCCAAAGTATATATGCTGAAAACTGATATTTACTTCCAGAATAGAGAGCAAAGGATCTCTTGCAATATTCTGTTTTCCTAAAGGAAGGAAATGGAAGATGCTCAATCAACTTCGCCAAGAAGAAATTTTCTGGCATTTTCTCAATGGTCATTCTCACTATTCATTGTGGTGATGGTGTATGAAGCTAAGATAGAATAAAAACTGTATAACTGGCAAAAAAAAACTTCTAGAATTTATTGGTGGATAAAAAGGAAATTCTCAGAAATTTTTCACGGAAAGAAAATTCCGTATGAGGAATATGAAACTGATCTTATGCTTTTCCCATATGATTCTCTTTATTTGTTTTTTTCCCCTCTACTTTTTAAAATTGGCACTGTATACAACAAAGGTTTGTAATTCAATTACTTCATCCAAAATTAGATTATTCAGACATTGTTTGTTCCACTTAAGGAGCTAAACGTGGTTCTTAATTATATTTGTCAGGTTTCGATTTGTTATTATTGCGGTGTACTAATTGTTGGCTCTCAACGTCCTGTTTCTTCTCCAATGTTGAAAAACTAATTTCTGTGAAGAATAGATGATATTCAAAAAATAAGCCCAGTTTTCTATATTTATTTGCTTAGTTTGTGTAAAGATACTGCTTCCAATATCACAAGCTAAGGAAAATTCAGCTTTAATCTTGGCACCTGGAAATCCTTGAAAAAGTCAAAAGAGATTTTTATGGTTAACTAAGCTAAGGGGCCAAAATCCAGTCAGTAGATAGCAGCAACAACTTATTTTTTTTCATATTTCATGCTGATGATACCTGAATTGAACCAATTGATGTTACAGAATAGTATAATGTAGAACCAATTGATCTGACACAATAATATAATGTAGACATGGAACTATTGAATCCTGTGGCAGCCAGAAGTGAAGGGTGTTTGTTTAATTTCTTCCCCATCACAACACCAAATGAAAGCCACAAAGAAAAAAAGGAGAACCACCACAAAATGGTGCCCCTCACTTCCAAACTTCACAGCTGGCCCAGAACGATACCACCATTAACAGCATTGAAAACTGCTGAGAGATCAAGGAGCACATGGAAAGATGTACCACTTCAGTCCTGTGGAGGAAAGAAGGAATGGCCTTGAAGGATAGGACAAAGAGTGGCTACTATGGCAACAGTCAGATAAAAAAGGCCTGAACTTGGGCCAAAAACATAATATGAGTAAACATATCAGACAACCCCCTCCCAAACTGACATGAAGATAAAAGAAGGGAGGAGGAAAGCACATTCAGTCTTATAAGATTCTGTTATATAGCTTTACAATAAAAGTAATCCTGACCTACATGGCAGTGGTTTTCTTGCTTGATCTATCTTGAAGTGTTGATACAGCTTAACTTTACTACAGATCATCAACAAGCTCTACCAGTTCTATTTCTGTCCTATGATTTGGCCAGAAACCGACTGAAACATGTCCAAATAGTCCAGTTCTTCCGGAATATTCTGTAAGTGAATCCCAACCATCTTCTCTACAATCTTCTCTAAAAAAAGAAATGTTGAAGACTGAACCAAAATTGTTCAGAATCATTGGGTCCAGCTATGGTCTCTTGAGGAAGGCTATACCCCAGCTTTCTTCAAGTTTATAGAGACAGCTTCCTCCCTCAAAAAAGTTGATATCACTGCATGGATCCAACAACAGGTCATTCCTGGTGGCTTTGACCACCCAGAAAGGGCCTGGATGTAACAAATAGGTAGCTGAATTCACAATCTAAAGAACCTGTCAATGATGGAGTTCTATAACAGACTATGGACAAAAGACAGTTTATTTATTTATTTATTTATTTAATTGCATTTATATCCCGCCCTTCTCCTTTCGGACTCAGGGTGGCTAACAATCAATTAAAATACAAAAAATACAAAACCCCTGTTAAAATTAATTAAAAAGAGATATTTAACTGTGATCTAATTAAAAGTAATTAAAACCCCTTTAAAATCCCTTAGGCCAGTCCCGCAAGCTGGAACAACCATGTCTTGAGGGCGCGGCGGAAGGAAGGGAGATCAGGGATCACCCTGATCTCTGGGGGCAGTTCGTTCCAGAGGGTGGGTGCTCCCACAGAGAAGGCCCTCCCCCTTGGGGTCGCCAGCC
>NW_015386400.1:1862691-1897676 GCF_001527695.2 Protobothrops mucrosquamatus | reverse complement strand
GTTCAGTCTCCCCAGGACCCTGTCCACATCATCAGGAGTCACAGAGTCAAACTCTTCCCAAATAACAGTCTCAAGACCTGCTTCCGTCACCTCCCCCGGGGCCACCCAGTCGGAGTCCAAACCCTCTCGGATCCGAGCGACTTTGTCATACAGATATTGTGCAAACTCCTCAGCCTTCCCCGCCAGGGGGTCCCCCCCCCCCAATTGGAGAAGGGAACGGGTCACCCTGAAGAGGGAGGCCGGGCGATTATCTGATGACGCAATGAGGGTGGAGTAGTAGTTAGTTCACTCAAATGCAGGGAATTTTCTATTGCTAGAACTTTGCTTCTGGATCAAAAAGTTTTTTTAACTAATGAGCTCCTTGATCTTGTTTCATAATGATTTCCTACCTACATGCAGTATGAATATGAATACATCTATTGCCCAATCTATTATGTTCCTCTGGATATTTATGTTTGTGCATGCACATTTGCTGATCAGACTTTTAGTGGTGATATTGTTATATGTCGTACCAGATTTAAACTCTTAATCCCTATCATGGCTATGTTATTGAAAAATCACCGAGAGTCGGATACCATATAAACTGAATAAATAATAATGAAAACCATCATTAAATATGTCTGGAGAGTGCTAAGTTTGGGAGCTGAATCACAAGGAAATTGCTGACATAAGATTGTAAAGGTGTCTGAAGTGGATGCAGCTCAAACTTAGTTCATTTTGATCAAACCATACACGAGAGTAAATCTCATCAGCTGCTCAGGGAAGTTATCAACAACTACATATTCTTTACAAGCACTGAATAACAACCGCATCTTGATATATTACTGCAGAACTTCAGTCAAGAATGTAAAATGCTACTGTATTTATTATTTTCAGGCAAATATTTTGCAGAACTAGGAGATATTCTCTCATGTGTGAATGATTTCTTTTCTGATTGTTGTTTAATTTTGTCCTTCCTTGTTTCCAAATATCACTATTTATATTCAGAGTCTTTGAATAGGACTACTAAAAAATAAATGAGAAAGTAAAACAATATTTAATAAATAAGCCTATCATTATTTCCCTTATTGTTGGTGCAATAATAAAACCTTAGCAACTTTTTTCTCATTATTAGCTGTACTACTGAAAATATTTTGGCATTAAAAAAATCAAGTTGATTCAGATCTAAAACAGGGCCACAAACTGAGGTTCAGCAGTACTCTACCATCAAGGTAGAGTTCAAAGTTGTTGTTTTTTTAAATGTTAATATAGAGAGGCTGTATGGGAAAAGAAAATCTCCCAAATGACTCAAGCTTCAAAAGTGTCAACAACAAGCAGTTACGTTGAAGTTTCTTTAATAAATAAATGTTTAAATCTAAAATGAACATTCTCACATTTCTGCCTTGACAGCAAGTCGTTGCAACCTTTCCATTCAGATTTTTAATGTAGTCATTATTTCTTTCAATGCAGGAAGCTGTTTTACTAAATAAAATTAATCATAAACATATTTTTGTGTACATTAGAGGAACAATAATCTCATCAAAGTGCTGTCTATATGCTGAATTCACAGCAGTGATCCTCTCCTTAACCCAGACAGCATTTTTTTCTTGTCTTAATTCCATTCAGCCTACCCCTTTAGTTAAATATGTTTGAGTTAAGGCATTTTTGAGAACTTCGGCATGTTGAGTATAATGAGAAGCCTGCAAGCTTTTGGTTTCCTAGCCCATGAAAAGATGAGGCAAGGTCTTAAGATGCAGGAGCCCAGAGACCAGCAAAATAAAAGAAATACTCCTTTGTTTCCAATATTTAAGTCTGGTACAAGGACCGCTTGGCAGCTAGGTGTCCAACTCTAAATGAAATCCAGATCTCAAACTGGAGATGGGGATTTTATAGTCAAGAAACCTTTTTCTGGAATCCCACAATCAAGATTGCTGAAAATCAGTGGACATTTTGAAGTCAACTATAGAATTAAGGTTCAGTCCTTAGGAAGGCTTAATGTAATTTCAAAACTAAGGAAGAGCACCTAGGGAGAAAAAAAGAGAGATTAACTCTCAGAGATCATAACCTAGTCAGTTTGGTCTGGTTTAAGGATGCTGGTTATTTAATAATAATAATTATATACAACTTTAAGAACCTAGATAGGGGAAGTGAGTCAGGAGAAGAACCAGTCTAAGAACCTAGCAATTCGAGGATAGCATAACAATATTTCCTGTTCCCAGTTGACCATGATATCTTGACAAACACTTGATGCTGAGCTTTTCTTGCAAATGGAGAGGGATATCTGAAGAGTATGGCCAAGAAAGTCATCTATAATGGTGATATCAAAGCTCCACCTATATTTTCATAAATATCACAGGCACCTTCTTGACTTTCTTGCTCACATCTTGCAAATAGCTTTACAATTGACAGTTGGAAGATGGAGCAGGTGTAGGTTGGAGTTTCTTGGACTGTGAGAACCAGATTTGAGGTGCAACCAAGGGTCAGAAGGGACAGCAAGCCTGCAACAGTCATGCAGAGGGAAGATGAGGTGCCAAGATATTTGATGAGGGAAATGTCCATCTCACAGGGGGAAGACAAAGTGCCACCACTGAGAAGGGAGGAAGAGCTGTTTTTAGGCTGCAGTTTTTAGAGCTGTCTTTAGGTTACAACTCTTCCTATATTGTCCTGGGAGGAACCTCCCCCCCCCCCATCTTCTGGAGTCCCTTTGAGATACCTATGCAGATCAGAAACACTGTTAGAGTTGGTTATTGCAATTGCTCTAATAATTCCAGTCTGAAGGTCATCTCAATATATGCCAATTCAGCTTCAGCCCTTCCCAGAATTTGTCCACCTCTGTTTTAATTAATGATGGTCCAATTCTGAATTTTCCTCTTCCAGAAATTCTCATGGGATCCTATTGTTGCTTTCCCTATTCTGTTACCACTTTCCTTCACTTTTGCCCCACTTATTTGCCCAAGAGATTTGTCATGGACACAAAGGAATGTTTATAATGATGTCTGGTCTTTTGATTATAGACTGTCAAAAGGAAGAACTGGACTCATAGCCATTTTCAATAGCAATCTTCCATTTACTATAGAAGTGTCATAGGAAGGAAGATTCAGAGATAGATCCTGGTGTGTGTGTGTGTGTGTGTGTGTGTGTGTGTGTGTGTGTGTAAGGGTCACATCTTTTGTGCCTAGTTTTCTTAGTTTTTGTTGGAACACAAAAGCAGTGGAACAGAGTTCCTAAACATGGAAGCCATAGTTACAGTATATATATATAAGGCATTGTTTCTCAAGGGGAATTCTGGGTGTTGAAGTACATACATTTTAAAAATGCTGAAATTCAGAACAATTATAATGAGAGGAGCTTCTTTAGAAGGGGAGATAGCAAGACAGGTCAGGTTTAGGGGCCTTTGTATCTAATCCTTTCATCTTGTAATTTATTCTAATGCCTAATTAGTTTACCATAACTTAACTGCATCTTACAATATCCATATGCATTAAGAGGTCTATATTTCTCAGAATTTTCCAGCCAGCAGACCAGTTTGGGGAATTCTGTAATTCTGTAATACTAATTCCATCATATCTGAGATGTGGTATGGTGAGGAAGGCTGAAATAACTTTGTTAAAAGCTTTGTATAGTCTAATGTCTAGTTTCTCTACTTGATCTTTTCCCCTTGCTTTCAATGGGTAAAGTCCATATATTTTGATGCAAATATATAGTGATGATGTATTGTTGGGTTTCCAAGAGTCAAATATAATTTCTTCCACCAATGACATACTCCTTCTTGTATGATGCCAACTGCTTATGTAGTTCATAATATGGTCCTCAACCCAGACACTTAATGTATCTGAGTGGCCACCTCTTAGATAGCCAAGATTGGATAAGATAACATCTCATATTCAGCACACTGCAAGCAAAGGGTGTACTTTATAAAGCAAGACTCAGGAAGTCTTGATCCTGATTCCTAGTTTTAATGTCTTGATTCTGGGTTTTAAGTACTGATTTCTGATCCTGGTTTTAATGGGATTCCAGAAAAACACATTTCCTCTGCTTGCGTGTCCTTCATATCTTTCTCAATAACATCAATCAGAATTGGTCATTATGACATCATATGAATGAATGAACATATTCTAAGAATCAATGAAGGGACTGTTGCCAGTTGCTGACCTAATATGAACTTTGCAAAGCTATATTTTCTTAGAAAGCCCAATAAAAAGAAGGCTTATGAAAGTCTTTTGAACAGAAAGATTTGTAATAGAAGTCAGACACATAGTTGAAAAGAAAGAGCAACACAGAAGCATAAGAAAAGACTGTATTTTTTTCCCCTGGTTGGCACAAACAATGAATGCAAACTTTCCCACAAATGATAATATTGTCTTCGGACAATTGGCCTCTTTCTGGATAGTTCCCTGAATCTTTTCATAAAGCCAGCGTAGCCTTCTTTTTGGGACAGTGTGGTGCCAGTATACGTTGTGTGGGTGGCATGAGGCTGTTAGTTGTACCATAAACACAGCCCAAGAGATTTGACGTGGACACAGAGTGGTGATTCTTATAAACGATTCTTTATGTTAACAGTTTCAACTCCTCAACATCGTGAGTGGTTTGAAGAGCCTGTAAACAAAGAACATCTTACATTTAGACTGCAAGATTGTATTATTTAGCTAGAGATATCAAAGGATGTTTTTGTTTTCCCCGGAGCCCAAATTATTATTTTTTTCAGGCCAAAAATATCCCCACCAAATTAACAAGAATCTTCCTGTTTGAGAGGGACTTCTGTTCATTATCATGTTTTCCCCTCTCTTCTTTGCTCCCGTGCCAAACTCTTCTGCTGAGGATTTCTTTCTCCTTCCTATGTCCCAGCCAATCAGCAATTACAGGCAAATACAACATAATGATGCTATGCAGCCATTGAAATTAGATAAAGGCTGCTATAACTGGTCATAAACAAGCAGCTTTAGGGGAAGTTAGAATTCTAGCTGATTCTAGTCAAATGGGATTATGAAATGACCCATCTGAGAACCAGGAAATAGTGGTTAGATAACCTTCCCCCCCCCCCCCATTCCATTGAGCAATGTGTGAGGGATTGCAGTGTTGGATTCATTTCCTGTCTCTGACAAATCCCATGACCATGTCCATGTCTTTTCCCATCACAAATGTGGAGTATATCAGAAAAAATAATACATGATTTTGCACAAAGGAAGCCCGACTATGAGCAGATATCCTTTTGAATACAGCACAAAGTTGTTCTAAGAATAGTGCTATTCTTGGATCAACACTAAAAAAAAGTTGAAAAAGAAAAGGCCAGCTTTCAGCTAAAGTTGCTAAAACTTTCTAACCCTTTCTAACCCTGTACCTGATTTTTTGCATATAGGTTTCTCCTAACAACAAAAAAAAAATGGTCCCACCATCTCTCTCAGAGTCTCCTAAAATGGCTGGCATCCAACTAATACATACTGTACTTGGGGATAAATTCTTTTGGATTTCATATACAATGGACTTTAGTAATGGGAAGATGTCCCAAGTTGCAGGATAAACAAGCTTTCCTTCCCATGCAAACCATACAGTGCTGTATGTGCTTTCTTAGGAATAAACATTAATTAACAGCTTCCTCAAGGATATAAAAGGAGACTTTGTGAGGCTGTTTCTTTCACTCCTCCAGCTGTAACAGCCAGGTGTCCAAGCTATAAACACTATGAAGGATAATCAGGAGGGAACAGAGAAGAGGATGTGCAAAGTCAAGTAGCCAGAAAGAGCTGGGCAGATCTCAACCCCATCCCCACTTATGACCAGTATCGTTGAGGAGGTGCCATAGCAAATTTGTATGGACAAATGTGTGTCAAGAGCAGAGGAGAAATCACTCCTTCCAACTGGGACTGCTAGACAGGAGGTGAGACAATGGTAATGTAAAGAGGACTTTAAAAATAATTAGTGGGTTTCTTCATACTACTATTCGTAGTAATAATAATAACAGAGTTGGAAGGCCCTTGGAGATCTTCTAGTCCAACCCCCTGCTTAGGCAGGAAGCCCTACACCATTTCAGACAAATGGTTGTCCAATCTCTTCTTAAAAACCTCCAATGTTGGAGCGTCTACAACTTCTGAAGGCAAGTCCTGCCACTGATTAATTGATCTGTCAGGAAATTTCTCCTTAGTTCTAGGTTGATTCTCTCCTAGTTTAATTTCCATCCATTGTTTATGAGCAACGTGGTATATGCAGTACAATGCAGTGAGCCATGTGCAGATCTGTACATTGGGGGAATAAAACAACCACTTCATAAATGTATGGCACAACATAGGAAAACAATCCCATCAGGACAAGATTTGGCAGTCCATCTGCATTTAAAAGACAAAGGCTACTCTTTCGAAGACAACAAAGTCCACATTTTGGACTGGTTTGAAAAAGAGGTCAAAGAGGCCATCTATGTCAAAACTGAACAGCCCTCTCTCAACAGAGGGGGAGGGATATGACATCATCTATCTTCAGTCTACAACACAGTCCTTCCAAGAAGGCTCCACACCCATTTGCACTGATCAGGTAACCCTGATGACTCAGATAAGTCTCCAGTCCCCTAATCAGGGCTTTTTTTCTCATAGAACGCCCAGAATGGAGTTCCGGCACCTTTTTTGGATGGAACCTTGTAGGATAGGCAATGTAGGCAACGTGTATGACATGTGTGAGTTCCGGCACCTTTTTTTTTTTTTAGAAAAACACTGCCCCTAATCATCTTTGTTGCTCTTCTCTGTAATCTTTCTAGAATCTCAACATCTTTTTTACCTTGTGGTGACCAAAGCTGGATGCAGTATTCCAACTGTGGCCTTACCAAGACATTAGAAAGTGTTATTAACACTTCATGTGATCTTGATTCTCTCCCTCTGTTAATGCAGCCCAGGCCCTAGGACTATGTTGGCTTTTTTCACAGCTACAGTACACTGCTGGCTCATATTTAAGTGATTGTCTACTAGGACTCCAAGATCCCTCTTGTAGTTACTACTGTTGGAAATATGGATGAGCTCTATAAATTATTCATCCTTTTCTCTCTCCCTAACTTTTAGTTATGCCTGGCTGTTCAGTTGTTCTTCCTTGACTTACTTCCTTCCTTCCTTCCTTCCTTCCTTCCTTCCTTCCTTCCTTCCTTCCTTCCTTCCTCTCTCCCTCCTTCCTCATGCATTAGATCCCTAGAATAACTAGGTTGCTTAGTCCCTATAAAATTTGAGACACAATCATTGATGCTTTAACCCCATCAAATAAAAAATCTTTATTGCAATTTTTTGGAAATTTTCAGGAATGACTATGACTCAGGAGAAATCTTGTCATCAGGTATACTTGAAAGAAGAGGCTCTCCTTCTCCTTCATTAGAAGAGGTTCTCTTTTCGCTTTACAAGATATGTGTTTGCTTTCATCAGAAAATCCCTGGCTATCTATGGTATGCCCTCAAGGGATAATTTCAGCCAAAAATTATTAAGTCCATATGTAGTCAAGAGAATATAAATATTCCCCTAATTAGATCAACTTCAGAGATTGTTTAAAGTACCATTATTTAAAAGATTTCGGCTTTTGAAAGTGCAGAAGTAAAATCTCTTGGATCATAATTTATCCTGCTGACAGGAATGGCATATACAAGACCAGGATGCCTGGTTTTAATTCATTTAATATTCTTTGGGATGTGGGTGGCTTAGCTAATAAAGCTGATCTTTCACCTTTGGAATCAAAATACGTCCCTGTGTTGAAATGTGTCTGTGTTTAATCTGGATATTTCTGATAATAACGCTTACCTGCTGCCCTATGAGAATTGGAATTATATGTAAAATTTGCCGGATGGAAAAATAGGAATAAGAAAGATTGAGGCTTTTAACATGTTTGAAAACATTAATGGAAATGTAATAAATGCTGAACATGATGAGCTACTGAGTTGGGAGCAAGGGAGTTAATCAATAGGAAAAGTGAAGAGAAGTTTTGGAAAAGAGGTAGAACAAGGAAATAACTCAGATTGTTTTATGGTTGGGGGCAATCACGTTACATTAAGTCAAAGGCTTGTATTAGTTGTTGCAACAGAAGCCAAGAATGAATCTGGATCTTTTTAAATATGAAAAAAACCAAATACTGTTTTGATTTGCATTCACAGGATCACATTACTGCATATTGTACAATCCCTGATCCTTAGAATTAAAGGCTTTTGAAAAAGGAAAGGAGAGAAACCGGAGAGGAAAAACCTTAATATGTTTTCTGTTTGGTTTGTTTGTTTTAATCTATGCATCATTTTCATCCTACAACTTAACATTTCCCAGCCTTGTTATTTTCAAAACATCAGTGCAGAACAGTGTAAAATAACTTTAAAATTCTGAATGTATGAATAGCATTAGTTCCCCCCCCCCTGCTAATTATATAGGAGATGCCAGATTAGATATTGCAACATAATTTTCCTTTTTTAAGTCATTGCATTAAATAGTAGCTCTTATCTGGATGGAATGAGACTGACCTGAAACACACGTTTTTTTCTTCAATAAAACTCCTTCTGCTTGAACAAGGGATAATTATAGAGGAACTTGGGAAGAGTTGGAAGAGACTAAGGAATGAATGAGGAGAGAACAGTTACCATCTTGGGAATACAGGTAGTCCTCAACTTAGGACCACAATTGACCCCAAAATTTATTTTGCTAAGTGAGAAATTTGTTAAGTGAGTTTTGCACCAGTTTATGACTTTTCTTGCCACATTTGTTAAGCGAACCACTGCAGTTGTTAAATTAGTAACACAATTATTAAATGAATCTGGCTTCCCCATTGATTTTGCTTATCAGAAGGTTGCAAAAGGTGATCACATGACCACCGGACACTGCAACCGTCATAGGTGTTAAACATCTAAATGTAAATCACGTGACCATGGAGATACTGCAACAGTCATAAGTCACTTTTTTCAGTGCTGTTATAACTTTGAATGGTCACTAAATGAACTGTTGTAAGTCTCTCTAAGGAGATTCAAGGAAGCATTGTCTGTGTAGTACATGAGAGCCACACAAAGTTTACTGTAGCCTTCAGAGTTTCCATATCGAAATCATGCCATAAAAATTTCATGGTTAAAGAATTTTAGTGATGTGATTTATTCCTATTACAGACTTACAACTATAATTGAGCCTGCAATTTTACAATCGTTTTTGCTGCAGTTGTTAAGTGAACATTGTAGTCACTAAGCAAACCCATTGTTTGCTATGGGGTGTTTTGTTTTTGTTTTTTGCAAAAATGTTGTACATTGTGGTCCCATGATTGCAGGATGCCACAAATGTTTGTAAATGCTGGCTGGTTTCCAAGCACCCATAAAGCAGCCATGTGACCATGGGTCAGGTCTTTGGATCTTGATCATAAGTATCTTTTTGGAGGTCTGTCATAACTTCAACCAGTTGTTAAGAAACCAATTGTAAACTGAATACTACAATACCTATATTATTAAATGCCATCAAGTCAGTGTTAACCCTTAGATGACATATACTGTAGATATACATTCTCCAGGATTATATTTTCCTGAAATTTCAGGTCTTCCAGTGGTGAATCCATTTCTGCTGTAATTCAACTTCCCCACTTTCCTGCTGGTTGTCCTCTTCTCCCTCCTTCCAATTTTCCCAGCATTATAGTCTTTTCCAGAGAGATAGATCTATACATAACATGTCAAAGATATGATATTGTGAGTCATTTGTTCCTCAAGTGAAAATTCTGAATCCATGATATTCTCAGGAATCTTCTCAACACCAAAATTCAAAAGCATCAATATTGTTTCTGTCCTACTTTTCAAACTCAATTTTTCACATTCATAAAATGTCTGTATGATTCATAACATCTATATGAAGTTTGTCAGTTTTCTCATATCAAGCATTCCTTGATGGAAAGAAATTACTTAATCCATAATTCCTGTCCCTAATATGGAGCAGAAGAGGGTTACAGAGGTAGGCAGGTGCTATAAATTGCATTTTTTGCTATCTGATCTATATCTGTGACTTGATACTTACTGCCATCTCAGACAATTCATGTTTCAAAGGGAGTCTCTGCTTTGATTTGCAAATTTACTTCATTGAAACAATTGTCTTAAAGCTCATTTGCTTGAAAATTTCCACTAGAAAACATCCTATGAGCTAATAAAAATGACCATGAATTTCAGCAACATAGCTAAAAGATGAAAATTGAGAAATGATTCAGGAGCAACAATGAGCATCCAAGGATGCACGATCAGGAATGGAAATTTCTCCTTCCAAATAGCATATAACTCTGAACCAAGGTAAAGATCAGAGATGGAAAGCTGGAAGATGTAAGTAGTGGGTTTTTCACTAGTCCCAGTGAAAAGGGTACTAGATTTCCTGTAGACTTAGACACTTTGGTGCAAGGCAATGGTTTTTAATGTTTTCCACTGTACCTAATGAAAGGATATTTTCCTCATTAGTATAATATGGGGTCAATTAAGTTAACTAAGTCAGTTTGCAGAAATTCAGGGCTGAAAAACTCAACAAGTTAGCTCCTCTGTTACTTGACTTTTAATCAGAAGGACCTCTCAAACATCAATTTTCTATGTTCCTTTATGGGCAAAAAAACCAAAGAGGGACATTATTTTACCAATTTTTCCCAGGTAAAAAAAGAAATTCTCCACCAGTTAGAATACAATATTAATTTATTTGTTCTCTTTCTTTCCTACCCCAATGTATTTCCACTTGCTATTATTGGCTGGATGGGCTGATCTGGTGTAGCATTCCAGTCACACAGTGGCTAAATGTTTTGAGGCTGAACTGGACAGTGCAGTTTCCATTGTCACTTTCCAGCAACAAATTTTAAAGGCTTGCTGCCAATGACTCAGGAATCAGAATCAGAATAACAGAGTTGGAAGAGATCCTGTAGATCATCTAGTCCAACCTCCTGCCCAAGCAGGAGACCCTATACCATTTCTGACAGATGGCAGTTCAGTCTCTTCTTAAAAGTTCCAGTGATGAACATCACTGGAAGGCATCTGTTCCACTGGTTGATTGTTCTCACTGTCAGAAAATTCTCCTTATTTCCAGGTTGAATCTCTCCTTGATCAGTTTCCACCAATTATTTTTTGTCTTACCTTCAGGTTCTTTGGAAAATAAGCTGACCCCCTCCTCTCTGTGACAGCCCCTCAAATATTGGAACACTGCTATCTTATCTACTGTGATCCTTCTCTCCCCTTGACTAGCCATGCTCAGTTCCTGTAGTCATTCTTCAAATGTTTTAGCCTCCAGTCCCTTAATCATTTTTGTTGTTCTACTCTGCACTTTTTCTAGCATCTCAACATCTTTTTTATAGTGTGGAGACCAAAACTGGTTGAGTATTTCTAGGTGTGGTCTTACTAAGGCTTTATCGAGTGGTATTAATACCTCGTGTGATTTTGATTGAATCCCTCTATTAATGCAACTTAGGATTGCTTTGGCTTTTTTGGCTGCCACAGCATATTGTTGGCTCATATTTAATTGATTGTCCACTAAGACTCCAAGATCCCTCTCACAGTTACTGCTATTAAGCCTGGTTTCATCCAATCTATATGTGTACTTTTGGTTTGTCTTGCCTAAGTGTAAGACTTTACTTTTCCCTACATTAATTTCATTTTTTTAGATAAGGCCCAGTGTTCAAGTCTGTCAAGATCCATCTGGATCTTGAGCCTATCATCTAGGGTGTTGGCTATTCCTGCCAGCTTAGTATCATCTGCAAATTTGAACGACACAGTAAACAGCCATCATCACAAATAGCCACTGACTGTTGATCTTCCTTGAATTTATCCTATCCCCTTTTAAAATTAGCTACCATTACCATAACTGCTGGTAATGAATACCACAGTTTAAAGAATTTCCTTCTCTTAGCCCTGAATTTCCCTATATATATATAATTATATTGAATAATGTTGAGTTCTTCCAATGTAAGAGAAAGGAAAAATAGTTATTGGTGGATGGTCACATTATCATCCCCCGCACAAAGTCTTGAGCTAAAAATGTTATTACAGAAACACAAACAAAATGTTTGAGACACTGAGAAGTTTAAATTATGACATTGAATAGAGAAACATGATATATACTGTACCCTAAGTATTAATATTGAGTTTTCTCTTGCCCTTTAGCTTCACTAAATTTAGCCTCTATTACCCAACAGCCCTCATCATTATTCTATGGGGAGACAAACAGCACATCTAGTTGCTGGACCCAAAACTCTTATTTAGCCAGGGAAGCACAGTGGTTAAAGAGTTGAATAGAGAAACCTGAGGTCAGATCCTCAATTAACCACGGATCTCTTCCTGGGAGCCTTTGGGTAAATTACTTTCTGTCAGGCCTCCCTTCATCACAAAACTGCTCTGTGAAGATATGACACCTGTAAATATAGTTTTATATTTATTGAAGAATTTACATAAACTAAAAAGAAAAATCTAAAGAAAATAATAAAAAAGAAAAAAGTGCAAGAAAAAAGCAAACAATAGAACTAATGATTATGGAACATAACAAATTCTAGCCTTGTCTTCAAGAGATATTAACAAGCCTGCCATCCCTCCCATGATGGAATGTGATCACGAGTCACAGGATGGGGTTTTTTTGTTCTCTAGAGGGCAAAGAGAGGAGCAGAGCTTGGGATGTCCCGTAAGAAGGAAAAAGACTAAGGCACAACTCTCCCAGCAGTTCCCATAATATATCTAACAGTTACACACATAGTTGCTTTAGTCTGACAAGATTTCTGTTTGCAGGTGAACAACAATAAAGAACTACCCAAAGTGATCCCACATATCAGTTTTGGATTTTTGGGTCTGACACTCCTCTTTCTTAACTCTTCCAGAAATCCCTTTAATCTCTTATTTAATTCTCATTTTTTTCAATCATTAAATCCATAAATTATCAATTTCTTTTGTACATTTACAAAAAAACTTTCAATACAGTTTTCTCTAATTGGCTTCTCTATATGTATAGATGTTTTGACTGTTCTATAACTACTTTTATGTTGCTTTTGATGATCTAATTTTATATCGCAGGAAAATCACATACGCATATGTAGATATAGATATACTGTAGATTCTAAAATGAGAAGTACTGTATTTGCTTTCTAAGTATTTGCATATGATATAGTAGACCAGAAGCTGAATCCCATAGCAGCTGAATCAGCCATAACTTTGGACATACCAGTATATACTATATATATTCTAGATTTGTTCAGAACAGGTCATTCAGAAGTATTATCCCATCAATTCTGTTGAGCCAGCCAGTCTTTTAAAAGTCAAGTAAATTTAATAGAGTATATTTTCCAACAATATACTGTTGCAACAAAGAGGTAACTAATAGAACACATTTTTCTCCTTGAATTATTTAATGTTCTCCAGGGAGATATAATTTCCATCTAAAGTGAACTACATTTCAGTTTGTAGGACATTTTTATTATCCGTTTTGAGCAAAGTAATTGACTCTTTTCAAAGCAGCTCCTTCACTGTCTCAGCAAATAGCCAGCATCTGAAATATTGCATGGCAAAATGATCAGTTAGTAAGCACAAGTAAAATACCCTTTAATCACTTTAAGCACCTTTATTTTTACAAAGGGAAATTTAAAACAATTTCAGGATTATTTCTTAGGAAACGTTGCTGAGTACATACTCCCCATTTATCAATCAGAAGACCCAAAAGCATTATTTCAAAGTCTACTTTTTAAAAATACCTTCTGGAATCTGTGAATTATTTACCAAAATACAGGCAGAACAAAGGTGAAATGAAGCAGATTGAAATCTATTCATTGGCCACATAAATCGCCCAAGGGAAATATATCTAAAGCCAGATATAGGTGGTATGTCATCCTTTTCTACTAGATTAGTGCCCAGAGGAAGCAATTCGGTGATTTCTACAATTTACTCCAAGTCAGTTTCTCAGGGATAGAAGGCCTTCTTAGAGAGGACATTAATGCTGATCTTAAGAAAACCCCAAGGGAAGAATTTTCTTTCCTCAGAATTTATTGGATATGTGGGAATCTAGAAGACTCTGATTGCACAGTGAAAGAGAGGACACTCATATAGCCCTTGTCCATTGTCTCAATAACAAACTGTAGTAGTGCAAGAATATCAGATACATTCCAGCCTTGGGATTTCTCCAAATGAAACATTCAAATGGAATGAAATATTAAAATATGCATAAGGATTTGTCTTTCTGGCACTACCTGCACCAGAAGCACCTATACTGGCACAATTACAATTTGGATTGTGACAGCACATTTGCTATCTTGACGCTGTGGTGGTGCAGTGGTTAGAATGCAGTACTGCAGGCTAATTCTGTTGACTGCCAGCTGCCTGCAATTCAGCAGTTCAATTCTCACTGGCTAAAGGTTGATTCAGCCTTCCATCCTTCCGAGGTCAGTAAAATGGGGGCCCAGATTGTTGGGGGCATTATGCTGGCTCTGTAAACTGCTTAGAGAGGGCTGTAAAGTGGTATATAAATGTAAGTGTTATATTGCTATTGCTATTTTGGAAACGCCCTCCCCCCAAATGCCTCTAACTTGCACTGACAGGGGGGTTCAAAGCTCACAAGTTATAATTCTCTCTTGTCTCCCTCCTTCCATATGCACATCAGCTTCTTCCACCTACAGAATTAAATTCAAACTTTGCTACTTAAAATAAACCTGAATCCAGAACAATGGATTCTCACAATATTCACTGTATTGTTTTGAAAATCCCCTAACAATTGGGCATCTTTCCCAGCTGGGCAGTTCAATTCCCATTATTCCTCAACCAATACTGGGATGGGGGTGGGAGCAGCAGATTTTATCAAGCATCTGTCCCTCTCTAATGTAGCATCTGCTTCTGAAATGTAAGCCATTCTGTCCCCCCTCCCCCCGTGTGCCGAGTGAAGAAATGCTGGTCCTCAACAACTGATCTCCTTTGACAGAATTTGGTAGGAACAATAGCAGCATCTAAACCTGAGCAGAAGAGGAGACAGGCAAGCTCCAGTGATCACCTGATGTTGAAAAGCTTTGATCTCTTTTCTCCCTCGCTTCACCACTGGAGTCATTTCACCACTTATTGGAGAGATAGACAGCAGGGTACCCGCATGGGTACACTGTGCAACTTACTTAAATGATCCAGGAATATTGGCCACCTTTGCTGGAGTCAGCTGTTTGTCCTCCAGTCTCCATGTTCCATGTGCTGCTAGCCAAGAGTCTATCAGGGGACTTCAGCAGACTCTTTCATATTGATGATAGCGCAGAAGTCCTGGCTTAATCAATAGAGCAGCATTACTTCCCTCTGTCTCGACTAAGAGCAAGAGAGACGAGCCGGTGCATATGTAATCACTAAGATTCAATTATACATCACATTGATTTTTAATTGGCACTTCAGGAGCCTGCTTGCAAGACCTGTAGCCTACCAAACCTGAGCGCCATCCATCCTCCTCCCCTGAATTTTTTTAGTAGATATAGCAAGCACAACTAAGTAGGACTGGATAAAATCTAAATGTAGAGTCTTATGTACTTTATCATATAGTCTTTCTTGTCCTAACTTCTCATTAGTGCTTAGAAATATCTCCTTTCTTCTCTGAGCATTTCTCGGCATTACACTTTCTACCTTGCATCAGCAACAGATGCTCTGATGATGTTAAATGTAGTGCTGGTGAAAGCAGAGCAAGAAAATGCATATCTTTGATGATTGTGTCCTCACTTGAACTTGCTGGAGAGTGTGACACCACAATGGTGAGAGGGAATGGCCCAAAGTGCATGGGTTTGGATCATCTACATCAGGGGTCACCAACCTTTCTGGGTTGGCAGTCTGGTGGGAAAGGGAGGGGCAGACACCTTTATGCGTGCATGCGCACGCATCCAAATGTAGCTGTGCGTGCATATTCATCAACGGGGCCATAAGCACACACACTCCATAAATGGGGCTGGTAGCACCGGCATGAGGGTCACGCTAAGGGTCACGTCGAGGCTAGCACCGGTGCAAAGGGGAGTGAGCACTAGCCAGCCACTTATGCAGCCCGGTGGCAAAATAGGAAGTGATTATACAAAACTGGCAGGACATTAATGATGCAATCCCAAGAACTGAACAGCCTTTGGGAAAGAAAGCAATTTAAAAAGTACATTTGCTTTCCTGTTCATAGTTATTCATTACAATGTCCAATTTTATATTGTGCTATTTCAGTATGTTTAAGATATTTAGACCCCAGAGTAGAGATGGGAAGGCCTGGGAAAAAAACTGAAAAAATTGTGGGGGGGGAAGGGGTTTTTCCCTTGTTTTTTTCCAAACGCCTTTGGAAAAAAACAGGGAAAAATGGGGGGGGGGAAACAGAGTGGAAGCATCTGGATCACCTACCTGGATTGAGAAACAGCATTGTCAAGCTTGCTTAGGATTTAGATTGGAGAGTTAGTACCAGACCAATGGGATAACCTGGGACGTGGGACATAATAGGCCTGTTTCAGATGACCAATGGACTCTGGTGGCTTCCAAGGGACCTTGAGGGTTTTCCTGAAGATCTAATGGGCAGCTTGATTGAGGCACTAGCCACACCTGGTTATAAGTTCCTTGGATCAAATTGTTCCTATATGGTCTCTTGTTAGGAATGATCCTATTCCTAGGGCACTTGCACAGTCCAATTTGTTCTGGGAGATGAAATGCCAGAAGAGATACCTGAAGAACCATTGGAAGAAGGTAAAGTGTCACTCCTATTAAGCACAATTAAAAACCCATTTTAGGGACTATGCCTTGGTGATATTAAGAGTGGTAAAACATAATTACTATGAAGTCACTCACTATAAGTGAGTGCACGACTATACAAATATGATAGACAGATAGGCAGATAGATAATAGACAGACAAAAATTGTCCATACTTATTGTATTTTCAATGGCCCTATTTATGGCTATTTATTCTTTGCCATTCCTTATACCAAGGAGGGGTGAGACACAGGATTATCTGCAAGGCTGCTATGAAAAATATTCTAGGCTTCAGGGAGGATAAAGATGCTTGGACCTCAAATGTGGTTGGACTCCACATTTAGAGCAAGTGTTACTGAGATGACTGAAGCATAGCCTTGCATGGTTGGTTGGGATGAATTTGAACCTGTAATTCCTGAGAAAGTGGACAGGATCCTTAGGAATGAACCAATCACCTGGCTTTTTAAAAAGGTCCTAGCTTTTCCCACCCAGGAGATGATATTCAGTCCACATACTCTTGAATCACTTTTTTCTGGGGAAGATTGCTGAAAAAGTAGTCATTTGTAATTACAGACTGGAAATGGATTAGGGACCGTAGTTTGTATTATCTGCTCTCTATTTAGGTTTGAGAGCAGGGCCAGCTGAACTTTTAAAGTTAAAGGAAGCAATCCTATGTCTACTTGCCTCCTGTTAACTTTAAACAGCACAATATAGTATTTACCTGACTTCACTAAAGATGAGAACCTTTTTTTATAGAGGATCCAATTGCCCAGTCCACTATAGGTAGTTGTTGACTTATGACCAACACCCCAAAAGGCACTAATGACCTGTTCCAGAGTTCTGACAGCTGCTTCCCCTATAGTCATGTGACTACATTTCAGACATTTGACAATCAACCCACACAGTGGTGGGATTCAGCCAGTTCACACCACTTCGGCAGAACCGGTAGCTAATTTTCTGTTGCCCAGGCCCAGAATGGACTTCCGGAAGCAGCATCCACACAGAGAACCGGTTGTTCACATATTTGAATCCCACCATTGAGCCCATATTTACAGTATTTGCAGTGTCCTATAGTCACATTTTATTATATTTTTACCGAAAATCAGTGTTTACTTCTGGGTTTTAGAAAAAATGCCCTTAGCGAACAATGGGTTTACATAACAACCAAGGCTTTTGCTTAACAACTGCTGCTGCAAAAAAAAAAAAAGATCATAAAAATCAGGGTGGGTGACCAACTTTACACAATCACAACTAATGACTGCAAAGGGCAGGCTCCACTACAGTCATGGGTAGGACACTAGCACACATCTGGAAAACCTGAAGGTAATGTTGCACATCTGAAAATGCCTTTTTCATGCTCTTTCTTGATTTTTTTTTTTAAAGTGTTACTTAAATCTTAGTTTTGAAAAGAATATTATTGACTTTTGAGTTCAAGAAATAAAGAGGGGCACAAGAAAATCAATTATATTGTTCATTGTGTAATATTTCATCACATATTAAATCAAGCAATTGTTTTTACCTACATACATAATTTCCTTGTAAAATAAAAGGCTGGCAGTTAAAGCAATATGTAATCCAAAGACAGATGTCTGTGAGTGTATTCACAGGCAATTCTCCATGCCATAGCTGACTTTTGTGCCTTTGCTGTGGGCACAATGGAAGCTGTGGTATCCACAACCTGTCAAAATTCCATATATGCTCTCTGGCCATAAAAGATCAGAGTCCCTGAGATATCCTTTACAACTGTAAGTATTACTTCTTAAGCACTTAAGGCAAAATTTGTTCTACATTTATGCAATGCCCTGTATGGAATGCCTGCTAAATGACATACTGTAGTTCACTTGAAAGGAATTGGTAAGATCAATGCTTATATTTTAGAAAATAATAGCAGAACTAGCTAAACCTGACCTAAGAAGGCTTCTGGTTACAGCCAATCAGTGGCTTCAGAAAGAGGAGAAATGGACCATTCCTAGCTTCAGAAAAACTAACATGCTTGATGAAAAAAACTCCACCCTTTTATGAATTATAATAATAATAAAGTTGGAAGGAACCTTGGAAGACATCTAGTCCAACCCCCTGCTCAGGCAGGAAACCCTATACCATTTCAGACAAATGGCTGTCCAGTCTCTTCTTTAAAACTTCAAGTGTTGGAAGGCAGGTTGTTCCACTGATTAATTGTTCTACCAGTAACTGTCAGAAAATTTTTCTTTAGTTCTAGGTTGCTTCTCTCTTTGGTTAGTTTCCATCCATTGCTTCTTGTCCTGCCCTCAGGCACTTTGGAAAATAGCTTGACTCCCTCTTCTCTGTGGCAACCCCTGAGATATTGGAACATTGCTACCATGTCACCCTCGTCCTTCTCTTCATTATATTAAACATACCCAATTCCAGCAACGTTCCTTATATGTTTTAGCCTCCAGTCCCCTGATCATCTTTGTTGCTCTTCTCTGTACTCTTTCTAGGGTCTCAGCATCTTTTTTACATCCTGGTGACCAAAACTGGATGCAGTATTCCAAGTGTGGCCTTACCAAGGCATTGTAAAATGGTATTAACACATCACGTGATCTTGATTCTATCCCTCTATTAATGCAGCCTAGCACTGTTGTTGTGTCCTGAGCCTGCAAGATGCAGGCTCGGGACGTTGCAAGAGTCCCGGGCATTTGCAGAAGCTGCCCGGGACCAGACTGAGCGGCGCCAGCCTTGAGCGCATGCGCAAGGCGGGAAAAGCCCGCCTCATGATTGGTTGAGCTTGCCCGGGGATCAGAGGGTATAAATAGAGGCCTGCGTGCCTCTGCTCTGGTTGTTCGAGAGTGGAGCAAACAATAAAGACTTGTTGGAGATGAATCGTCTCAAGCGCCATTATTCCCAGGACTTAACACTGGCGACGAAGGTGGGATTCAGTCTCTACAGCTAAGAAAAGCTAGAAGACTCACCCAAAGAAGTCCGGNGGTGGCCTGGCATTGACCGGGCCATCGAGTCCCAAGTACATGGATGTCATACCTGCCAACAGTCCAGACCTGAAATGCCCCAGGCCCCTGTACACAGGTGGGAGGAAACACACACTCCATGGTCTAGAATACATGTAGATTACGCTGGGCCCTTTCAGGGTCAATTCTTCCTGGTTGTTGTTGATAGCCATTCCAAATGACTGGAGGTCGTGCCTGTGTCTTCTACCACAGCTGCCAAGACTATCCAGGTGTTAAGGAGCATTTTTGCTGCACATGGGTTGCCAGATGTTCTAGTGTCGGATAACGGTCCTCAATTTACTTCTACTGAGTTTCAGGCATTTCTCCGGACCAACATGATCCACCACGCTGCTTCAGCTCCTTTCCATCCTTCCACCAACGGTCTGGCTGAACGGATGGTCCGCGTCACCAAGGACGCCCTCAAGAAGCTGACCTACGGCAACTGGCATCACAGGTTGGCTGACTTTCTTTTGGCACACCGTACTACTCCGTGCACTGCCACGGGTAAGTGCCCGGCCGAACTCTGCTGGGGTCGTCGGCTCGTGACCAAATTGGACAGGCTGCATCCGGAACGTGTAGCTGCTCAGGTGTCTCAGCCACACCCACCACAGGTCCTTCGTGAAGGTGATCCTGTCTGGGCCAGGAATTATGGGCCTGGCCACCTTTGGGTACCGGCTATGGTCTGTAAAGTCTCGGGGCCTCTGTCTTACGAGGTGTCCCTGCCAGACAGCTGCGTGCTTCGCCGCCACATCGATCAATTACGTGTGAGGCGGGACGCGCCTATGGTTCCTCCTCAGTCTCCTCTGGGGGGGGGAGGAGGAATGGGAAATGCATTCTGGGATTCAAAATCAACAGCCTTCGTTGGCTGTGGAAAGGGAAACGGGTACGCAACACCCAACTTCCACAGGTGCTTCTGGTAGCAGTTCGTGGGAAAGGGAGTACATAGACACCCCCACACACACTCCAGCCGGGGAGTCCCATCGGTGGCAGACTAATTATCCACCCCTATCAAGCAATACTCCAGACACGGAGAATACCTGGGAGCATACTCACAACTCACAACATGCAAGAGAGCAGGCAACACAAAGGGGGAACACGTCCCATGCTGAAAGGGCTCAGAGGAGGTTGTCCTCACGCATCAGGGCTAACAGGGAGGCATCCCTAGTCCCTAGCAATACAGAAACGAGCCAGGAATCCTACATTCCTTCAGGGAACACGGGAATGAACTCACAGGGGTTAGATAACTCCATTGAGGGCTGGTCAACCAGGTTTAACGAACAACAGGGCCCGGACTGCTCAATTACAGGAGATGGGCTGGAAAGCCAAGCTGAAGTCACTGGTCATTCACAGGGCACTTCACCTAGAGCAAGCAGCAATGGGAATAACAATACAAACTCTCCAGGTTTGAGAAGGTCACTCAGGGCAAGAGGCCCTCCCAAATACCTAGCCGATTCTGAATGTACTGGCGGGTTGTATTTAAGTAAAACAAGGTCGGGGGGAGTCACTGGATCTGGTTCAAAGGAACAGTCCCACACCTTATACATTGTGTAACTTTATTTCATTATTTAATTATATTACCATCTATAGGATGGCGTCCATGTGGGCGCAATCTTATTTCATCCAGGGGAAAGGGGTGTTGTGTCCTGAGCCTGCAAGATGCAGGCTCGGGACGTTGCAAGAGTCCCGGGCATTTGCAGAAGCTGCCCGGGACCAGACTGAGCGGCGCCGGCCTTGTGCACATGCGCAAGGCGGGAAAAGCCCGCCTCATGATTGGTTGAACTTGCCCGGGGATCAGAGGGTATAAATAGAGGCCTGCGTGCCTCTGCTCTGGTTGTTCGAGAGTGGAGCAAACAATAAAGACTTGTTGGAGATGAATCGTCTCAAGCGCCATTATTCCCAGGACTTAACACTGTGTTGGCTTTTTTGGCAGTTGCAGCACACTGCTGGCTCATATTTAAGTGATTGTCCACTAGGACTCCGAGATCCCTCTCACAGTTGCTACTCTTGAACAAGGTACCACCTATACTGTACCTGTGCATTTGGTTTTTCTTGCCTAAATGTAGAACCTTATTTTTTTCACCATTGAATTTCATTTTGTTAGATAGCGCCCAATGATCAAATCTGTCAAGATCTGTATCTTAAGCCTATTTTCTAGAGTGTTGGCTATTCCTGCCAGCTTGGTGTCATCTGCAAATTTGATGAGTTCCCCATCTATCCCCTCCTCCAAATCATTGATGAAAATGTTGAAGAGCACTTGGCCCAGAACAGAGCCCTGGGGCACCCCACTACACACTTCCCTCCATGTAGATGCAGTTCCATTGAGGACCACACGCTGAGTATGGCCGGTCAGCCAGCTACAAATCCATCTGGTGGTGATGCTGTCTAACCCACATTTTTCTACCTTATCAAGTAGTAGGTTGTGGTCTACTTTATCAAATGCCTTACTGAAGTCCAAATAAATTATATCCACAGCATTCATCTGGTCCACTAATTTTGTCACCTGGTCAAAGAATGCAATAAGATTTGTCTGGCATGATCTGTTTTTGACAAACCCACGTTGGCTTTTGGTAATGTCTTTGTTTGCCTCTAGGTGTTCACTGATTCGTTGCTTGATTAACTTTTCCAAGATCTTCCCATGTTGTTATGTATTCATAACAACATTTGCTCTCTCTTTCATTATGAAAAAGTTGTTCCATTTAGCTGGCAGATGTTAGAATATAGAAATATAGCAACTAAACCGGGGGTGTCAAATTCGCAATGTCACATGACGTGTCGCGACGCATCGCGACACATCACATGATGTGTCGCGACGTATCACGACTCTTTTTGCCATTGCTGGCAATGGGGTGGGCATGGTTTCACTATGATGCATCCGGCCTGCGGGCCAGCAGTTTGACACCCCTGAACTACACTGACAAAAATGGTTTCATCCCAAGAGTTCAGGTACAGCCACAAGACCAGGCCTTCAGCAACCAGCTCACAGTTACATCAGTTCTGTAAAGACAGTCCCCAGAAACTGGTTGGAACCTCTGTGTTTTATGTTCCCTCATTAACCAATCAGCATTAGAACCTATTCCTCCAGAGGTTAAAGGCCAGGGTTGTTAGCTTATTCCATTTCTGTATGTTTTCTACAATTTGTTAACAAAATGATTTTGAGAAAAATTGAAGCAGTGGGAGAGCTAATTGCTTGCAACCTCTTTCATTTTAGACTGAATGGCTTCTGTCAACTCATTTCAGTCTTGAGGAGATGACTGCTTTATTTATCCTCAGCTGCAATGCTGTCAGAAGCCTGGAAGTCAAGCTTTTATGGAAATTTTAAATTTTTTAATCCATCCTGGGGTGGAAATAATGCATCATCATGTAGCAATCATTGATTTCTTTAAAGGCTTTCAAGAATTCAACAGGAATATTTTCTACAGCATTGTAGAGTTTCCCTAAATTCCATTTTATAGGAGTCCATCAAAGTGTACATTTTATTTAAACCCATACTATACACTCAAATAGATAACAAGGAATATTAGTTCAAATATTAATTACGGTATACAATAAGTAAAACCTCAAGAAGGGCTACACGACTGCATGTTTGCAGAAACACACAAATGTTATTTGACTTTGTTATGTAGAACTTTCTGTTGCATCTATCATCTACCTGTCATCTGTCTGTCTGTCTGTCTGTCTGTCTGTCTGTCTGTCTGTCTGTCTGTCTGTCTATCTATCTATCTATCTATCTATCTATCTATCTTTATCATATACATTCAAAGAATATTAACATATCTGTTTCTTACAATCTGTTATTACTTTGCAATCATTCTGCTGAAATATCCTATTTGGTTTAATAGTCATCTCATTTAAACAAAACATTAAATTTATGTTTACGGCCACAGTTCAGTAATAGAAATTCTGTTACTGGAAACTACCATATTATCTAATTACCTTATTACTCCTTTCATTTGGGGCAGCATATTTCCTCTCAATTTAGAAAACTTTTTTTTTTAAAAAAATACAGAATTTTGCACAAGGAAAGAAAAACAGTAGAGCTATTTAGCTGCAACATTTTGCTCCAATCTAGAATTTTATTTCCTGCCCTCAGTAGGCAGGCAGGCTGGAGCCTTGGGGCTACAAGCAATTCTTCACCTCATTTCTTGCAGCCTTTGATTTAATTTCAAAAGCCCTGAGGATACTAAGCTTGACTCTCTGCTGTCTTTTTCATTTTTCTCTAAAAGAAAAGACCAAAGGAGACAGGAACCTTTTTCTACTTTTGGATCTGAACTGCCGACCACTTTTTTGGGTCTTACCCACATTGGCATAAGGTGTGACATCAATAAATTATAACTGACAGACTTTTTTTTTAAAAAAATCATTACCTCAGAGGTGAATAACTTTAGTTTGTCAAGGGCCCATTTTACAACTCACTGCATTGCTTTAATATTTAGAAAGGCAAAGTAATAAACATGAAAACAAAAAGTCCTCAACTTATGACTGTAATTCAGCCTGGAATTTCCATCAGGAGTCATGTCATGTGATCGACCTGATTTTACAACTTTTTTTGCAATAATCACTAAGTGAACACCATGATCGTTAAGCAAAGCCATTCATGGGAATCGTTTTGATGGAAACTGACCCCAAAGGCTGGAAACTGACAAATCACAATCACAATCATAATCTGAAGTCACATGACTACAGAACACTTCAACTAGCCATAAAAATGAGTAGGTTGCCATGTGACCGAAATGTAGTCATGTGACCGAAGAGGAGGATCTGTGATCAGAACTCTGGAACCAGATTCTAAATTAGCTTTTTTTGGGGGGGGGGATCTGTTGTAACTCTGAGTAATCACTAAGCAACCAATTGTTCAGTGAGGGCTAAATTTTCTTTATTTTCACTTTATTTCTCTTTCACATCTTTTTTCTTCTGCATATTACCCTGAAATACAGTAAAACGTATTTATTCTTTTGAACCCCGTAGGCCAGTGTTTCTCAATCTTGGCAACCTCCAGAATTCCAGGGAATTCTCAGTGTTGAATACACCCCTGTTTAAGTTGCCCAGGTTAAGAAATATTGGCCTGGGCCTTTGACTAAAGTTGTTCACCTCTGATCTAAATCTGTAGTCTGTGTTTATGCAGAGAGAATATTTAAGTAAAGATCTGGAGGAATAAGGATTGCTCTTGGTAAATTGAGAGGGGTAATTTCTTGCAAATTTCTTAGTTGCTTAGCTGCTTCTAAGTAATGCATAAGCTGAATTTGCAGGAAACAGAGTCTCCTGTGGCTTTGTCTCTTCAGCATTTAATATACAGAGTATATTGTTTCTGAGAAACTATTTTAATTAAGCTAGACTTGCAGTAGAAAGAACCAATGAGAATTTATTTTGGAGAATGTGTAATTACGTACATACAAATAATAATCTTGGTTATGTCCAAAAGAATATGACCTACATAAAGAAAGTCTGAATAGGTATTGTTTGGAGATCCTGACCTTGAAATATGTCAGGATCCACTTCTTAGCAGTAGGCATGACTAGGTCAAGCCTTCACATTTTTTTCAGCATGTACAAGATTCCCTTCATCAACTTTGGAGACAGAAACTATTAGTTACTCAGAAAAAAGCTGGGAACCACTTAAACTTCCTCATTTACCATAATATTTGGATCAAAGACCACTGAAAGTGATTTCATCTCATGAAGAACAAGATTTAGGTAATCTTTCCTGTTTTCTTTAATCAAGTTAGAAATCCTGGAGGGAAGAGAAATCAGATTGTTCATGGAACTGCATAAAACATACCTTCAGTTGCAGGCTTTGCAAAATGTTTCTACAACGAATAGTGTGTGATTATAATTACACTACTACATGGAACTATTTATGAGATGACCGATATGCAATAACACAAAAAGAAGTAAAGGAAAGGTAAGTGTTCCCGAAACTGATGCACTTCTGACTGAACTATGCCACAACTTCCATTATTATTCTTGCTTGGATAATGGGAAATGTGGTACAGGTAGTCCTCAACTTACAACCACAATTGAGCCCAAAATTTCTATTGTTAAAATAAACATTTGTTAAGTGAATTTTGCTCCATTTTACGACTTTTCTTGCCACAGTTATTAAGTGAATCACTGCAGTTGTTAAGTTAGTTACACAGTTGTTAAGTGAATCTGGCTTCCCCATTGACTTTCCTTATAAGAAGGTCACAAAAGTTGATCACATGACCCTGGGATACTGCTATTGTCATAAATATGAGCCAATTGCCAATCATCTGAATTTTGATCACATCACCATGGGGATGCTGAAATGGTTGTAAGTGTGAAAAATGGTCATGTCACTTTTTTCAGTGCCATTGCAACTCTGAATGGTCACTAAATAAACTGTTGTAAGTTGAGAATTATCTGTATAAGTTGGAACTATCAAATGGTTGAAGGTTGATCAGGAGAAATAAATATAGGAAAAATGAGGAAATATAAATCAATTCTGGAATTATCTCCTTCATTTCTTTCATAGGCTCCCATCATAGGTTGAATAACTTTGAATGCTAAACAATATTACTACAAGATATATGAAAACCAATGTGCAGAATTATTTTATAATGGCAATATTCTTCAAAGCAGGGAATGCTTAAGGTGATTAATTTATATATAAAGGGGATGCTACTCAAGATATCTGAAATGAATAATAATAGAAGAACTGCCTTTTGGCTTGGATTCAACAAAGATTATCAAACCATAGAAAACTATGGAAACATTGTGTATGTTTGATGTTTTGTTCTTATCTGTTTTAGTTGTCTTTTTTTCTTGTGAAAATATGTTGACCCTGTGTACTTCATAAATATTACATTTCTCAACTTTGGAAATGGCAACACATTCAGCAAAAGTAGTTTTTCTGTTTCCTTTTTCTTTATAAGTAAGAACTAATAGGCAGCCACAAATGTCTAACTTGTCATAACATACTATAATTTTGTCAACTGGAGTATAAAAAAAGAGAAGAAGTGGTGATAGAAGGATATAGTTGTCAATGGTTTTCTCATCTATAGTTAGATGAAATTTAAAGTATACAAAAGAATTTATAATTTTGAAGATTGTAAGACTGAGTTTGAAATAGAATTGAGTACAAATAATGTACATATTATTGAAATTTAAAACAGAAGAACAAGTGAAGGTATGCATTTTATAGTGGGGTATAAATTTTGGTTATAATATACAGATAGAACAATAGGAAAATAGGTGGTAAAGGCTGAAATATACACTGTTATAATCTTAAGGAATTTTTTTTATAAAATGATGTGTCTTATATGTTATCAGACACTGTATATGTCACTAGGGAAAGATTCTAGAATGTATAAAGGCAGTTCAAATTTATGTTGGAAATGTGAATAAGAGGTGACATTTTATCATGTTTGATAGATGTGTAAAAAATCTAGAAAAATATATATTAAAATATATATACTGAATCAGAGGACTTTAAAGAGTAACATGTCATTGAGATCACAGATTTTTTTTGGAGGGGGTTAATGGACAAACAATTGCAAAAAAAAGTCAGGGCATTTTTTTTATATGATAACTGCAGCAAGAATATTGTACACACCAAGATGTAAAGATTTGGCATTACCCACAATGAAGGAATGATTGTTGAAGATGATGAAACTTGCTAAGATGGCTAAACAGACTTTTTTGATCACAGAAAAGACAATATTAATATTGATTGCTGACTAAAAACCCTTTATGAACTTTTTGTGCAAAACATGAAATTTTATAATTTATGGTTTTGATGATTAAACAATATAGTTTACAAAAAGAAGAGACTTATGTTGTCACCATAAGAGGTAAAGATGTAAATAAGATTGGAAGCCACTTCTTCATATCTTTTTTCTCTTTCTTGCACTTTTAACTTTCTCTTTGATTTCTTTTTTTTCTTTTCTTTTCCTTTTTTTCATTTTATATTAGTTCATATTAGTTTTTAGTTTTCTTTTTAATATTTATTTTTAAAATGTTATACAGAAAGAGAGAGAGAGAATATAGAGTCTTCTAGTTCACCCCGCCTGCTCAAACAGGAGACCTTATGCCATTCTAGTCAAATGGCTCTCTACTTCCTCTTAAAAACCTCCAGTGAAGGACCATTCATAACTTCTGGAGGCAAGTCATTCCACTGGTTAATTATTCTAACTATCAGGAAATTTCTCCTTAGTTCTAAACTCCTTAGTTCTAAACTCTCTCAGCCTGTTGCTATTTCTCAGGAGGGCTGAAAAATATCTACAGACCCCCTCACATACTATTTCAACTCCTCCCCTTGGAACAATACTTTAGGGCAGTGGTGGCGAACCTATGGCACGGGTGCCAGAGGCGGCACTCGGAGCCCTCTCTGTGGGCACGTATGCGGTTGCCCCAGTCCTAGGCCTTCAGCTGGGTTTTATGAAACCTTTTCGCTTTAGGCCTCTGCCACCGTGTACAAAAAAAAAAGGTTCAATCAATCAATTTCAACTTCTGGCGGAAAAAAAAAAGATCTTGCAAAGTTGGAATTGATTGATTGAACTTTTTAGTCCCACCCAGTCTGCTGTTACCACCGCAGCCACGCCCACCCAATGGGCCACGCCCACCCGGCACCCGACGATGCATAAGTGGGTTTTGGGTTGCAGTTTGGGCACTCGGTCTCTAAAAGGTTCGCCATCACTGCTTTAGGGCACTGCATGCTAAAACAATCAAACAGAGAGGCAATTTTTTCCCTCATGTCATCACTCTGCTGAACACCTAATCTTCACGGTACTGTCTGATGTCTAAATATTACCTATGTTGTATGGCTGTACCATTATCATTATCCTTACCATCTTCTTTACTAACCCCTCTTATTGGCATTATTATGGTGATTATTATTACTCTGTTGATTTGCATGTACACTGACAGCTTTTGCAATCGAGACAAATTCCTTGTGGGTCTGATCACACTTGGCCAATTATGGAACTGTTATGTCCTGGGCCTGCTGAGTCATTCAGCAGGTGCAGGAGGCTGCAGAGAGGCCCGGGCAGACACGTGAACGCCCGGGACCAGACAGGCTGTCTCTCGCCTTGTGCGCATGCGCAAGGCGGGAGAAATGCCTTGCATTGATTAGCTGTTACTGTCCCTGCAAGGGGGTATAAGAACAATCCGCGCCATTTTGTTTCGGTTCTGTTGTGAATGGAATAAAGACAAGATTGTTTGTTACTCCTGCTCGTCTCAATGCCTATTATTTGGAAACAGAACAGAACCTATCAAAGGACTGGGTGATAATATGTGGAAGCCAATCTACAGCGCCCCCCCCCCCTTAATTTCCATCTTCCCACTCCAAGGCCATCATCCCAAAGCTTGTAAAAATAAATGGGACATCACAAATACTGATATGCAATGAATACAATAGCATCCCACATATTTGCTCATTTTCCCTTTTGGTCACATTAAAAATTACAATTATGCCGCAATGTTTGGTACAAGTTGGGAAGGTATACCCAAGGGGGCAACACCCTTGCTTTATCCTCCATTTCTTGGAGTAGATTAGGCAGGAGGCTTCTAAAGTGTGGGTTCATGTTTTGGGAGGGAGCCTGGCCCCTCCCACAGAGCAAAGGGCTGTATGCCAAAGATCCCTTGTGCTTGGCCTTTGCGGTTAGGTGAGTTTATGCCTTCAGATTTGGTGAAGGATTTTGCTTTGGTACCTTCAGAAGTCAGGCTGAATTTCCTGAAGGTGGCAGAGAGTTTTAAACATGGGCCCTCCATTGACCTCCCTGTGACATTACTCATGAATAACCAGGTCTGTTGTTGGCTCTCCTGCTTCATTTTCTCTGAGGAAATCTTCTGTTAAGGGGCAACAGTTTTCCATTTCAGTCTGGCAGCTCCAGCCAGCTGCTTGTTATTTCACTTGGCTGAGCCTGACAAGCTAATAGCATGTTGGATTTGCACTACAAGGCCCTGCGTGGACCTTGTTCCTCCCTCCCTCCCTCCCTCCCTCAAGCAAGAGAGCCCTTATGACAGCTGTAGCTCTCTCCCATATTTTCCAGTCAATGCAGGCTTACAAAATAGCTCATAAAAATCAAAAGGGGATGCCCAATGCCACCGAGAGGAGCTGCACCTAAGGAAAAGTATAGGGTAGCACCTACCTTGAGGCTTGCACATAAATGACAGGGGACTGAATGAAAAATAAATAGAATAAGACAAAAATAAGAGCAACATTTGGTTTGCTTTTAATTTTGTTTCATTATTCATTTATCACAGTGTTTCTCAATCACAACTTTCAATTCCCGGAATTCCCTGACCAGTATTGTAGCTGGGGAATTCTGGAAGTGGAAGTCCTACATCTGAAAGTTGTGATTGAGAATGAAGATCGAGAAACGCTGATTTATCATGATTCCATTTCTTTTCCTATTCACTGATTAGGTTACATTCCCTTTTTTGTTTTTCTTTCACGGTTGTAGACTGGATTTCAGCCAAGCTCCTGACAGCTGCCATTTCTTTCCAGAATTGCCTAGATATTGCAGTTCCACCATATATATTGAAAAGGAGAAATGGCTGTCTCTGCCTGTCACTACCACTAGCTGCCTAATCCCCTTCCAGACAAACTTAAAATATTGTAATATTTCAGTGTTCTGATAAACCCAAGCAGCAGATTCAAAAGAAGTTGCCCAGCTTGACTCTGCTAACATGGAAAAAGTAATCACTCAATTCCGGAAGGCAAAGATATAAAGCTGACTACAACAGTGACAAATGGACTCATTTTTATCCATGACATGTTTTTTCATAACAAATGAAAAATGTGCCAGACTGGAACGCTTCAGTAGCTTTCAGACGTTAGAGGAGAAAACATTTTGATGTCATCAATGGACTTGTTAACAACAGATCGATGAATAGATAGAAGTTGAAGATTAAAGATACAATTTTAAAATTGCTTGCTTTATTATTTGACTCAGAGGAAGGACAGACAACTTATTCAGCCTATAATAAGACAATAATAATCCACACTTTCTTGGGGTGGCAGATTTATAAATGTATATGGACTTTGAGGACTGCCAGAGTAATAATATATGTGGAAGCATATTTAAAAATCAGATCAAATTAGTTTATTACAGCCATAAGGCCAGATATAATATCTAATAGTAGAGTTGTTGCCTCCATCTCTATGTAACAGACAAAAATAAAATTTAAAAGTAAATAACATATGTAGGGAAATAAAATAAAAATCCATATACCTCTAGAACACTTGTTATAATAACATTTAACTGGGTAAAACAGTACATCAGAGAGCAACAATTTTTGAACCAAGGTACATCAAATGGGCTGAAATACAGAATATGTCCAAAAGCTGGGACTCAAGGAATGAATTTTAGGAAATTTGTGGCTAGTTCAGTGCTTTTAGTATCTAAATGCAAACATTTTCAACTTTATTTTGATTAATAGATTTCCAACCTTATTTTGCCTGAATGTTGGTGGTGCAATGTGGGAGGGGCTCCACAGCTATCAATTTTGGGTTGGGAGTCTCCCTGTGACTCATGGATTGCACTCCATGAGGTTATGCACTCATGAATAAGGATGGAGACCTAAAAGTAAAGAAATGTAACTTGAAAATTGGATCATCACTATTCTGAGAGCAGCTTCTGTTATTAGGGTGCCTGATAGGATACTTCCTATTAATTAAGTAATAAACAATTACATTTGTGTCTGTGGAAGCAACCATCCTGATAGCTAAGATGCCATGTGGATACCAAATATAGTATCAGAAAAGCTAGAATGCTATGAAAATTGTCCTTAGGTAATTGAAAAAATGGGTAAAATTTGTCAAGGGGAATAGGATTTGGGGTTTTTTTAAAGGTTATTTTGAGCATATACGGGCCTTTTTAGATCAGATTTAAGAGCCTACCTAGTTGTAGCATATAGTGGCCAACCAGATGTATTTTAGAACCTCAAGAAGAAAAGATCAAACTTTCTTCCATGCTTGATTGACAGCTGCTGGTATTTAAGGCAAGCTCCGAGTACATTCAGAAGAAGTCACAGAGGCATATAGATAATAGCCTCTGTACATTGATTTGATCCTTCTTCAAAATACTTCAAATTGCCTGCCATCATCCTAAATGAGATCCTTTGTCCATATACTGGTCCACATATATTTACAAGTTGGGCCTTGTGATTTTGGGGAAGAAGAATGTGCAAATCTATCAGGCCAAAAATTGCATCTGTTAGACCTAGTCTTTCTAAAGATTATCTATTCCTATAGATACCTGTAGGAAACAGGGAAGTCACAATCACTCATGGTTCCTGGTACCTAGGAATTTCATACAAAGGTCTGCTAATTAACGATGGACAGGGAAGCATTAGACCATATTAATACTAATATTTGTTTACATAGTCATCAAGTTGGTTTTGTTATATCCAGCTCAGAAACCTGCCATTTTGGATGACAGGTCCAAATTTGCAGCAATTTTCTGAGATTTTTTTGGACCCTCAGATACTTGTTTAGTTTGTTTCCAATGCAGTAGTCTTCACCACCTGGTGACAAATCTGTTGTGATGGGACTTCAAGAATTTTCCTAACCATACTGATCTGGGTTTCTTCTTACACAACTGGAAGTAGAAAAAACTGGAATGCAGTTTTTCTTTTAATGAAGGGTTGGTATGTTAGGTTAGTTGGAAGTCGTAACTGTGGCTCCTTGTAAAATTGTTTTGCCCCCATGTTTTTCCTGTTTAGATTGACAGTCAGAGAATGGCATTGGTTGAGATCTACTCCCAAGATTTGCTTTTGCTTGGTGGACACCTGCTTTATTTGCCCACAATACTGTCAAGCAGAGATGAAAGATGGTTGAACACTATTTCTTTTGTCCTGAGGGGGGGTTGCAGCTCACAAAAAAGTCCTTGTAACTCCTTACAGTAGTTATTTGATTTTGTAGAAAAGACTGTTTGAACAATATTAGATAGCACTCTTCAGTTTAATTTTGAGCCAATTATGAAGTTAAAGAATGAAGGGCAATGAAACTGGACGTACATTTTAGCCTTAGGGCAATTGTGTTACTTTTGGGGGGGGGGTTATACTTTAAAAAAGAACTGGAAAGACACTCATTTTTCCCAACCCAAACCCAATTCAAATTGAAATTCAGATTTTAAAAACATAAAAGGCCAACCAATGTGCAAGCCATCCATCAACAAGGCCATGATAGGATACTACTTGTTACATAATGGCAAATTTCATTCCATTTGTTAGGCAGACTAGCTGATTTCATCCACTGTGAAATGTACGTATTTCTATTTAAATCTATATAACTATACTGATATTCACTAAGCCTATAAGAATGGTTAGAGGCATTTATACCTTTGCAAGCATGCTTGATATCTAATAGAGATGGACTTTTACAATGACTACAATCATGGACTGCTTTCAAATTTAGTACCCCATCAGTTTGCCTCATCCTGACTTTTGAAAAACTAAATAAAAATACATTCCGCATTACCATTACTAGTTTGATTTAGCTGAAAGTTGGCAACTTGAACTCTGATGTTTTAGATTCTTCTTTTGTGTTGGAAGCACCGAAGTGTGTCCATGGTGAAAGGCTTTGCCGAGGGGATGCCCAGATGGGGGCTCTCATCTTGAACAGACTTGAACACTGGGTCCTATCTAACAAAATGAAATTCAGTGCAAAGAAAAGTAAGATTTTATACTTAGGCAAGAAAAACCAAATGTACAGGTACAGAGTAGGTGAAACCTGGCTCAATAGCAGTAACTGTAAGAGCTATCTTGGAGTCCTAGTGGACAATCATCTAAATATGAGCCAGCAGTGTGTAGCAGCAGCCAAAAAAGCAGCAGGCAAAAAAAAAGGATGCATTAACAGGGGTTTGGAATTAAGATCATGAGAAGTATTAATACCTTTATAAAGCCTTAGTAAGACCCACTTAGAATACTGTATCCAGCTTTGGTCACTATATTATAAAAAAGATGTTGAAACTCTGGAAAGAGTGCAGAAAAGAGAAACAAAGTTGATTAGAGCAGGGCTTTTCAACCTTTTCACCCATTGTACCACTTTTAGGATATGGCAACATCCGAGTACCACCAGTCGCCTAGCAAGGTGTCAAAAACTTGGTAAAGTACAGGTAGTCCTCGACTTACAACAGTTCGCTTAGTGACTGTTTGAAGTTACAATGGCACTGAAAAAAGTGCCCCCCAAGCCACAGCCGAGCAAGACACCTCCCTGCCCGCCCGGCCGCGCTCTTCCTCCTATTTGAGGTTTTCATTGTTGTGAGCATTTCTGTTGAGGATTGGCAGCGGGGGGGGGATGTTTGGTTTTTATTCCCCCCATCTGTTGGGTGGTTGCAGCAGGTTTTGGTCACTTCATATGACCCTGGGATACTGTGACCGTCATAAATATGAATCAGTTGCCAAGCATCTGAATGTAAATCACAAGACCCTGGAGTTGCTGCAACATTCCAGCTGATCAGTGCTTCTTCTGGGCTCAGCAGAAGCACCAGGATCAGTGCCGAGCTCCAGCTGGAGCCTGGCTCTGATCCTGGCGCTTCCGCTGAGCCCTGACCGCCCTGCAGCTCCAGCCATCTCTCACTCAGGCTTGTGCGGTGTTGCCACCCATTCAGCTCATTCCCCTCCCCCGCTACCACTTTTCTAGGATGGTCGCGTACTACCTGCCAGGTGCCAATGTACCACAGGTGGTACCCGTACCACTGGTTTAAAAACCCTGGATTAGAGGACTGGAAGCTAAAACATATGAAGAACAGTTGCAGGAATTAGGTATGTCTAGTCTAGTGAAAAGAAAGACTATGGGATGACATAGTGTTCCAATATCTAGGGGATTGCCACAAAGAAGAGGGGATCAACTTTTTCTCCAAAGCACTAGAAGGCAAGGCAAGAAATAATGGATGGAAACTAATCAAGGAAAAAAGCAACCTAGAACTAAGCATAAATTTCCTAACAGTGAGAACAATTAACCAGTAGAACGGCTTGCCTTCAGAAGCTGGTGGGGGATGGGTACTCCATTATTGGAGGCTTTTAGGAACAGACTAGACAGCTTTGTCTGGAATGATGTAGGTCTCCTGCTGGAGCAAGGGTTGGACTGGAAGACCTCCAAAATCCCTTCCAACTCTGTTATTCACTTTTTATGTCCCCATGAAGTTGTCCACCAAAGTAGTAGCCATTTATCTACACACAGTTGCCTGGTTTCGAACTACTAAGTTGGCAGGAGCTGGAGAGTGTGATGTGTTGTGTTCTTTGTATTCCCCCCCCCTTAATCCCCTATGCATATCCTGATCACCCATTAAGGGTGATTGCCCTTCACCATTGATCGCCCATTAAGGATGATTGCCCTTCACCATTGATCGCCCATTAAGGGTGATTGCCCTTCTCCATCTGCATACAGTTTCATGCCCGTTGCTGGTTGGCTAACTAGCAACAGGGTCTTGCCAGCCAATGGAATT
>NW_015386400.1:1843840-1858725 GCF_001527695.2 Protobothrops mucrosquamatus | reverse complement strand
GGGGGGGGGGGGGGGTAAAGGAGAGCACAATACCATATTTTACAGAATTATCTTACCAATAATTGATATTACCTAATGTCATGATAATGGTTTGACTGTCACTTCTAATTAATAAAATTTTAAGGGGTTTCAAAATGCCCGTAAAATACCTTTTTAGGGTTTTTAACATATACCTAAGATGGGACTAAAATTCACAGTCTCCTGGTTTCTAGGACAGCACCTTAACCACTATAAAATGCTCTCAGCTAAAATTGAGGGTGCTGCCCTGTAGATAGTGGAAACCTCAACAAAGCTCTAGAATTGCCAAAACTTTCCTCTGGGGTTAGTGGGTAATGGGTTTCCCTGTTGCTAACATCATAGCCTCTGATCTATTAATTTCACAAATCTAATTATAGGTTCAGTAAATAGGGTGGCATTTTCTCATAATGATGATCATGTCTTCAAACTTGGAGTGATTAACACTGTCAGGCCAGCATTCTCCAAAGATAGACCACTGTCTATGGACATTCTCCAAAGATAGACCACTGTTCAGGCTAAAGGATACTCCCTATCTTTTTTGACCCCTGTTCTTTTATGGATATAGTTCAGCCTCTAGTAGTATACAAGAGACAGTAATGGGAAATATGTTATGGGGTGTCAGATGTTTTGACCTCTTCATTACTTAAATAATCTGCACCAGGGAGACAGGCTGATATTCTATTATCAGTCCAGTAGCTAAGCAAGAGATATTCAGGTGTGTGTGTGTGTGTGTGTGTGTGTGTGTGTGTTTGTGCATGTGCATGTGTAGTGAGCAAAGATTTCAGTGAAAACTTTTACAAAGCAACAAGGCACTTTCAATAAAGTTTTTCAACTTCTAAAAGTCTCCTCCAGCCACTCTTGTAGCTCCCAACTGCTGGAATCCCCAGAAAAAGTTTGTGGAATGATGCCATGTAGCTAAGCATGGCTGACGAGGTCAGTCACAAGGTTGTAAGCAACCTCCTTCCTTAGCAAATGGAAATTCTGAGCCAAATTGTGAATATAAGTCAAGGACTAATTGTAAATTCCAGTCACTATAATAAACTGAGACTAAAAAGGGTTTTCTGAACTCCATGTTCTTGCAATGGTTCTTTTTAAGCTTGCCTATTTTTTATTGAATATTATTGCCATTAATGAAGAGTGACTACCTGAGCAGATCAGGCAAATGTGTGTGTGAAAGCAGAGATTTGCCCCTGTGAGTGTATTGAATTCTCTGCCACTATTCCAGATGTGAGACAAGAAAGTCCTTTACTGCCAATGATAACAAGCTTGAGTGATGCTGAGTTTTTGGTGAACTGATCTCATCTTTCAGAAGCTGCAGAGTTCCAATAATGAAATCATTCAATATAGTGATTCAGTTGAGAGAGAAATGTTGGTATCTCATAAATGTAGTGAATTCCCTTTCTGGCAAACAGAAGCTTTTGACAAAACATATCCATCAGCTGGCAACATCTGTTTGGTTATTACTCTGACAATGAACAATTCAGAATATAGGGCAATATTGCCAGCTAAGGAGTGGGAAATTTAAAGTGCTTTTGTCCCCAACAATCTTGTTTGAGTCCCCAAAGTCATCTACCACATTTTTGAAAATTAGTGGCAATCAATAACCACAAACTGTTACCTATAATATAAGTCTTAAAATAGGCTTAACGTGGTTTTAGAAATACCCCTAATACCCTTAAACAAACCACATTTACATCACATTTACCCTTTTCTTGCAGATCTTGCCTCTTCCAAAAATGTCAAATGTAGCTCCTGTGATTTTGTCTATATTTAATAAAAAGGACAGTTATTTATTTTAAGTGTAGCCACTTCTGTACAGTCAGGTAAACCAGGAGATTTCAAACCTACTGAAATATGGCAGGGCTGAGAATACTAATCCTCTCTTTTTAAAAAGAGAGGAGGGCTTCTACACAACTTTAAAAGGGACAGGTGCCCTATCCCATATCAAAGTTGACATTCTGGAATGTAAATATATGAAGCAAGCAAGGGTGCACTAAGTGCTTTAGACTTCTTGGCAATTATTTGATTGTTTGGCTTTTGTCTGATGTCAAATATCAAATGCCATGAGATGTCAACCATCAAAAACTGTCAGACACTATTAGATATTGGTTCATTGTTGTGAAATACCAAATACAATTGCAAGCAGTTATGAAGAACTTTGCATGACATCCTTTCTGATATGGTGTGATGGCAAAGGATATAAGATAGTCTTTCAAGAAATATGAAGCCGGGGATAGAAAATGTAATAATTATGCAGGTAAAATTCTTAATTTAAAGGTATGCTGCCAAGATATCATCAATCAAGTGTTGTAATGTGCTAGATTTTATTGCATCTCAACTTAAAACAGCTCTTGTATGTTCCAAAACATATTAAATAGACTCAAATTCTAATGAAATCATCTGTTGAACACTGTCAAATATTTAGAGAATATTTAAGATCAAAATTTCTGTAGAGTTCTGAATTTAATTTGTAAACATGCAATGTGTGGACTTTGTACAGTAGAGTCAAAGTTTCTAGGACTGTCTAAACACAATTAAAAATCCAGTGTTGTTTGCATCTTTGCTAAGGTTTCCACCCTAAATACTAGTACTGAACCAGTAGTGGAAAAGGCCTGGAGTTAAATATCTTATGGGTACGCTGAAATCTTTTCAGGTTTCAGTATGCATTGTTTTATTTCTTTTTCACATGTAAAGAGAAGAGAGCCTCTGTCTTTATGAGATCATCATATCATATCAAACATCTTTTGAATGCTTCTGAAGATAGACTTCTGTTTTCTATTGTCATTTAGTGATACGATCGGACCCGGAAGTTGTATCTATTAATGGATGATTTAGATACAGAGGAGACAATAAGAGGTATAGGTATGATTTGGTCTGCCTTGGCTTCCTGTGAGCTTCATTAGGCTCTTAGCCAGCAAGGTACCAAAAAAAAAAAAGGAAGAAGAAGCAGAACCCTCAAAATGGGCTCCAGCAGTTGTTTCTGCCATCTGTGGGGGGCTAAGCGTGAATGGTCAGCCAAATTCATTTAGTTCCCTTTACATGTCTGTCAGTTTCACTCAACGGCAATTCCTTCTCCTTGATTGCCAGGGGGGGAAAGGCCATTGTTGTTGGCCTGTTCGCTTCATCACATCAAAACCCACTTAATGGGGCTGACAGTAACTGCTTGCTAATTAGACAAGGTTTTGTTGTGTCATTGGTTTCTTTGAAACAATTTGGTGATTGTTTTATGAGAATATTGGGCAGTCCAGATTCTGCACTTTCACTCCAATTAACCCCCTTTGGCTGTCAAGGCCTGGAGCTGCTCTAGTTGAATGATGAGAACATAATAATCAGCTCAAAAGCCCCTCCCTTCCTATGCCACCATTACTACGCCTGGAGAGCAAGGCTGCCTGGCCCTTGGCATTGTTTTCAATGCACTCAAGAGCCCCATGGTCAGGATTTTAAGGTTGTCTAATTTGGTAACTTTAAGACTTTCCACAAACAGCCAAGGAATTCCAGGAGTTGAAGCCCACAAGTCTTAAAGTGATGGGCTTCACAACTGCTCAAGATTAAGGGGACTGCTCATGCTTCCCTTTTGTTTCCAGAAATTTATAGCCATGGCTTTTATTCATGAAGAAACTGCACAGAAGCTAGCTTTTTTGACTTCAAGGACTACTGTGTATGTATGTATACATATACATATACACATACACATACACATATGTGCGTGCATACACACAGAGACACATATTTACACATACATGCATATATACAGTAGTCCTTGAATTACAACCATTCATTTGGTGACCCTTCAAAGTTACAACAACACTGAAAAAAGTGACTTAGAACCAGTCCTCACACTTATGACCTCACAGCATACCCATGGTTACATGATAAAAATTCAGGTGCTTGACAACCAGCATACATTATCATGGTTGTAGCATCCCAGGGTTATTGCCATTTGAAACTTTCCTAGATGGCTTCTGACAAGGAAGCTGGATTCATTTAATAACAATGTGATTTACTTAACAACTGCGGTAATTCACTAACAACCAGGGCAAAATAGGTATGACTCACTTAACAACCATTTTGCTTAGCAATGGAATTCAATGTTGAATGTTGAAAATCAAGGACTACCTCTATGTCTGTTAATCAACGTATATCCAGAGATGTCTAGTTTCAGATGCTGGGTTAGCCAAAGGTTTGGTTTCTGCACTCTCAGCATGATTTTTTCCCCCAGATTTTGTTTACAAATTACAATGAAATTATTTCTCATTCTTTTTCAAGGGAGCCAACTATGGCATTAAACAGACACAGGCACACATATATACATACAAATAGGCCAGATACTAAGTCTATATTTACTCATCCAAATTCCTAGATCCTTTTTTAAAGTATTCTTTAAAAAAGAAAGATTTCTGGGGAAACCTTTCTACACATGTGACTTTTTAAAATAGAATAAACATATTTGGACTGCCCTATTAGTAGTAGTTGAATGATTTTGGTTTCTAGCTCTTGGACCATTGCCTGGATATCATCTCCTGGTGAAATATCATCAAGATCAAGAGCACAATCCGTCTGATTAATATAGATCAGAAAGATGATGACCAAGTAAAAAAATATGAGTGTTTTTTTAACAAACCATTAACTTCTGATTCAGTAAAGATTTAGTCATGGCCACTAACTTCAGATTTTACTACATGTTTGAAAAATAAGTTAAGTTAATGCATGTCATGGAATGAATTCTATACTCAGCTATTCCTAACCCAGACTTCCACATATTTCTCTGCTTTAAGTGATGGTCCAAGGCAGACTGATCCATGAAGTGAAGGGCAAGTAGCACTTTCTCCTTAGAATTACCAAATGGACAAGTAACACTCTATAGCTTGAGAACAATGCAGGCAAGATCTTTTTTTGCAGATCAACAAGCTTCTGATAACTGAGACATCTTTGATAATACTTATTTGACACAAAGAGTAATGGAAGTTTGGAACCAATTTCCAGTGGAGATAGTGGGTCAATTATTCAACAAAAATAAAAAATAATAAAATATAAAAATAATAATTAGAAAATAATAAATAAATAATAATAAAAAACAAATAAACTCAAAGGGCAGGAACAATGGACTACTAGGTTTTTGTTTTTTGTTTCTATTTCCAGAAGGATTTAGGGATTAATGCTACACCTTAATTTGTACCTAGATTTTTCAGTGAAGATTCCATATGAACTCTGGATCAAGATGGTATTTACTTTATATCAATTACCTCTTCCAGGAACTTTTAGGGTAGTTCCACTTAAAGTACATTGCAGCAGTCAATAGAAAATTAAAATAAGTTACAGATTGATGTTACCAAATATAACCAGCTTGCCTGTAGTCTCAGATGAAGATATGAAACAAAGCAGGATTGGGAGATGGGGGGAGAGCTAAATGAATAAGGGCAGCATAGAGATTATATTTTCTGATGATGACCTTGAAGTGCCTTCAAGTTGGTTTTGACTTCTGGCATTTTCTTGAAGAAGTCCGTGTAGTTTTTTTGACAAGGTTTCAGAAACGGTTTTCCATTGCCTGCTTCTTAGGGTTGAGAAAAAATGATTGGCCCAAGATCTCCCAGCCAGCTTTGTGCCTAAGGTGAGAGTAGAAACGATGGTCTCCTAGTTTCTCACCGGGTGCTTTAACTACTACACCAGACTGGCTGTCCTGAGGGAGATAGTGGGTCACCTTTTACAAAGTTTTGCCATAATTGCTTGCACAATAACAGAAGAAAAGTATGTAATTAGTGCTTCCCATTTCAATACTTCCAAGTTTTTTGCAATGTGGAGACAATGCAGATATTTGGCAGTTGTGTAGACAGATTACCCGCCTATCCCCAAAGGGCAAATATAATTTTGCCTGGATCTAAGAATCAGAAATAATGGCCAAAAAAACCACAAATCAACTCAAGTTTCTGACTTCATCCCTTCAATAGAAAACCCAAACCATTTTAAGAAGGAACAGGACAACTGATACCAGTTTGTGAAGCTTAGCTTGTAAACTCAGGAACTACCAGCTTAAATATACTGTTTTTCTTCTTCTCCACAGAGGAATAACAGGGTGCACTAAGCAACTTTAGCTATGGCACAATATCCTCTCTGTTGTATCTTTAGTAATGTCATTGTAGGCATTACTGAAGGAAAACAGGCATTTTGCTTAAGCAACAAGGAGTCCTTAAATAAATACATTATCCTGGAGTGGTCAGAAAAATCTCTGGGGAATCCCACAACCTGCCTATTATTCCTCCCACATAGTTAAGAGGTTTAGTGGGCTAACTCAGACCATTTCCTCACTAAGGACTTTAGCTCTTATAGTGTCATTCAGCGATGCTGATCCACTGATCCACTGTATTGGTAATGAAGACAGGATTTATAGTGACTCAACAGTAGTTAGGTGGTGCTAAAAATTGCTAGTAAGAAATAACTACCATATTTATGTCCAATTGGCTGATCTGACTTCAAGATTTCTACACAGTCTAGTCTACCTATCTAGCCAGAAGAGAATAGATTCAAACATTGGACATCAAAGGTGTCAGTTCTGTGGCTTCTAAAGGCAGAGACAAAGCTTCAGGGAAACTTTCCTAAGGCATGACCAAGTTGTAATTGCTAATGAGACAAATGAGAAATTAATAAACTGATAGCTGCAAAGTAAGCAGATTCGCAACTTTTAATTTTCATTAAATGCAATGCAAATGAAATTAAATCCAATTTTGCTTTCATCATGGTACTACCCTGCTTTTTAAAGTGTTGTCCTAAGCCCTGGTATAACCTTTAACTCCCAAAAACCTGACTACTCTATTATTATTATATTATTATTATTATATTTGGATTTATATCCCGCCCTTCTCCTCGCGGACTCAGGGCAGTCACAATTCATAAGGAGATATTGAGTTTAAATTATCCAACTGCAGAAGATGTCACATGCAGCCGTGTCTAGAGGGGTGGGCTAAAAAAAAACCTCAAGATGACCTCCTTTTTATTCTGCCTCTCACCTATACACATGCAAGTTGTTGATATGTATCCAGTCTCTGATATTGGGTAGAACATGGCCATTGAGTAAACCAATGTTTTTCAACCTCAGGAACTTTAAGATGTCTGGACTTCAACTTCATCTTCAAGCTAGTGGCTAGGGTATTCCTGGAGTTGAAGGCCACACACCATAAAGTTCTTGAAGTTGACAAAGACCAGAGTAAATCATTTACTCTCTCCTTATTCATCTTTCTCTATTGCAATAAATATTAGCTGTTCTGTCCCAAAAAATAAATTCTCTATTTTTATTTGAACTTTGATTCAGTTGTTTAGACTCTTCCCTTTTCTTCTGGCATCCTGTCCCTCTTTTGTTTTTGCCTGCTCCACCTCCTGTCTGGTTTCATTCATTTCCCAATCTGTAGGACACAATGCCTATCAACTCCTTCTATGATTGAATTTTTGAGCAACCCTGTCAGTCACACACATGACATCCTTAAATAAATGTTGGGGTCCTAAAGCTCATTATTGATCTCAGCCAGGAATCCTTCCATCTGGTAGCTGCCATTTAATTCAGAGTTGTGTCATATCTAAACTCAAAAAATCTGGAGAGGTACCTGGTGGCAGCAACAGGTTATCAAAAACTCTGATCTCTTTATTGTCATTTAATGACTTCTCTGATCTTTTTTTCAGATCAGATGTAGTAGCAGTATGCTTTCTCCCTAATCAGAAGCTTTCTTTAGTGCCCAACAGAATTTCTGCCTCTCCTGGCTTTGTCAAACAATCCTCTTCTTTAAAACAAATGAAATAAGAATCTGCAGGCTGCAAAATTCTTCTTAAAAATGGGCTCCAGTGACTGGTCCTGCCCATTATGACAGCCATTCTTCCATTACAACTGATTTTTTAAAAATCCACTAGATGTTCTCAAAATTCCCACTGTGCCCCATATGGCACCAAGGCATTGTAGGAAATATAAATGTTAGTTACATCCCTAGTGTTGATTGAAATGTTGCAAAGCAAACACACAAAGGAGGCAGATACATTTTGGGAGTCAAAACGGGCAAGATGGCAGTCATAATCTTGGGATAGAAGCCCTGTTGATTTTATGTGCATTATGTGTATAATGCATGAAAGAGCAGATGGGGCTTCTCTTGTTTAGCCACAGCTGTCATCCTGACTTTGTTGAAGCCCCCACAGATGCCCCTTCAAGGAGAGGAATTTGCCAATGGCCCCTTCAAATTTGACACTCATTAATTTTAGCCCTTGAACCATAAGGGAGTTCATTTAAGATTCAATGGTTCTCTAGCAAATTTGTTTGTGGCATCGATTCATGTGAATTCAGTGTGAACAAAACGTACAAATGTTTTTTTAATACTACGATCAGCCATAATTACTAATGCTTCACAAAGTATTAGTTAGTAATATGGTACGTTTTCTCCTTTGTACAAGGCCATCAGTAGACTTTAGGAAGAAGTCTGACAAAGAAGGCATCCGGAGGCAATTCAGGTATCTTGGACAATTCCCATAATTCTCTTGCCACTGGTGATATGGGCTGCAACTGATGGGAATTGTAATACAGGTAGTCCTTGACTTTCAACCATTTGTTTAGTGACCATTCAAAGTTACAATAGCATTGAAAAATGTGGTTTATAACCTGTTCCTGCACTTACAACTGGAGCAGTACTCCCAGTCACGTGGCCAAAATTTTGGACTTGGCAACTGGCATGTATTTACGACAGTTACAACATCCCAGGGTCATGTGATCAGCCTTTGTGACCTTCCCAGCTGGTTTCTGACAAGCAAAGACAATGAGGGCAACCAGTTTCACTTAAGAATCGCTTGATTCATTTAACAACTTTGGCAGTGATTCGCCAAACTACTCTGACAAGAAGAGATAATAAAAATCAGGCGTGACCCACTTAACAATCACCTTCTCAATTATGATATGATTTTAGTTGAGAACTACCTGTACTCACAGAGACATTGGGTTGAAGAAGAAAAAATCCTTGTTCCTTTCTATAGTATCCATCTTTTTTCAACCGTAAATATTAAGAGGCCCATTACAGCTCAATTGTCACTATTAATGATAAGATTTACCTCAGAACCAGTAGTTGCCATAATGGTGCAATTATGGAATCCTTGTCAAGAATTGCATTCTCTGCACAACATAGATAGGATTATGCTCCTCTTGCTACCTGTGGGCAGTGGAAAAATACCACCACCCCAATAATTACCCAAAATGCTAGGTAGACAAAACTCGAGTTAAATATTTGCAGAAGGCAGACAGAAAGGTGCCTTTGGTACATTCGCAATTGCTTTTATTTCTGGCACTCTCGGGATGTAGCTATAATAATAACCCTGGGACAGCATAATTCTCAGGACAGAAAAAGAGATACTTATTTCTGGTTATGGCTGAGACTAAATCTCAGACAGGAATATTTAAAAGAGACCCACAAAATGCAGCTAGTTGCAGTCAATAGAGTGGCACAAGGACATGTTCCCAAGGCAGGCTTCTACTGGAGGGCCACTGATGGGGAGAGCTCCATTGAGGATCACAGGTGGCAAAGAGATCATACAATGCAGTGGTTAGACTCAGTGGAAGAGAAACCCCATCTTCTCCAGCAGTTCTTCCTGAGACCCAACTAAAAGACCCAGTTTCTCCAAGTACTTCCATTTTCTTCTGTCCAGCACCCAAGGAAGGAGGATGCTTATGTTTTCAAACAAGGACTGTTTGTTTTGGTCAGGAGATCTAGTTACCATATTCCAATGTTTGACTAAGATCATTAGGAAAAGGAATAGAATAGAATAGAATAGAATAGAATAGAATAGAATAGAATAGAATAGAATAGAATAGAATAGAATAGAGCTGGAAGGGACCTTGGAGGTCTTCTAGTCCAGTCTAGTCTCCTGCTCAAGCAGGAGAACCTATATCATCTCAGATAAGTGATTGTCTAGTCTCTTCTTACAAATCTTCAGTGATGAACCACCCACGATTTCTGGAGGCAAGCTGTTCCACTGGTTGATTGTCCTCACTGTCAGGAAGTTTCTCCTTAATACTACTTTGCTTCTCTCTTTGATCAGTTTCCAACCATTGTTTCTCGTCCTTCCCTCTGGTGCTTTGGTTAATAAAGTGACTCCCTCTTCTATGTGGCAGCCGCTCAGATACTGGAATACTGCTATCATGTCTCCCCTATTTCTTCTTTTCTTTAGACCAGCCAAACCCAAGTCCTGCAGCCATTCTTCGTATGTTTTAATCTCAAGCCTTTGATTATCTTAGTTGCTCTTTGAATTTTTTCCAAACTCTCAACATCTTTTTTGTGATATGGTGACCAAAATTTGCTACAGTATTCCAGGTGTGGTCCTTAACTTGAAAAAGGGGTTGAAATTTACATTATGTTAAAATCTTAGAAATAATTTTTATAAAATGATGTGCAGATAGTATTTATCACCAGAAAACCATAAAAATGCATAAATGACTTCAAATACTGTATATGTTGGAAGTGTAAACATCAAGAAAGGACTTTTTCCTGCTTTTGGTGTCATTGTAAAAAAGCTCAAAAGTTCTAAATACATATATTACTTCAGAAAATTTTGATACCAGAGATTTTTTCTGCTAAAGATAATGGATAAAAATATGGAAAAAATTGCATGGTATTCTGTTCCTCTATATCAGGGGTATCAAACTGCCGGCCCACAGGGCAGACGTGTCATCCGGAAGCCGCACCCACCCCATTGCCGGCAATGGCAAAACCGTCCCGATACATTGGGCGATGCCACATGACGTCGCGAGTTTGACATGTCTGCTCTATAGGATAATGGCAACAAAACTTTGACCAGTGAAAAGAATAGTTGGTAAAGCTGATGGAGTTGGTTGAGATGGCAAAACTGACGGCTTTGATTAGAGAAAAGCTGTTGACTAACATTAATGCTGACTCGAAGTCCCTTTTGGACTTTTTGCACAAAACATTTTTTGCACATTTTTTTTGTTATGATATATGGGTTTGGGGAATAGTACCATGTTTCCCTGAAAATAAGACCGGGTCTTATATTACTTTTTGCTCCAAAAGACACATTAGAACTTATTTTCCAGTTAGGTCTTATTTGGGGGAAAATATGGTATTAAATGTGTCTGTCTCACTGATGATCTTAACTGGAGCTTATTTTGGGGGTGGAGCTTATATTATGAGCATCCTGAAAAATCATGCTAGGGCTTATTTTTCCGTTGGGTCTTATTTTAGGGGAAACATGATAATATTCATAGATTATTTTGAAAAAATTGATTCCATATTGTAACAATAGAGCAAAAGTTGAATGTAAGTTTTATTTATATCTCCTGTAAAAGAAGTAGGATGTCATTCTTCTTTTATTTCTATTTCTGTTTCTATATTTTTTATTTTTCTGCATTTCTATCCACTATTTCTCTCTTTACTCTTTCTTCATTTCTATTCTCTTTCTTGATTATTAGCTTTTGTTAATTTTTATTTTCCTACAGGCAATCCTCCCTTAATGACTGGTTCTCTAGAGCTATTTAGTGACCCTTTTTCAAAGTTCTGATGGCCACACCCCATGGACCCATGATCATATTCTGGGTACTTGGCAACAAGCTCTAATTTATGGCTGTTTGCAGTATTCCATGGTCACATGGCCATAATTTTCAGTGTTTTTTGCTGGTTTGCAGCATTTACTTCCAAACTATGGATGGTTTAATTTATTCTATGTTTTGGGAATGGATCACCAGAAAGATTTTGCTGATCAGTCTTACCTAAATTAGGTGATCCTTTCTATCTCAGCCACATTATTGGCAGAAATCCAGCAATCAGAAATATCCACAAGATATGATCAACAAAGTCAAGGTTTTACAACAGTGAAATTAAAATTGTATCTAACTTTTATGTTCATCACATAGGCCGTGCACGTAGGAACCAGGCAAAGTTTTGATTGTGTCTTTTTGGTTGCCATCTTTTTTGACCCTATTCTGCAGATGCTTCTATCAGTGATGGACAATCTTTTACATAAAGTTGATGATTTCTATGTCTCCATAGAGAGCTTAGCATTTTGAATCAATATTGGGGCTAATATAAAAAGTAGTGTGTAAAATAGCTGACCAGCTATTCATGTTTCTATGAATGCATGTTGAGCAACATAAATACTCTGTGGCTTCCAGCTCTCAAATCCAATTTCAGCTAGCTGCCCAAATCAAATTGTCTAATAAGCCTGTTTGATTGTAACCAGGCTAACAGAGGCATAAACTGCTTTAAATGCTATTTCATTCCATTGGGGCCCTTGGCTTAGTTTCATTCGTTTCCTTTTATCCTCACTCAAAATGATCCCTTGGCATCAAACAGAATTAATTCCACTCTCTTATCAGCCTGTATTGGAATGGATTTCTGGTGAGGTTTTTTTCCCCTCCTAGTTTATATATCTGCGTTTGAAAACGAAACCATCTGCATCTTCTCAAAAGAGATAAAAGTGTTCTATGCTAGGAAAATAAATGCCAACACATCTTTTTTTTTAAGCAGATGGACAACATGTTTGCAATGGCTGAACGGTGCCTCCCTAGGCTTTGGGTGGAGCCGTCATTCTCTCTTTAGCTGATTCCTATTTTCAGCACATAAATGAAAACTACTTAAGATTGGGCAGTGGGTAAGGTTGAAAGGGCAACTGAAATTATGTGAAAAAGTCATTGGCGTTTAGCCAACACTATTAGTCACTCTTGCCCTACCTAAGGAAGCTTTCAATATATCATCAGTTTTGCATCAGAAAACACATTAGGTTGCATGCAGGTGTAGTAACAGTTCATCATTTTTCATGAATTTAGGTAGTAAGCAAAAAAGATAATAACTAAAAATAACACTTGGGTGTGATGATGTTGCTTTAGTCATCCAAAGCAGACAAGATATAGTCTTTCAAAAAGGTTATTCCACTCGTGTTCAGGAATGTATGCAAATATACTTTTGGAAAAAAGTACCCGTGACAGTGCAGTAATTCCTCTTTTTTAGCAGAACTTTGATTATAATATCATGGCTACTGTCCTCATTTTTTTAATCATACCTGTAAACCCTAACCTGTAAACACATCAACTACTGTAATTGTTACAGGTAGTCCCTAGTTCAGAACAATTCTTTTGGTTGAAGTTACAGTAGCACTGAGAAAGTGACTTATGACCAATCCTTGCTGTTGTGTCCTGAGTCTGCAAAAGCAGGCTCGGGACGTTGCAAGAGTCCCGGGCATTTGCAAAAGCTGCCCGGGACCAGACTGAGTGGCACCGGCCTTGCGCCCATGCGCAAGGTGGGAAAAGACCGCCTTGTGATTGGATGGAATTGCCCGGGGATCAGAAGGTATAAATAGAGGCCTGCGTGCCTCTGCTCGGGTTGTTTGTAGATTGGAAGCAGAGAATAAAGACTTGTTAGAAATGCATCGTCTCAAGCGCCATTATTATCCGGACTTAACACTGGCGACGAGGATGGGATTCAGTCTATACAGCTAGGGAAGCTTGAAGACTCACCCAAAGAAGTCCGGAAGAGGAAAAACGGCGTGGAAGTCAGCGTTTATCCTGCCAGTACGAAATCGCTGGAGGGTGCGTGCGGCTGAAGAAGACCCTGATCCTCGATCATGGTGAAAGTTGGGCGTTTAGCGGAATTTGACATCTCTCACCCTGAGAAGTGGGAATCTTACGTTGCAGGAGTCGAGACTTACTTCCGCGTAAACCAGATAAGGGAGGAAGGCTTAAAGGCTGCTACAATGTTGTGCTTTTGTGGGCAAGATGCCTTTGAGATCGCCGAGAACCTAATCGCCCCGGCCTCGCTGGAAACGGTGTCATACTCCGATCTGAAGAAAGTTTTAAAGGAACACTTCCAGCCCAAGCAGTCTGTCATGGCTTGGAGGCACACATTTCAACAGAGGGATCAATGAGCTGGGGAATCAGCAAAAGAATACATTGCAGCTTTGAGAAGAGCAGCTAAACCGTGTGATTTCAAGGACTTAGAGGAAAGACTGCGTGATCGTTTTGTGTGCGGACTGAGGAACAGAGAATTACAGCAGAAGCTGTTCGCCATGGAAGATGTCTCTTTCCAAAATGCTCTGCGAGAGGTTTCAGCAGAAGAAGCTTCAAGTGGGGTGGTCAAGAACATGCGGCCTAATCAAAGCGCTCCAGAGACCGCCACCATTCACAAGGAAGACGTGCGAGAAGATTCGGAAGAAGATCCTGAAGAAGAGGTGGACAAGCTTTACTAAGCAGCTGGGAGGAGGTCCAAAGATCATCAGGACAAGGGCCCAGCTGAGCTTCGTTGCCTCGGATGCGGTGGACGCCACAAGCGAGCGGAATGTCGGTTCCGTTCCGCCATTTGCCGAGCGTGCGGGAAGAAAGGCCACATTGCTGCGGTCTGCCTGGGTCGGCAGAAGGTACAACCGAAGGAAGAATTGAATCTGAAAGGTACCAGGGTGCCCAGTCAAAACAGGGTGGGGTTCTGTGCAACACACTGGAACATTTTAAGAATAGGCACAATTTAAAAAGAAACTATCTCTTAAAGTGAAATTGCAGGGAGTTCCATTGTCGATGGAACTTGACACGGGGTCTGCCCTATCCATAATTTCCCTCAACACATTTCACAAAATCTGCAGCAGCAGTGGCCAGCGAGTTTTGTTAAGGCCTTCTAATGTAATCCTTACGGATTTCCAAAATTCTCAAGTGTGTGTTAAGGGGGAGGCCACCCTTAAGGTACAGTATAAGAATTTTGCAGGCCCCCTAGACGTGTTGGTTGTGGGGGGTGAGCGAACGAGTCTCATTGGACTCGATTGGTTTGAGGCCTTGGGAATACAAGTAACAGGGCTACATAAGTTGCAAACAGAGACCCTTGCAGACGTATGCAAGGAGTTTGCAGATGTGTTCAGTT
>NW_015386400.1:1841509-1842952 GCF_001527695.2 Protobothrops mucrosquamatus | reverse complement strand
CTCCCCCTACGGTGTGGGTGCTGTACTTAGCCATTTGACGGCTGATGGGACTCAGGTCCCTGTGGCTTATTATTCTAGGACTTTATCTGCTGCTGAGCGCAACTATGCTCAAATTGATAGGGAGGCTTTGGCTCTTGTGGCTGGAATTAAAAAGTTCCATGACTTTATCTATGGCCGCCACTTTACGGTCTTTACTGACTACAAGCCTTTGCTGGGGTTATTCACTACATCCAAACAAACACCTCACATCCTGTCCCCTCGTATACTGCGTTGGTCCATCTTCCTCTCAGCTTATGACTATTCACTGGTCCACAAGCCTGGCAAGGAAATGGGTCATGCAGTTGCATTGAGTAGGCTGCCATTGCCTACTGTGGAGCCTGATCCCGCTCCTGCTGTACACATATTGTCCATTCAGGAGTTGCCTGAGTGTCCCCTCAATGCTAGGGATGTGGCTGCTGAAACTGCCACTGACCACACGCTCAAACGCGTGCTGTCATGGGTCCTGTCAGGTTGGCCTGACAGGTGCCCTGTGGAGGATTTTCAACATTTTTGGGTCAAGAGGCACGAGTTGTCCACTTTCAATGGCTGCCTCCTCTGGGGATCGAGAGTTGTGATCCCGGCCTCATTGAGGGCTAGAATCTTGATTTCATTACATGAGGGCCACCCTGGAATCGTCAGGATGAAGGCGCTTGCACGCAGCCATCTGTGGTGGCCTGGCATTGATCGGGCCATCGAGGCCCAGGTACATAGGTGTCATGCATGCCAGCAGTCCAGGCCTGAAATGCCCCAGGCCCCTGTGCACAGGTGGGAGGAAACACACACTCCATGGTCTAGAATACATATAGATTACGCTGGGCCCTTTCAGGGACAATTCTTCCTGGTTGTTGTTGGTAGCCATTCCAAGTGGCTGGAGGTCGTGCCTGTGTCTTCTACCACAGCTGCCAAGACTATTCAAGTGTTGAGAAACATTTTTGCTGCACACGGGCTGCCAGATGTTCTGGTGTCAGATAATGGTCCTCAATTTACTTCTACTGAGTTTCAGGGGTTTCTACAGGCCAACATGATCCGCCACGCTGCTTCGGCTCCTTTCCATCCTTCCACCAACGGTTTGGCTGAACGGATGGTCCGTGTCGCCAAGGACGCCCTCAAGAAGCTGACTTACGGCAATTGGCATCACAGGTTGGCTGACTTTCTTCTAGCCCATCGTACTACTCCGTGCACTGCCACGGGTAAGTGCCCAGCCAAACTCCGTTGGGGTCGTCGGCTCGTGACTAAATTGGACAGGCTGCATCCGGAGCGTGTAGCTTCACAGGTGTCTCAGCCACACCCACCACGGGTCCTGCGTGAAGGTGATCCTGTCTGGGCCAGGAACTATGGGCCTGGACACCTCTGGGTCCCGGCTGTGGTCTGCAAGGTCTCGGGGCCTCTGTCCTACGAGGTGTC
>NW_015386400.1:1827318-1841381 GCF_001527695.2 Protobothrops mucrosquamatus | reverse complement strand
CGTGTAGCTTCACAGGTGTCTCAGCCACACCCACCACGGGTCCTGCGTGAAGGTGATCCTGTCTGGGCCAGGAACTATGGGCCTGGACACCTCTGGGTCCCGGCTGTGGTCTGCAAGGTCTCGGGGCCTCTGTCCTACGAGGTGTCCCTGGAAGACGGCCGCGTTCTTCGCCGCCACATTGATCAACTACGTGTGAGGCAGGACTCGCCTAGGGTTCCTCCTCAGTCTCCTCTGGGGGGGAGGAGGAATGGGGAATGCATTCTGGGAATCAGAATCAGCTGCCAACAACGGTTGTGGGGAACGACACGGGTACTCAACACCCAAGTTCCACAGGAGATTCAGGTAGCAGTTCATGGGGAAGGGGGCACACAGACACCCACACACACACTCCAGCCTGGGAGTCCCACCGGAGGTATACTAACTATCCACACCTCACAAACAATGCTCCAGACACGGAGAATGACTGGGAGCATACTCACAACTCACAACATACAAGAGAGCAGGCAAAACAAAGGGGTAACACGTCCTTCACAGAAAGGGCTCATAGAAGGATGTCCCCATGCTTTAGGGCTAACAGGGAGGTATCCCTAGACCCTATCACTACAGAAAGGAGCCAGGAAAACCACACTCCGTCAGGAAACATGGAGATGAGTGCGGATGGGTTGGAAAACTCCAGGGGTAGTAGGTGAACCAGGTATAGCGATCAGCAGAGTCCTGACTTCTCGAGCCTAGGAGACGGGCAGGAAAGTCAAACAGAAGTCACGAGACAACCACAGGTTAATTCACCTAGTGTGGGAAACAACAGCGAAAACACTACAAGCTCCCCAGGTCCAAGAAGGTCGCTAAGTGTCAAAGGCCCTCCCAAATACCTTGCAGATTACGTAAGGTGAGCATATATATATTAATAACTTGAATTAGAGGTCCAGGCTGGTTGACTCTATGGAAATGATGTTGGGGCCATCGGGTCTCTGTATGACGGAACAGCCCCACACCTTACACACACAATGTGATATTAATACAACAGTATTTATACAAATCATTATTATGATGGCTTCCATGTTGGGCGCAGTATTATTTCATCTAGGGGGGAGGGGTGTTGTGTCCTGAGCCTGCAAAAGCAGGCTCGGGATGTTGCAAGAGTCCCGGGCATTTGCAAAAGCTGCCCGGGACCAGACTGAGTGGTGCCGGCCTTGCGCGCATGCGCAAGGCGGGAAAAGACCGCCTTGTTATTGGATGGAATTGCCCGGGGATCAGAAGGTATAAATAGAGGCCTGCGTGCCTCTGCTCGGGTTGTTCTTAGATTGGAAGCAGAGAATAAAGACTTGTTAGAAATGCATCGTCTCAAGCGCCATTATTATCCGGACTTAACACTTCCATTTACGACTGTGGTAGCATCCCTAAGGTGAACACGATCAAAATTCAGACACTTGGCAACCGGCATGTATTGACAATGGTTGCAGTGCAGTGGGCGGGGGGGGGGGTCCCTCGACTGCTATTTACGATTTTCCCAGCTGAGTTTCAATGAGCAAAGTCAATGGGGGAATCTGGATTTGCTTAATGACCATATGATCCACTTAACAATTGCTGTGATTCATTTAGCAACCATGGCAAAAAGTTTGTATAATTAGGCAGAACTCACTTAACAACAGCCTTATTTAGCAATGAAAATTCTGGTGCATTGTGGTCATAAGTCAAGTACTACCTGTATATATCTGGCAGCATTAGATGTTTCCTAAACATTCTTAAATGACAGGACTCACAATACCCAATCCTAAAGCAGGTTTTGAGACTTCATGATATGCTGAAATGGGAAAGGGAGATTATTTATTATTTTAATATTTATTAGGTGTTTTGTTAATTCACGCTTCATGTTAGTATATCAGAAGCATACATATGAAAGAATGTTACAATATAATACAATTCTATAATGACATTAAACAATAACATTATAATAATTACAGAAGATATTCTGAAAAAAAGGAGAGAATTCTGGAATTCACACGCAGTTACAGTATGTAGGCTGATATGATTTTTTTAACTGAATCACCCACATCTTCAGTTTTTACAGTATGGGGTCCTAGACTTCATTCTGAACATTAGGGGACAGCACTGAAGATTGAAGCCATAGGATTGCATCCTTTTCCATCAAGCATATAGGTTTGTATATGAAGCTATCTGTGGTTAACCGCATGGCAACCTAATCCATATAATTATTCTCCCTCAATAATGCTGTGCCAAAGTTTTCTAATCCCTATAAAAGAAGCTTCTGGATTTTTACCTTATTCTCAGGGGCCTTGAGAATAGCTTTTTAAATTCTTCTTGATGGTTTTTAGGTATCTCTTCTTTGTGGAGTTGGTGGAACAGGCTAGAGGTTCTGTTACTGGCTGGCTGAAAATTTCTTAAGTTGCCCACAATTCATCATCTGAAGACATATCATGTCTTCCCTTGAGATTTAGTAGAAATATGAGAAGCTTTGGAGACTGAAGATGACAAGGAAATGACTGAACAATGAATACAAGATATTTCTGTCTTAGCCAGCTTCAAATCAACAAATGAAAAAACCAAAACCCATTCAGTCAACCTGAATGAGACATTCAAGTTCTGTTCAATGCTGATGATGTTCACGTGGTCCTCCAGATGTTTTGGGATTGCACCCAAAGTGCCTATCCCTATTGGTATGATCTTTGTTTTCTTTTGTCATTCTACTTCTATTTGCAGGTCCTTATATTTTGTGATTTTCTCCAGTTCTTTCTCTTCTAATTTTTTGTCTCCGAAATTTGCAGTGTAAACTAGTGGGACTTATTTGTCTTTCTTATCATAATAGTTAAATCTGGAGTGTTGATGGCAGATATTTATCTGAATTCTAAAGCCCTAGAGCACTTTGGCTTCTTCATTTTCTATTACTTTGCCTATTTTTGGCTTATAGGCAAGTGGTATTTTTGTTTCATCCCAAATAATTTAATCATTTCATTTGTAATTCCATACATTCCATTGCAAGCTCTTTAGTTAGACTTTTTTAATCCATGAGTCCAAAACAGGTTTTTTTTAAATTTCCAACATAATGTCTTTCTTATTACCTGTTAGCTTTTCCTTGGTCTCCTTGAATATATTATTGGCAACAATTCTTTCCTCACTATACACATTTTACAATTTCATTTGTAAATTGGATGACTGAGAATCTCCACAGACATAGAAGTAAATATGCAATGCTGGAGATACTGGGTATAAAGGACACTAAACTGGGCATGGTGAAATGTATATTTTGCATTTCCAAAAAGTGATTTTAATAAACTCAGAGTAATATTAAAGATTTCACAGCAGAATAAGCTACTTAGATAAGTTGTCTAAGATGCGTAGAAGGTCTGCTTTTAAAAAGGGGTGTCCTTTTATTAGAACTCTTCCATGATTACTATTGAATAGTTCTACTTTTGCTATTTATTTTTCTGTGATTGCTCTGATCTTCTTAACATTCTTTATTTTCTAGGTTTTTTCCTTCAACTTGCTGACATTCTTGTTTGGATTATTTTTCCTGTCCCTTACTTGATTAAATTGGAAGTTTACATTTAGCCACCATATGTCATTCTTACTGCTCAAGACTTTCATTGTCTATCTTGCTCTTTCAGCAATATATAAAAGCCTAAGGGATAATAAGATAGTGTGACTTTCTTTTTCTTAGTAATTAGAGAAGGGCCTGTTTTAATACTTGAGTCATCTCCATACGTTTTCTTGACAACAATACAAAAAAAAATTTGTGTTAGTCTGTTCTTCTGGGTTTTACTTTAATTTTATTTAAGTTAAGGTTTTAATTAAGCTTGATTTTACTAGAGGCCCAAATATGTGTCTCCCGAATTACTAGTTTAAGCCAATTCTTTTTCAGCTCTGTTTATACAGGATACTTTCATCCCTTGATCTAATGAAATACATTCCCATTTAAGATTCGGTGGCTTTTGCATTGAATACCTGATTTTCATTGACTATGAAAAGCTCTACTGAATGTAAAACAGTAAATCTTTGATTTATATCTACATAAAGGCTTAGGCTTCACTTTAAAAATCAATAAATAAATTGATTAACATTTCAACTGTCTATATGTTAAGCCTCTGAGTTTTACCATTTTTTAATCATTTGCTTAATAGCATAGCAAATAATTCTATTTCCTTTAGATAGTTCGTAATAAGTTTTTCTTTTATTTATATATATTTCCTTTTTTGTTTGTTTCAACTGTCTTTTTGGAATTGCATGCATTTTGAGTTACTGACCACATAGAGAGTATTTAAAAATAATTAAAGGCATATAGAAAACACATGTATTTTTATTAGCTGTTGGAATAACAGAGTACCAAGTAAAATGCATATGTTGGAAACATTTTGGGTAATTTACATTCTTTGTATCTTCTATGACTATATGTTTTAACCTTTTTAAATAGAATGTTACTGTATACAATATACATAAGAGAAATCAACAAGCTTTGGAGCTGAAAAAAATTATCCCACATCCTTTTCTAGTTCCAATAGCTGAAAAGAAGTAAATATCTCATATATAGTGCTCCTTCAGAAAGAAACCAAGCACATAGAACAAGTAATCTTAATGTGGATGCTCAATTATGTGTTTGCTCTAAAGTGTGTCCTGTGTTGTCCTCTTTTTTCCTGTTGTTAAATAGGTTATAAACAGCTGAACAAGTGAGATGTATCATTTTATAAGCTGTGCCACCACGAAGCAACATTACGCTCCTTCTTTTATCATGTTGTGTCCCACCCAACAGCAGATGTTCCCAAGCCATTCCCAAGGCTTTTATCTGCAGTACAGGGGAGACACATAAAATAAAGGGCAGCCCAGAAATTCCAGTCCAGAAAAGAGAGACCAACACTTCAAATGCTTAGGAATCAAATCTTCTTCTTCTTCTTCTTCTTCTTCTTCTTCTTCTTCTTCTTCTTCTTCTTCTTCTTCTTCTTCTTCTTCTTCTTCTTCTTCTTCTTCTTCTTCTTCTTCTTCTTCTTCTTCTTCTTCTTCTTCTTCTTCTTCTTCTTCTTCTTCTTCTTCTTNCTCCTCCTCCTCCTCCTCCTCCTCCTCCTCCTCCTCCTCCTCCTTCTCCTTCTTCCTGATCCACTATTCCCCTCTCATATTTTTTCTGGTATCCTTTATTCCTTTTCACATAGCTATAAATTTGATTTGCAATTATGCTGGTAAGTAACTTGTAAGATGTTGACAAACAGGACATGGGTCTGTAGTTTCCAGGCTTATTTCCTTTCTCCTTGTCCTTCTAAATTAGGAATGTCCTTTCAGTTGATAACCTCTAAGGCTTCTGAGCTACAATTCTCAGCATCCACAATGATTGTCCATAGCAGCAACTGCAATTGAAAATTGTAATTGAAAATTCAGTTGGAATACATTGTACAGCAGAGATTAGTACTCTACTGTAATTTGCAAGCTCTCCCTTTGATTTGTGACTGTCCAGAACTTCCAAAGATCACATTGCCAGACTGTAGCAAACTGCAATAAGTTACATAAGGTGTCAGTCTGTTTCAATGTACATAAATCTAGTACAAATAAAATCAAATGTTCCAAAACTCTGTTACTCACATGATGCCATAATACAGTTAATCCTGCCACTGCAGTCCTAGAACTATTCTGTACTTTATTGTATTTGTATCATTATTTCTAGAAAGAACTCAAGGCAGCAAACATATTTAATACACCTTTCTTCTCCTATTTTTCCTCACAACAACAACTCTGTCAGGTGAAGAGAGAAAAGTCACCCAGCTGGCTTTCATGGCTAAAGCAGAACTAGAACTCAGTCTCCCACTTTCTAGCTTTCAATATTTTTTCTATATATGACTTTTCCTTCCTTCCTTCCTTCCTTCCTTCCTTCCTTCCTTCCTTCCTTCCTTCCTTCCTTCCCTCCCCCCTCCCTCCCTCTTTCTCTTCTTTGCATGACCCTGACTACACAAAAATTGCCCCTTTCTACCCTTAAAAAACAGACCAAGGAAGTACAATGGAAAATTCCAGGTGGTGTAATTTTCCACTGATTTCTTGCAGACCTTGTTTTTAAACTGCTTTCTGTATAGAAATGAGTTCCCTTGGGCTGAATAGGACATCACTCTATAAGTCTGAGCTCTAATTTTTCCATTGAAAACAGTGAAACGTAACAGCAAAAGTATTATAGACATTTTGGAACCTGAACTGCTTTGATGCAGAACAATCCATGTCTTTCCTTTCCCATTTGAATGGAGAATGAGATTCTACATCTGACAAAGCAGAATATTTAAATAGAACCCTTGCAGATGGATGGTTTTTCCCCCCTAGTCTGCATTCTTTACTCAATGAAACTCTCATTGATTGCTGTGAATTATGCAACCAACCTTTTATCTAGCTTAGCTATTTGTTCTATTTTGGTCAGTCAGTTCTCTTGTCTGCTTGGTGTAAATGTTTTATGTGATTGTTATCTCCTATTCAGCTCCAGCTACAAGGTTACATGCTTTGGAAGGCAACTCAGCTCAGTTTTCATGCTGGTACTCTGAGGTCAGGGCTGGGATGGACAGAGCAGGTAGGTCTGGCATGAGTCCTACTCTACAAAGGGCTGTATCTTTTGAAACACATCCAGTAATTCAGAAGAGGTCACCAGGGTCACAAGAAACTCTTTTACCAATCCTCTGATCAGGCTATCAAGTTGATACAGTGTGTTTGCTGGAAATAAGCTATGGGATTGCCTGGAATTTTGAAGCAGGAACAAACAAATATAATAGTATCCACCCTAAAATAGTATATATGAAGATTCTCAGTCATCCAGGTCATGGTTGTCCCAAAGGTGTTTTTTTTCAAGCGGTAACTGGACTTTCTTATTTTCTTCAGAGCTGAAGAAGCTTCTTGGATGAGAAGCAAAACATTTTCAAAGAAAAGCAAGAAAGTCCAGTTGCCTCTTGAAAAAGCACCTTTGGGGCATCCTAAAATAAGTTCTATATCAGTGTTTTTCAAACTTGACAACTTTAAGAGGTGTGGACTTCAAATCCCAGAATTCCCCAGCCAGCAGGGGAAGAAGACAGAAGTAATCCTCCAAAAACCAGCCTTAAGATATGATATCTCAATGCCCACTTTGCATCTCCATTCAGATGTTTGTACAGCACCATTACATTATGTGGAATCATCCTTCTCCAAGAACTTGTTGAATGCAAAAAGCTACTTGGACCAACTCCACATCAATCTTCAAAAGTAAGAAAAGAAGGATAGGATTAGTTTTGAGATGGCCCATCACCATTGACCATCTAGACTGGCAGATACATTAGTTTAGCAATCACCCCCGCTAGGATGGTCTGAACTGTATTTTTATTTAAATTGCAAAATTTTTGAAACTGCATGTTTACATAGACATTATGTACACAAGAGCTGAGTAGCTGCTATTATTAGGTTGATCTGCTAACTCTGCAAGCAAGTTGCGAACCGAAGCAGTTTCCCTAAACATTGTTCATGAAGCTCCTAAATAATGCTGAGATGGTGCCCAAGAGGCTGAAGGCAGTTTCTCTTAGTTATATTAGATTAGGAGCTCCATAGCATACTGGATTACATAAGGAGCTTTTGTATGGAAAACAGGCACCGAGTCTGCAGTCAAACATAGGTGTGGTGGCAGACAGCATAATGCCTTCCATCTCACACTCAACTCTAAGTTACTCCTTGCTGTGAATGGGGAAAATGACGCAGATACCCTATTCCTCTTTCCCAGCCTGAAAGGCCACCTCTCCTGGGGTTTCCTTCTTCTCCCCTCCCCCAATTTCCAGTTGTTGACAACAACTGAAAAATTGCTTTAGCAAAATAAAAATAAAATAATAAAATATAAAATAATAAAAATAAGAATAGAATAGAATAATAAATAAAATATAAAATATAAAATAATATAAAATATAAAATAATAAAATACTCATGAGTTTCATCCTTGGCAATCTGAACCTAAACTCTATTACATTTCTTATTTCCAATAGTGATTTATTTTTTAATTTCTCTCTCTTCTCTTTCTTCTTTTCTTCTTGCATATCAACTTCCTGTCTTTTTTAATCACCTGTGGGGCTTTTTCCCCTTTATAATCATTATGTTGTGCAGGCTCTGTCTTCTTTTGTGTTGGCTGCCTGCTTCTTTTCCTCCACAGTTGCTGAACAGCCAAAGACAGAAACAGACACTCTGCCAGTTTTGCCTCCAGGATATATTCGCTGGGGCCGCTCGCATGCAATGCAAATTGCCTCCTGAAAGAAAAGGCAGATTCATCAGCCACCAGGATTGCCAGAGAGCCTGAAAGAATATCAGCTCAGCCTGGCAGGGCAGGCAATGGACAGGACCTGCACATAGGAACACCTGGGCTGAGTCTTTTCCAAGAGGAAGACTTGCACGACATCTCAATTTATACCATAATGAAGCTTTCCAAATTTGCATAAGGTCCAGGTCCTCTTTTGTCCCTTTTTTATTAAAAGAAATAAAATAGCCAAGAGAAGCAGAGGAAAGAAAAGAAAAGACAGAAATTTTAAAAAAGTACCTATCAATTGGAAACAAGGAAATTGATAGGTACCAATGAACATAGGCACACACACACACACAAACAAACAAACACACACACACACACACAAATGTATAAACATCTGTCTGTTTCACACAAAAACAGAAGTGTATATCTGTTTATCTACCTAACAATCAATTGATTGATCATCTATCTACCTCAAGGATATAAACCCAAAAATCTGTAACAACCATATTCATATGTGATATTCCTACATAGAAAGCTCTTTATAATCAATTTTGTCATCTTTTGGCTCTTTTATAAAAGAGAGCTTGCCTGGTTGATTATAATAAGTATTTGGCCTTATAATGGCATTTTTCTGTCCTTATTTCTTTTTTTCAGCTATGCCACAGGGAGACTCTTGACATTGTCCAACATTAGAATTTGACTTGAGTCAAAGTGGTGTAGAAAGTCTTCTAGTAGCAGTTGGAATTACGGCAAATTTAAGCATGTAGGAAAGTATCTTATGCCAAGTTGGACCATAGTTCCATTACTGGTGTTGATCACGGGAGCTAATTTCCTGTATATGTGGAAGATTCCACGTTGGGGAATGTTGTTCTAACTAGGATATGTGAATTTATTTTGGACAAACACCTGTATATCTGCTTTGAGTGACCCAGAGGAAGCAAATGGGAATGGAACAGTACCAAGTGAGCAGGACAAGAAAAATTAAAATGAAATTAATTAATTACAATCACTATGTGTATTAAACACTTGCAAAGAACACTTTCTCCTCTGTCATTTGAAAAAGTTCAACTTGGTGGGAACAACTGGAGAGTGACTGGAAGCTGTAAGTCCTGGGTTCAACTCTGCATCAGGAGGATTCCACCGTCCCTGATCCATGCCTGTCTTTTGAGTGGCAAGTGGATAGTCCACACATTCCTTTTATTTCCATGTAAATGGGTCTTAGGTTTCAAATAATTAAGATAGGTATTTTTCCCTTTTGTGTTTTATTATTTTTCCCACTCTATCACACATTTAGTCACAACTTTGGGGGGTCTCAGAGACCTACATCCAAAATCCTTAGGAGCCACATGCAGGATTGGGCTGAGAAGACTTTGGTGTTCTCTGAGCTCGGCTGTTTTCTTCCAGATGTTTCATTACCAAAACTAGAAAACATCATCAGTGCTAGGATTGGGCTGTCAGGATAGGGCCCATTCTGCCCTATACCAACTGGTAGCCTTTGCCAGATTTATCTGCTCTCCAGGCATTTCATCTGGGAAAATTCTTGCTGTGCTACTAAGCTTCAGTGTCACCCAGATTCCAGTTCCAGTTTGAGTATTGTTTATTCAAATCTGATCTGATCTGGAATCTGATCCTCTGTTATTAGCTTGTTTCTGGAGCAACAACAGCTAGTGTGGGCTAAAATATTTTATCTTAAATATTTAAAAAAAAATAGGAAAGGGAAAGATTGCTTCTTTAAGTATTGCAAGAGTAGAGATGGACTTGTGTCAGCCTCTCCTTTGTGCCCCAGAGCTGTTTCTCCAAAGCTAATTCTATTTTCCGAGGACTCGAGCACGATGCAGCCCAGACCCAGCACAGAAGAGACTTCCATAAAAGATGCATGGGACGAGGTCATTCTGAATGTGCCCTCTCTGTCTCTCTCGGGGCCGGGTTAACTTGGCGCTTAAGTGTCTTGAGTGGAGTATTAGGCAATCTTCATTACCACACGGGGCCGGCCTAACCTCTCAGAAGCAGAAGAACCTTTCAAAATGTAATAGATTAATAATGGTTGCCCTTTGTTTAAACCAAAGACGCAGACAAAGTGTCTCCAAGCCTACAATGTTTTTTGAGTGACACATCCCTCCTGAGTCTTAGCCAAGCTGTTCTCACTAAATGGCTCTTTTTGTAATTTGTTTTCAGGGTGGAGTCAAAATGCGCAGGGCCCACATGCCATTTGGGGACTGCATCGTGCAGGAGATCAGTCTGGCTGGAGCTCTGCAGTCTGTCTGTGGAGCCATCAGAAAGCCCCAGTGTGCCTCTCTGTTGCTGATGCTTTCCTGAGTTTGGGGCAAACACTCTCAGAGCACTAATGGAACCGATGCTCCTTTTGTGGGCAAAACAGAAGTTCACAATCTTCTGGAGAGATAGTGAAGGACACAGTGCCCTTTGTGCAGTGGGGTTAGGTGAGCCTACAGTTTGCTAAGCTGATACTGGCAGTAGAACTGGCTCAAGGAAAGATCCTCTGATACCATCCCAATATTCATTTGTTAGATTTCTATCCTACTTTCCTCCAGGAACATTAAACACTTGCTCCCATGGAGTAGGTGAGGCTGAGACAGATTCTATCCATGAACCCCAGCCCACTTAAGTAGAGGGACCCCTTTACATCATTAAGTGTAGTTTCTGCTTGTACACATCAAAGGAAGCGAAGCCCGCTACTCTCCTGGGCATATTGCTAGAACAACATGCAACCATTTTAACCATTTTAGGAAGTCAGGTCTTTCTGCTCTACTTTTGTATCTCTCATCAGCAGAATGTTGCATCAAAATGCCAATGCTGCGGATCAGATAGAATGCAGCCCTCTGAATCCCAAACATCCCAATTTTTGTTGTTGTTGTTGTTAGTAGAGTGGCATGGGGAGCAAAACAAGGTCTCCCATTTCCACCCTATCAGCCCAGTGACAATACTGCCAATTTCCCCTTCAGCCCTTAGAAACCAATAAAAAAGAAGCTGCCCACCTCTGCCTTAGCAGAGTAAAACATAAGGACACACAATTACAAAAAAGTTTATAAATGCTGTTAGCCACTTTTAAGAGCACTCCAGTCTGCTTTCTCAGAAGTAAGCCATGCTGACTCAGAATTCATTCTTTTATAGTCTTTACTCATTAGGTAGGCATGAAGCTGGTTAAGCTAACCCAGACCTTTGCCACAACCAGACAAATTACTGTCTTTATCACTACAACACTTCTTTGGATGAAGTGGGCTAGTTATTCTGTTTCCTGGAATGTTTCTTGCAAACTAGCAAACCAGATACTGCTCCATAACAGTTAAATGCATTGTTTTATTATTCGTTGAGCTTAACTGTTGCTTATTATACATAGCATACGATAGACCAACATTGCATGTTTAAAGTGGTGAAGGAATTGCCAAATCTTACAGTGAAAACAGCTTGGGTGGGGAACTCCCATATTTATTTCCATGTATAAATGAACACTATTGTGTATCTGGACAAGAAGGAAGGTCTCCTGGGAAAGAGACTTCTGTCATCTGCTGGACAGTTGTGAAAGAGAGAGAAAGAAAGAAAGAAAAAAAGAAAGAAAGAAAGAAAGAAAAAGAAAGAAAGAAAGAAAGAAAGAAAGAAAGAAAGAAAGAAAGAAAGAAAGAAAGAAAGAAAGAAAGAAAGAAAGAAAGAGCACAATTCTGTATTCAGACTGAGGCCTATTCCAAATTACAGCCTAAACTGCTTTCTTCCCAATGTTACCAATGGAATCCCAGTCCTTCAAAGTGACAAACCAGTCATTGTGGGACATGGATAGTCTTCTCTTTGCTACCAAGAAGAAAACTGAACTCCCAGGCTTAGGTCATAAAATGTAGGTTTAGTCATCTTCCCAGCATAAAAATTCTCAATTTAGTAGCCAAGCAGAACTTCATGGAAGCAAAGTCCTACTTGTATCTTGTACCATCCTTTTGAGTACAAACTTTGCAAATTCTTTCTGGTACTTTATGCGTTAAAAGATTCTTATGCTAGGCTTCATATTGTCAAAACAATGACTGTGGTGTTTTCTCACTGTTATTATTGTGGGTTTATTTGTTCTGGGTTTTGTGGTGGTGGGGAGTTTCTGAATTTTGTTTCTATATCCTCTATTGATTTTGGTTCTTGTAGTCTCCAAACAGCAAGCTAAAATTAATACATCCCAATGCAGCATGAATGTAGCTATTAGTTTTCAATATTATATGAGCAATGCAGGAAGAAGCTTTAATTTAACCCTTGCCATGCTGCAAAACTAGAATGAAATTGAGCTCAAAGGAGAACATTTGCTTGTTTTGCCATTGTGGCTTTGAATGTGATATTTTGAATCTGAAATCCAAAAAGCATATGAAGTGCTCTCATATTAGCTCCATGAAATTGTGTTGCAGTCATGATTAAAAATATTATATCAAAGGTTTTGCAGCACATTCAGTCAGGCATGTTGCTAAGCAGTTGTCTGCTGTATTGCAACCTTAAGACTTTTATATTCACTTTATTAATATTTATTATTTGATATAGGTTGTCCTCACTTATTGACCACAATTGGAACTGGCAACTCACTAAAGGTCACAGTCACTAAGTGAAAAATTATGTGTCTGCCCCAGACATGTGATTGTCTCTTCCATTTCCAATGTTAAGTGAATCACTTAATAGTTGTTAACTATTATGTGCTCTTGGCTACTTTCCTTCATGACCCAGAGGCAAGTTCCTCTGACCAATAACCAGCCAAGACATAATGAAGGCCTTTTGTTTCATTTATTGCAGCAAACAGGGAGAGAAGCTATCAAAGCTTGGTTCTCTCCAAAGTTTCAACTCAAATTATTCTCTCCCGGCTGCCTCCTTGTTCCCCATTGCTGAGGTACTATGAGATTACAATCCTTCCGACCGCCTTCTACATATTTCCTGCTACATACTAAATCATACATTCCATGTGCATTTAAATTAAGAGATAATATATGCAAGGTGTGTCGATAGGATTTTGAGCATGCTCGGTTCTGGGACATTTTATGGCTTCTTAGAACAATAGATTCTTTCCTGTTATTCGGTTTTAGTTTCGCCTTTCCTGTTATCCAGTTGTTTTAGTTTTGCCTTTCCTATTATACAGTTCCTTTAGTTTTTCCTTTCAGCTAACTATTTCCACTTGCAGCTACTTCCTCTTACAATTAATTCCTCTTACTATATTAAATTTTTCTTACAATATTAAATTTTGAAGGTCATTCACTTAATCCTATCACATGAGACATCATGTGATTGTAACATACAATTTCTCACCTCCATTAATTCTGCTTGTTAGAAGCCAGTTGTAAAGTGCACAAATGCAATGACATGACCATGGAACACTGTAATGGTTGTAAATGCATGCTGATTATGAATCACCTGAATAGCAATCACATGAAAGCAGGACACTGTGACAGCTGTGAATCTGAGGATTAGTCACAAAGATGTTTTTTTCCCAACCATAGTAACATTGAACAGTTACTAAACAAGCAGTTCCTGTATTGCATTTGTGACCCTGTTTTAGCTACCCTGCAATAACTTTCCCACATAGGCTACCCATCCAGTCCCTAATTAGGGGAGAACATATCTAAATATCTGCATTTTGTCTCCAATTTTTGGTCATTTTGATGAAACAGAACTTGTTAGATCGCGCAGGCAGTAAGATACGAGTCGAGTGACAGTCAGCTCTCGGTTTATCGGCAAGGCATAAAGTAAATCCGGACTGCCATCTGGGCCAGGGGAGCCCTCTTTTATGGGATTCCCCTGGCTCGTAATCACACAATTCCATTGGCTGGTAAGACCCCGTTGCGAGTTAGCCAACCAGCAACGGGCATGAAAC
>NW_015386400.1:1825582-1826942 GCF_001527695.2 Protobothrops mucrosquamatus | reverse complement strand
AGGAACTGTTCGAGCGTTTCTCGCCGTGCGCTGGCCCCCATTCTGGTGAGCGCTTCCTTGGTGAGCCTCACCATCCGTTCCGCCCGTCCGTTGCTCTGAGGGCTGTAGGGCGCGATCAGCGTGTGACGGATGCCCAAGTTCGCCAGGAACTCTTCCATGTCCTTTGCGGTTAGTTGCGGCCCGTTATCGGACACCAGGATGTCTGGTAATCCGTGGGTCGCAAACAGTCCATCCAGGGCCTTGATGGTAGCACTCGTTGTGGTGGACGGCATGGGGATCACCTCCAACCACTTCGAGTAGGCATCCACCGTTATTAAATAAGATCGGCCCTCCACGGGGCCGGCAAAGTCAACGTGGAGATGGGACCACGGTGCTCGTGGGATCTTCCACTCCAATGGGGTTGCTTTCGGTGGGGCTGAGCGGGATTCCTGGCAAGGCTCACAGGTGGCTACCCACTCCTGTATGTCCTTGTCCAGCTGTGGCCACCACAAATAGCTCCGAGCCAGCGCTTTCATACGCACGATCCCCGGGTGCCCCACGTGTAAGGTATTAATCACCTTTTTCCGTAGGGCTTGTGGGACCACGACTCTTTCCCCCCATAGTACACAACCCTTACACACCGAGAGTTCCGTTCTTTTGGCGAAGAACGGCTTGGAGTCCTCTCCTTCCGCCTCCTGCGGCCACCCCCTCAACACCCAGTTCAAAACCCTTCCCAACAGTTTGTCTTTCTTGGTGTGCTCTGCGACGTCTCTCGAGGTGACCGGGCTGGAGGAGTCGACGTCTACCAGGAGCACGGTGGCAAACGGTGCTGGGTCGGCAATGTGGCCGGGTGTTGGGCATCGGCTGAGAGCGTCTGCGTGGCTGATGCTGGCCCCGGGTTTGTGGATCAACTCGTAGTCGTACCCCGTGAGGAATATCGACCAACGGATCAATCTGGGTGACAGGAATTGGGGAGTCTGTTTGTCCCCCGCCAGTAGTCCCAGTAGAGGCTTGTGGTCCGTGATGACCCAGAAATGCCTTCCATATAGGTACTCATGGAATCGCTTTGTGCTAGCCACGATGGCGAGGGCCTCTTTGTCCAGCTGGCTGTAGTTTCGCTCAGCTGGGGACATAGTCTTGGAATAGTAGGCTATCGGTGCCTCTCTGCCGTTGGGTAGAACGTGGCTGAGGACGGCTCTGATGCCAAAAGGCGATGCGTCGCACGTGAGTTGGAGCGGGAGGGTGTCCGAGTGCTGAATTAGGACGCTGGATGACGTGAGCAGGTCCTTAACAGCTGCGAAAGCTCGTGCTTCCCTCTGGCCCCAGGTCCACGTGGTCGCCTTTCCCAAAAGTCGGTGGAGCGGCTCCGCTACTGTTGCCT
>NW_015386400.1:1817600-1823679 GCF_001527695.2 Protobothrops mucrosquamatus | reverse complement strand
GGCCAGGGGAGCCCTCTTTTATGGGATTCCCCTGGCTCGTAATCACACAATTCCATTGGCTGGTAAGACCCCGTTGCGAGTTAGCCAACCAGCAACGGGCATGAAACTGTATGCAGATGGAGAAGGGCAATCACCCTTAATGGGTGATCAGGATGCGCATAGGGGATTAAGGGGGGGAATACAAAAGAACACAACAGAACTTCTTGGAATTTCTTTCTGAGAAGATAGGTGAAATTGTCTTAGGCTGGACATAGATTCTTTGGCCCTTTTCTTTTATTGGAGACTGGGTTAGAGATAGCAAGTGATTTATTTCAGTGTTTCTTAACCTGGGAAATTTGAAGATGTGTGGACTTCAACTCCCAGAATTCCCCAACCAGCATAGCTGGCTGGGAAATTCGGGGAATTGAAGTCCACACATCTTCAAACTGTCCAGGTTGAGAAATACTGATTTATTTTGTTTCTCTATCTCTTGTCTGCTTTCCTCTTACTGGAAGATACTTGGGCCTTCCATCTACTTCCTGCAAAATAAATAGAGTTTTTTTTTCTTTCTCTTCCCTCATAACTAGGCTAGACATTACAGAGATGGAGTTTTTCAATTACATTAGGCACTTTCTTAATAAACTTTCCTTTCTGGTGTATTGTAAGCATCTGTTTCTAGCTGTTTTAATGGACGTGATTCTGTTTGTGCATCTATGTTCTGCTGAAGCTGGAGTAGAACGGTTCAGAGCTGTTCTAAAAGGCTCCATGAGAAACAATGGGTTTAATTTACATTGGCAGCCAGGAAAAAATTCCCAATAAAAAGAGCTGTTTTGCAATAACTGTAGCAGAAAAAAAGTTGCTGTGGGATTCTTCTTCCTAACTAAAGGCTTTTAAACAGAAACTGGATGGTCAGTTTCTAAGGTTGTTGTAGCAGTGGATTCCTGCACTGAGTAGGGGCTTGTACTAGGATCTTGCAACCCTTACATGCTCTGATGCAATGTATGAACTGAAGGATTCCAGCCCAGGTTCTGTCAAAATTATTCCTGCAGTGGTAAGATGGCCAAAAAATACAGGTAGTCCTTGACTTAAAACCATAATAGAGCCTGCCCATTACAGTCATAAATCATGAGAGTCGTAATGCAGGTCATCAAATGACTGACCCATTTCTATGACCTTCTTTGTAGTAGTCATTAAGTGAACCATCATGAATGCTAAGTAAATATTGGGTCATTAAATGAACAACACAGTTGTTAAGTGTTAGCTATGGCAAGTTTTTGCTGAAAACTAGAAGTAAACACTGGTTTTCAGCAAAAGCATTTTAATTTTTAAAATAGCTATTAGACTAGCAGCAGATCCTCCCCCAGCCTTCCCCTACACATCTTGTTCCCTCCCTGCCATCTTTTAATTCATATTGCTGTACTTACATTGGGTTTTTTATTGTTTCATTTTAGACTATTTTTATATTTAATATTTTTGATATTTAATATATTTACTATTTAATAACTAATTTAATAAATAAAAATAAAATTGCAGTCATGTGACCACATGATGCTGCAAACAGTCGTAAATGTGGGTGGTTGCCAAATGGCCTGAAATGCAATCATGTATGTCAAGAGATGTGGCCGTCAGAACTTTGAAACCCATTGTAAGTACACTCTGGGGAGATAACTTTGAATCGTTGCTCAGCGACCAGCTGTAAATCAAGGACTGCCTTATGCAATGGGCCTGCCTTTCATTGTTCAATCATTTTCCCAGCACTTTCTAGTCCTCTGGCTTCCTAAAAAAAAAAAGACATTGTGAATGAACAGAGGGAGGGAGAGACAGACAGAGAGACAGAGAGAGAGCCTTTATATTATGTCAGATTCAGCTTTTCAGACCAGGAAACTTTGTAACAGAAAATGATGCCCTTGTAGCTGTTTCTGCTCCCTCCAGATGTGCCCCTGGGAAAAACTCAAAAGTCCTTTTCAAGCACACCGAGTAAAGTAGAACATCACAGGCCTCGTTTGCAGGGAAGCAAACTGTTGAGAAGTTGCTTAGCTTAAATTTGTGGCTGCCCAGCCTGTTCAGAGACTTTTAAAAAGAAAAAAAAATCTCTTCCCATTGCAGGCAACTAATGAATCTGTCTTTCCAGAGACTTGGGATATTTATCTGAGATAGTGAGTGTCCAGCAAAATTAAACCTTAAGCTAAGATAAGAATTTTCTTTCATACATGGGTCTGATGTGGATAAGTGACTATATCAAATTGGTAAAAATTGCCTGCATCGTCTTTCCAAAAGATCTAAATTTAAATAGAATGCACTGCACATTTATAGGTTACATACGCATTCCTAGCTACTTACTGACAGTTCAGCCGGGCTGGGGGCAAAGCTACCAACTACATCTTTAGTAGCAGGGTAGCCTTTGAGGCTTTTGTTTAGCAGGGATGCAGTTATCACTGACCTTGACAGAAAACATTTCAAAGTACACACAGAGAGACATTCAGGGTCTGTGCACACAAGCTTGCCTTCTGTAACCTCAGAAACACAAGCAGAGCAGAATTATGGTAAGTGTATAAACAAGGAGGTCATGAGGTTAATGTCTACTTAAGCCATTCCTGAAAATACCCCTCAAACAGGGAAACTGGCAGATTGCAAAAGCAAAATCAAGACAAACAAACCAAACAAAAGTTTGATACCCCTTCTTTGGAAAACTGATAAAAAAATATATATCTTTTTTATTTTAAATTGTTAAAGATTAATACAACAGTCCAAGAATATTTGATCTTGTTTTAACTACTTCTAAATTGCCCTTAGAATCAATTGAAAAGGAAGGGCTGTTCAGATGTTATATCTGAATAAAACAGATTTGGCTGAGGTGTCAAGTGCTAGAGGGTATATGAAATTAGTATTGGGCTAATGTCTGTAACTTGATCTGGAATTGATATAATTGCCATCTTTCCCAAAAATTCTTAATAACAGTGGAGAAGAAACTTGCTTAGTTCATATTTAAATACAAACTACTTTAGCTGCATTTTTCAACCAACACAGGAATCAAAGAATAAATTACCTTTGATATTCCCTGTTCAAATTTTGTAATGCACAAACATGCATAATGTCCTGAAAGTAATGTGCAAAACCACATTAGAGTGGGAAATATTTGCAAAACAAAAAAGGACATTAGACAAAATTACAAACAAAAATATGTCTGGAAGAAAATGCTTCCAAATACTATTTATTTATTTTTGAATGCTTTTAAGCAGCCTTAGTCATTCAATGCCCAGTGTGTGTTTTAAAGAGAGTGAGAAAAAAACAAACTGAGAATCCAAATGAACAGAACTCTAGACATCGTCCCAACTTCCTAATGTTGTTCCCTCCCAGGCATGTAATTCTGGTTCCTTAGAAAGCCATCTCAACAAAGATCTTCAGGCCTTACTGATGAGAGAAACCAAAAGTCCAAAAATTCCTGGCTGGAAGGGTCTAGTTGGAAAAGGAAGAAACAAATATGGCTTATCAGCTAGTAGAAGCAAGCACGCATCTTAGTTGCATGATGGAAATAGCTAACACTGCTTTCATCATCTGGGTTTGTTTATCTATGTGATTTGTCATGGCCCTCACAATCAATGTGAATCAGCCCCAAGTTGACTAAAGTACATGTTGCAAAGATAGTAGAGCTGTATTTCCAAGCTTGGTGCCAGGACAGTGTAATATTCTGCAACAGAGTTTCTAATGTGTGCAGCAAAGAGCTTTAAATAATTAAAGACTTCAGGAAGTTTGGATTCGTAACCATGAAGCATGTCCCCAACACACACACACACACACACACACACACACACACAGAGTATTCACTGGCCTAACAAATCTAAAAAAGCAAAATATGTAGCAGTCTTCATCTGTGCAGTTTAAGAGATAGACGTATGGTTTAAAAAGTTCCAGTGGCTCTCTCCTCTTTCTCCTGCAAAAGGATATAAGTTCTTATCTAGAAGCTGCTCATGTCTAACTGCCCAGTTTTCCCAGAACAGTTTACTTTGGCAGCTGCCTTGGCTTTGCCTTTCTAATTAAATGATGAGATCATAGGAAACAGCATCTTATCACTTTGCCTTTTGTTTACATTTTTCCTAATGCTTCGGCCTTTTCCATCCAGTCCTCCCCCTCCTTCTCCTTCACTCCAAAAGCAGGGGGAGTCACATCAAACTAATCCATGGCCTTATGGATCACTTGGGAATCCTATCCGGTGCCTGGATCATACTGATGTCCCTGCCCTCTCTGCAGGTGCAGGGCAGAGCAGGTACTCGCTCCTGTGACTGGAACCAAAATGCAGAATATTTGTCCATCTGGCCCAGTTTTGTCAACTCTGGTGGGCATGTTGGCAAACACCATGAAACTACTACCCAACCACAATTTCTACAATGCCTGAGGTTGAAGCATCAAGTTGAAGGCTCTAATTCTGAGCTAGAGAGTCTGCCCGTTTTCTCCCTTCCCCTAGGAGGAATTTAATAAATTCCTATCTATTATCAAAAGCAATGAGTTTGGGGCCCAATGTACACACTACACAAACTGTGCTTCAGATAAGCAAGTTATGCCATCCCAGCCCTGATGCTTTATTGAGCAAATCACGAAGCATCATTTAGCATGTTGCAATAGTCAAGTCCATAAAATGCTAACATTGTTATAGATTTAGTCTGGACAAACAAAGGTGATAAATACAAAAAAGACTTTTTCAGTTTTTACTGATATACCTCAGTAGTTACTACAGATGGCCCTTAACTCACAACTGGTCACTTAGAAACCATCAAAGTTATAACAGATTCCCCCAACAGCTACTTACATCCTGATTTCAAAGTTACAACAGTTGCATACACACACACACACACTCAGTAAAGTGATTACATTTGGGGCACTTGGCAACTAGTTCACTTTTATGGCTGTTTGCAATGTCGTTGGCCACATGACTGCAATTTTGAATTTTGTTTTCTGGTTTCTGATAATCATTCCTGCTTTCTGGCAAAAATCGCCTATTGGGAAAATGGATTCGCTTAACGACCGCAGGACTGACATAACAACTGCCACGAAAATGTTGTAAAATTGGGTCCGTATTAAGTCCAGAGAATAATGGCGCTTGAGACGATGCATTTCTAACAGGTCTTTATTCTCTGCTTCCATTCCATGAACAACCCGAGCAGAGGCACGCAGGCCTCTATTTATACCTTCTGATCCCCGGGCAATTCCAACCAATCACAAGGCGGTCTTTTCCCGCCTTGCGCATGCGCGCAAGGCCGGCGCCACTCAGTCTGGTCCCGGGCAGCATTTGCAAATGCACGGGACTCTTGCAACATCCCGAGCCTGCTTTTGCAGGCTCAGGACACAACACCCCTCCCCCCTAGATGAAATAATACTGCGCCCAACATGGACGCCACCATAGTAAGGGTTTGTATAAATAACTGTTGTATTAATGTCACACTGTGTGTGTAAGGTGTGGGGCTGTTCCGTCGTACAGAGACCCGATGGCCCCAACATTGTTTCCATAGAGTCAACCAGTCTGAACCTCTAATTCAAGTTATTAATATATACATGTTCACCTTACGTAATCTGCAAGGTATTTGGGAGGGCCTTTGACCCTTAGCGACCTTCTCGGACCTGGGGAGCTTGTAGTGTTTTCCCCGTTGCTTCCCACACTAGGTGAATTAAACTGTGGTTGTCTCGTGACTTCTGTTTGACTTTCCTGCCCGTCTCCTAGGCTCGAGAAGTCAGGACTCTGCCGGTCGCTATACCTGGTTGACCTACCACCTATGGAGTTTTCCAACCCCTCTGAACTCATCTCCACGTTTCCTGATGGAGTGTGGTTTTCCTGGCTCCTTTCTGTAGTGATAGGGTCTAGGGATACCTCCCTGTTAGCCCTAATGCGTGGGGACATCCTCCTATGAACCCTTTCTGTGAAGGACGTGTTACCCCTTTGTTTTGCCTGCTCTCTTGTATGTTGTGAGTTGTGAGTATGCTCCCAGTCATTCTCCGTGTCTGGAGTATTGTTTGTGAGGTGTGGATAGTTAGTATACCTCCGGTGGGACTCCCAGGCTGGAGTGTGTGTGGGGGTGTCTGTGTGCCCCCTTCCCCATGAATTGCTACC
>NW_015386400.1:1807444-1817540 GCF_001527695.2 Protobothrops mucrosquamatus | reverse complement strand
AGAAACCCCTGAAACTCAGTAGAAGTAAATTGAGGACCATTGTCCGATACTAGAACATCTGGCAACCCATGTGCAGCAAAAATGTTTCTCAACACCTGAATGGTCTTGGCAGCAGTGGTGGATGACACAGGCACAACCTCCAGCCATTTGGAATGGCTATCAACAACAACCAGGAAGAATTGACCCTGAAAGGGCCCAGTGTAATCTATATGTATTCTAGACCATGGAGTGTGTGTTTCCTCTCACCTATGCACAGGGGCCTGGGGCATTTCAGGCCTGGACTGCTGACATGCATGACACCCATGTACCTGGGCCTCGATGGCCCGATCAATGCCAGGTCACTACAAATGGCTGCGCGCAAGCGCCTTCATCCTTACAATTCCAGGGTGGCCCTCATGTAAAGAAAGCAAGATTCTAGCCCTCAATGAGGCCAGAATCACAACTCTAGATCCCCAGAGGAGGCAGCCATTGAAAGTGGACAACTCGTGCCTCTTGACCCAAAAACATTGAAATTCCTCCTCAGGGCACCTGTCAGGCCAACCTGACAGCACCCAGGTCAGCACGCGTTTGAGCGTGTGATCAGTGGCAGTTTCAGCAGCCACATCCCTAGCATTAAGGGGACACTCAGGCAACTCCTGAATGGACAATATGTGTACAGCAGGAGCGGGGGCAGGCTCCACAGTAGGCAATGGCAGCCTACTTAAGCCATCAGCATGGCCCATTTCCCTGCCAGGCTTGTGAACCAGTGAATAGTCATAAGCTGACAGAAAGATGGACCAACGCAACATACGAGGGGACAGGATGTGAAGTGTTTGCTTAGATGTAGTGAATAACCCCAGCTCGCTGATACCTCAGTTCAAATGTGTGCCTCCAAGCAATGACAGATTGCTTTGGCTGGAAGTGTTCCTTCAAAACTTTCTTCAGATCGGAATATGAAACATTTTGTAGCGAGGCCGGAGCGACTAGATTCTCGGCGATCTCAAAGGCGTCTTGCCCGCAAACGCACAACAGTGAGGCAGCCTTTAGACCTTCTTTCCTTATCTGCTTCACGCGGAAGTAAGTCTCCACCCTTGCAACGTAAGATTCCCATTTCTCCGGGTGGGAGACATCAAATTCAGATAAGTGACCTATTTTCGCCATGATCAAGGGACAGGGTTTTCTTCAGCCGCACTCACCCTCCAGCGATGCTGTACTGGCAGGATAGACGCTGACTTCAACGCCCTCGTCCCTCTTCCGGACTTTTTTTGGGTGAGTCTTCAAGCTTCCCTAGCTGTCTAGACTGTATCCCACCTTCGTCGCCAGTGTTAAGTCCGGAGAATAATGGCGCTTGAGACGATGCATTTCTAACAGGTCTTTATTCTCTGCTTCCATTCCACGAACAACCCGAGCAGAGGCACGCAGGCCTCTATTTATACCTTCTGATCCCCGGGCAATTCCAACCAATCACAAGGCGGTCTTTTCCCGCCTTGCACATGCGCGCAAGGCCGGCGCCACTCAGTCTGGTCCCGGGCAGCATTTGCAAATGCCCGGGACTCTTGCAAAGTCCCGAGCCTGCTTTTGCAGGCTCAGGACACAACAGTCCGGTCACATGATATCCACTTAACAACCACAATATCTAATGACCATAATTTTGTAAGTCAAGGACTCCTGTATTCAGAGACTACCTGTTTTCTGTCCTGCAGTAAAGGAGAGTAGTCTGGTTACTAGCATGGGCAAAGGGCTCCGCTCCCCAAGTACAGCTTAAAGAAGAATGATATTATATGGTAAATTCAGGTAAGATTCAGAACGCCTAACACAGGGGTAGGCAACCTTGGCTCTTTTATGACTCATGGACTTCAACTCCCAGAATTCCTGAGCCAACCATGCTAACAAAAGTGGGATCCATGGTAGTTTCTGAATCTAGGGATTCAGACTCATCTTTTGAAGAGGTCTGTAACAGAGGAGAGATATCTCATGCTTTCTCTCCTCCTCTTCATTCTATATTTACTTGTTCTGGCCAAAGGAGGGACAGAGTACAAATTATGGAGGAGGAATTAATGCCGATTTGCTTAGGTTTTGCTTAAATAATGGAATTCAGCAAAAACTGAAAGGTTACAAATGGCCCACCTCTGCTATAAGAAGATCTCTGGATTAAATTATCAGTTCTCAAAATATTCACCTGGAGGAATGGGCAAGGTCCCTAAGTTACTTCTCCTTTACAGGCAGTGATTTGCATAGAAAATTAAATTACTCTGAGTCAGGCCAAGTTTGAGTTTTCTTCCCTGCTTCTGACTGCATGCAGTATTTGTTTACAAGACAGCAGGCCTTTCAAGTATGTGTATCTTGGCCAAAATTGTATTTTCCACTATGGAACTAGTTCAGAGCTGCCCAGGCTAAACAGTTGCAACACAAGCATGGGACATACAATTTAAAGTTGCTGAGATTGAAAGACATTGATGTAGACCAGACATGTCACACTCGCGATGTCACATGACGTCGCGCGACGTATCAGGACTGTTTTGCCATTGCTGGCAATAGGGTGGGCATGGCTTCCTTGTGATGCATCCAGCCCGCAAGCCATCAGTTTGATACCCCTGATGTAGACTGAGGTCCCCAAACTCTTCAATTCATTGACCCCAACAAGAAATTTCAAATTGTTCCTATCCCCTAAACACTTATTATATGAAAATAATTTAATAAATGCTACTTGAACAAATAGTAGTAGTAGCAGTAGTAGTAGTAGTAGTAACAACAACAATAACAACAACAACAACAACAGATAGTCTTATTAAATTTGGGAATTGACACTGATCACTTTTGAGAGCTGATTTAGACCTAGCCCTATTGACAGGAGTGGATCTCACTCCAAAAGGAGTATAGGACTATAACTTTGTTTTCATTGTAAACCTGGGGGTTTGTAAGTGGTGATTTTGACCCATTTAATGAGGTTTGCTTTTTGAATATACTTCTCTCAAGACATTAAATCTGTTTGTTGGACCATGGAGATTTCCAGCAAGAGAAAAAAATAATTATAATAAAGCACATTATATAAATCAAGAGATAAGCCTACAGTTATGGGTTGTTGTTCTTTTTTCAAACACTGACATTATGAACATTGCTGAACTTTTTTATTTAAAGCAAAAAAAGTGGTGTTGAGAGGATCTGTAAATAAAGCTTTATTGGCATTGCAGTAAAACATGGTACTTCAGATTAGCTCAGATCATACAGAGTAAATTAATTTTTACCAGAGGAGCCATGGAAGTCCAGCTCAGCCCATAAACCCTTAATCAGTTTGGGCTTTAAATACCTAAGTAAATACTTTTAGACTGTACAAATAACTGTAAGAGCTCTTTACAATCGCAGTTGCCTATCTAGATGGTCTGGCTGGCAGACTTACTGACGGAGAAAGGCATTCCGCAAGTTGCAGACTCTAGCAAAAGATTATTTGGGGGGCAGGTGTAAATTGAGACCCCTGAGCTTCTGCAGATTTGGATGAGCCCCAGAGTCACATCAGAAGTTGCCAGCAAATGACAATTCTTGGGTAGGGTCCACAGGTGCTGTTAAACAAACATGTTGTTTGCTTGATTATGGATCAATATAGGTAGTCATAGACCTAGTTACTACTTAGCTTAGCAACTGTTCAAAGTATTTACCACTCAGATTTGAGGTTTTGATGGTTCCCTCCCTTCTGTGAAACAAGACCATACTTCAGGCACTTAGCAACTATAATTCATTGACAGCCACTTGCAGCATTCCAGGATCACATAAACCATAAATGGTTTTGCCAAAACCTGGAAATTACTTCGGTTCTTCAAGCAAAACTAGCCCCTTAGCAAACATTGGTTAGTGTAAGAGATGACCAGGCTAAACCTGAGGGAGGGGTCAAGGGCAACATCATTTTGGAGTCCTTTCACACCACGAGAGATCTATGGTAAGTCCAGCCCTCCTTGAATTCCTCTTACCTACTGCCAACTTACTTTGACCATCAGTATTTGAGATTCTTGTAGAGAGATAGCATCACATAAACTTGTACTCATTTGAACAACCCTGGTTCCTGATTTCTTGCACCTGACAGCTTAATGACTACGGCTTTTACTTAATGACCACTATGGCAAAGATTGTAAAACTGGGTTCATCATCTGTTTACGACCATCATGACTTATGGTTATAATGCACAGAATCCTCTACGGTCATAACTCGAGGACTACATGTATGTTTTGTGAATTCAACCACTGTGATTCGCAAACCTTGATTGAAATTGAGCTATTCCAATTGGGTATTAGTTTGGGGAAACCCACATTAGAGGGTTAATTGTCTTGGATCTCCTAAAATTTGTAATTCAGAAACTGTGGAAAAAGACAAATTTTTGACAAGACAATCTACTGTCTAATAAAATTATAATTCCCATAGTTCCACATGAAACCTCTGGATACCAGGTTGCTTAATACTGAAGTGAAAACAGCACAGAAGTATTTACCTTCATTAAATATCCCCCAGCAAATTTAAGCAAAGGCAGCTTAGACTGTTCATGATTATGCAAATTATCCCTATGGAATTACCCCCTCCCCTTAAATGCCTTAGAGTGAATATGCAATGCTGATTTTTGTTATTGTTTTAAGGAATCGGATTCTCTGTTTCAGAAACAGTCATAATTCTTTCTGAAGATGAGAGAAAAAGAATTAAGCTGCCTTTAAAGAAAAAAGTAAAAAAAAAAACCCACAATGAGCATCAGTTCCAGACCCTGCTGATGGATAACCCATAGGCAGTTTAATCCAAGTTATTTGAGCAGTTCCTTCTTCTGTTGAGTGTGTTTTGCATTCATAGGTCATTAATAGAGATTTTTTTTGCAGGTCTGCTAGAGACACTGTTCCCTTCCATCTTCCACCCTCGCCCCCATTATAGGGCTTGTATGTAATAACTTTTAACATTTTACACTATTATAGTGCTGACTTTGCCAGTTGCAGTTTAGCTTTCTATTGTCTGACTCTACTGTTATCAATTAGCTATTTATTTATTTCCCACCTTTATTATTTTTATAAATAATTCCTAAGGCGGGACTAAAAATCAGTCTCCTGATGATTGGCCTAAAATCACCCAGCTGCTTTCCTGCTTAAAGTCGGATTAGAACTCAGTGTCCTGGTTTCCAGTATGGTGCCTTCACCACAAGGTGAAGGAGGCCCATGTAAATAGGCTTCATAAACCAATGAAATGAGAGCATAATTCTCTGGATGCGCCTTTCAATGCATCTTTATAGCAATAAGGCTTAGATTTATATACTGCCCCATAGTGCTTTACAGCCCTCTCTAAGAGTCAGCATATTGTCCCCAACAATCTGGGTCCTCATTTTACTGACCTCGGAAGGATGAGAGGCTGAGTCAACCTTGAGATGTGAGGAATGAACTCCTGGCAGTGAGCTGACTTACTGCAATACTGCATTCTAACCACTGTGCCACTATGACTCTATACCAGGGGTGCCAAACTGCCAGTCCATGGGCCGGTTGCATCATACGGAGGCTGCGCTCACCCCAACTCCGGCAATGCAAAAAAAAGTCGCGATACGTCACGACATGTCATGTGATGTGGTGAGTTTGACACCCGTACTCTATACCAGTGGTGGCGAACCTATGGCACGGATGCCAGAGGAAGCATTCAGAGCCCTCTCTGTGGGCACTTGTGTCGTTGCCCCAGCCTTGCCTCCCCCCGTGACCCCTCCTCTCCAGTAGCCCCCCTGAAGGAGAGTTGTCCTCGAGCGTGGCCCACACGAAGCAGCACAGCCAAGGACATGGCAGCCAGGCAGCCTAGACAAGACTCTGCTCTCACACCCCATCATGCAGTGTGGCCACCATAGCGCTGCTGGGCTGCCTGGGCGATCTGCGGCGGGCCCTGGAGGTGGTGAGTAGTCCTGCGGGCAGGCGGGGATGGGGATGGGGGGGCAGAGCAGGGGCAGAGCAGGGGGAGGTGGAGTGGGGGTAGGACCAGTTTTTGGGCACTCGGTCTCTAAAAGATTCGCCATCACTGCTCTATACAATTAGAGTTTCTTTAAAACAAATACATGAGTGAAGGAAAAATGAAACAATAACAAATATGTGTTGGGTTTCCTTCACCTATCTCTAAGGAGCCAGGAAGGCAGTAAAATAAAATAAAATGAATCCGCAAGGCTTTATCCTTTACCTGCAGCCATTTCACCCTGTACATAGGCAGCATCTCATTATAATGCAGACTGGTGGGGGGGGGAAGCCACATGGTTTGGGGCAGAGCCACTGCAGCAAAGACAGACGAGATTTCCTGGCTCTTGGCAGTTGTACGTTAGAATTAGATAGCTATAAATATATGGGACCATCCATGCTACATTTCAGCTTCATTTCCTAAAACGCAGTTCTGAAAAGCACAGAGAATGGCAGGATCTCCTCCTCTCTCCTACCCCTCCCATCTGTCCCTTTGGTAAGAGGAAGTTATTATCTGCGATAAAAGCCATTGTTGACATTAGAAATACAGATTCAAGGACCCAGACGGGAAATTTAATAAAAAGAAAACAAATGTCAGAGGGAAAGGAGAGGCTAACAGTATGGCAAAGCAAAGCCAGATGCAGTCGTAAAAATCTGCCCCCAGGCAAACTGGGGGTGCCGACTTTGGGGCCTGGATTTGTGGCTGGCTTGTTCATTGCCTGGGACAGGGATGACGATGATCAGACAGAAATGTGGGGCGGGTGGGGAGGCATCAAAGGGGAGGGGGTGGACTCATGCCCTTGGGCTGCAGAGAAGCAAGGATCATTATGTCTCTCAAGTTGATGTATGGTGTCACTCAGAGGAGGGAAGATCAACCAAAGGCACGTTTTTCACCTTGTGTGGTTTCACAATGTCTTCCCGGATTCACTTTCCTTCTCGGCGCCCCCCCCCCCCCCGCCTCCTCCCCTTAGCTATTCTTTTATTAAGAGCTTCTGTACCCAGAACTCTTAAAATCTTAAAGGCGGACTTTCCCTGAGGAAAGTACTAACAGCAGGATGCTGATGGTTTCAAATATCTCCCAGTCTTTATTGCATTTATGTCTCTCGCATTCCTACCAGCAGATCAAGGCTGAGCGGAAGATTCTTGGGCCCCCATTTGCAGTTATGCATTTTACCCTCAGAACAATCCTGACAGGTAAATTAGAGAGAGAAAAAGCACAACTCTCTTCAGATCTTCCTGGCTGTGCTGGGATTTGAAACCAGCTCTCTTAGCTCTAAAGTAAGATGAACTTTTAGTTTAACTTTTTTATATTAAAGAAGATAGGCTAGCAAACAAACAAAGAATTTTCTAGTGCAAACTACATTCCCCCGCCTCAAACAAATAATCAAAATCAAATTTAACATTCTTCAAACAAAAAAGGCACCTTAGAAGTACACGACATACAAAAAGAAGAGTAATGCCACTACTAACACAAAAATGTTTTCTTGGCAAAAAAACCCCCAAATGTTAATTAACGGGCCTCGGGACAACATGAACAAAACACTTATTATGAAAGGACCAGGAAAATAGAAATGCCATTGCTTAGTATTGAAACATTAACAAAGGCGCACGGGGCTACCACTGTGTGGGCCCTGCCAATAAATCTCCAGATTGTATCTAAAAATAGGGAACTTTGACTTTGGATATTAACATAAAAAAGAGGCATTTTTCTGATGCTTTCGTGCTAAACTGTATGAAGGTAGAGATCTTTGCAGGTGGGTAAATTTTGTGGAAACCATGCATATCAAGACAGGGTCACAATAAAAATGAACAAGGCCACGAATTTAGGAATCTATTTCACCTGCCCACACTACAAATTCTGAAATAAAGGCTATTTTTTTGCCTGAGAGCTATGATTCTTTTGATTTATTTATTTAAATATTTGATTGATTGATTGATTGATTTAATTTATCATATTTGTGTAGTTGCTCATCTCACATAATAGTGATTTGCCTTTGTGTGACAAACAGTATACAGGTAGTCCTTGACCTATGACACAGTTGGGATCAGAATTCCCATTGCTTAGCAAAATGGTTGCTAAGCGAGTTGAGGTTGATTTTATGACCCTTTTGTTAAGTGAATCACTGTGATTGTTAATTGAATAACACAGTCCTTAAGTGAATCTGGCTTCCCACATTGATCTTGTTGGTTGAAAGCTGGCTGGGAAGGTTACAAATGGAAATCCCATGATCCTCACATGCTGGAACTGACATAAATACATATTGGTTGCCAAGTACCTGAATGTCAACATCCAGCTCAAGAATCCAAATAAAAATTCAGGTTCATTCTATCTCTGAAATCTTACTGTTTATTTGAATACATGGTAATGTTGAAGCAAAACTAACTCTGAGGTTCCAACATTCATAGACTTAAACAATAATTTTCCCAGCCAAACCCCCAAAGTCCTATGTAGTCCATATAAACAAGTTCACTTTGTTATGGGAACCGTCTGGTTCAAATCCACACCTGTTATGGTGTCCTTGAAAAGGTTTCAGTCTCTCACGGTCTTCAGCGAAATCATAGAAGTTTCATTTCTCCATCTAGACCACTTGAAAGTAACACCTCCCCCCTTATTCTAAAGGCAAGTTGAAACAGAGACATGTAGCTGCCAAAGTTTCATCCTTGACACTGAATTTTGATCACTTAACTGTGGGGATCTGCAACAGTTGTAAGAGCTTGGACAGGTTGTAAGCTCAAATATTGTAAATCGAGAACTACCTGTAGATTCTTAAACTAATTTAATGATTTTTGGGGGGTGGGGAGGAAGAACCTTCTTCACAGAAAAATCTATAAGTTTATATGTATGATGAGTCCCACTTATTGCATTCTCACCTATGCCCAAAGATTAAGTTAAGACCTGATCACTAAATGGTTTGTAGGCCTTTGAGCTGGTAACAGGAGAGAAGGCAACACAATATTCAGTCTGGAGAAATTCAGACTGAAGAGTATTTTTAATTAAAAAATTTCAATTCAAAATTCTAATTTAAAATTAGGAACCCATGGAAGCCAAGTTCAAGTCCTTGAAAGTTCACTGAGTTACTGTGAAATAACCACTCTATTTCAGCCCAAACTACTTCTCAGGTTAATTTTTCTCTATGTGTTGGGCTGGGGCGGTGGGGGGGGAGTGCAGAAAGAAAAATCTAAGGTCTTGGAGAAAAATACTACATGAATAAAACAAATTTAATAAAAGTAAATTCAACACACCTAACCAAACAAAATTATTGCAAATATTAGCAATGCAATTTGGGGCAGGATTTTAGGCCTATAAGAAAAGGTTCAAGTGCTACAGAAGGCCTTCCAGGTAGTGGGAAGGAAAAATAAATTATGTTTCATTTTTTTCAAAAGACACAATTGCATGCCACTACTCCAACTCTGCATTTTTACGATAAATCTAAGATGCCAAGCCACTCTAGAAAGGCTCTGATGGGAGTCAAGACTTCCCATCCCTTCATATAAAGAAAGCCAGATTCTATCGTTTGAAAGTATCTGCTACCAGGCAGGTTGAATTATCCATCATAAATTGCCTTATCCAGCTCCATCTGGGAGCATCTTGCGTTTGCTTGAGACTTCAAACAAACTTTATAAAGAACAGCTCTGGATCCAGGTATTGAATGTCTTTGTAAGTTGCTTTCTGCAATTTGGAAGCATGTCCATATACATTAGAAGGACAAGGGATAAATAGTGTGACCTTGATACATGGCTGGTTCTGGAAAAGGTACTGAAACTCTTAATCCTGGAAATGAGAGGGCCAGATTAAGCATTAGCTCAGACTAACTCCCCTCCCTTTTTCCCCATTGTAGAGCTTCAAGAAAAAGCAAAGCAGAGAAAATGTATAATGTTCCTATCATTTCTCTAATCCAAAACCTCCTACTTTCCCTCAGGGCTCCAAAAATGGTTTGTGAGAGTAGAAAACCAAGTTTAAAATGAGTTTAAAATCTCCACCCCAGGTCACCCCAATGATGCCCTTGACGTGATGGCCCGTTGCCTGGAGGCCGTACGGGTCTGGATGGGGAGGAACAGACTCAGACTCAACCCTTCCAAGACCGAGTGGCTGTGGTTGCCGGCGCCTCGGCATAGTCAGCTGATTCCATCGCTGTCTATAGGGGGCGAAATTTTGGCCCCCTCAGAGAGGG
>NW_015386400.1:1796752-1807270 GCF_001527695.2 Protobothrops mucrosquamatus | reverse complement strand
CTTCTCTGTGGGTGCCCCCACCCTCTGGAACGAACTACCCCCCGAGATCCGGACGATTCCGGATCTCCTATCTTTTCGCCGCGCCCTCAAGACATGGCTTTTTCAGCAAGCGGGTCTGGCCTAGGGAGAATTTTAAATAGGGACAATTTTAATCAGAATTTTAATTAACACAGCGTTAAATATTTGTTTTTAATTGGCTCTTATTGGGGAAAATGTTTGTGTTGTTTTAATATGCTGTGAGCCGCCCTGAGTCCTGTAGGGAGAAGGGCGGCATATAAGTCTAATAAATAATAATAATAATAATAATAATAATAATAATAATAATAATAATAATAATAATAATAATAATAATAATAAAAATAATAAAAAAAAGATAAAGCTGTTAAGAAGTGGGGCAATTAAGCATAGAGGATTGGCACTTCCTCATCCGGTTCTTACTTCTTTTTCTGGCATATTTCCCTACCCTTTACTTTGACATGGAATGAGTAATTTATTTGCTCAGAGATTCTGTTTGCTTCCAATACTGTTTACTTCTTTGGATTAACTTGCTATGTAAGAGAACAAATATAGAAGGACCAGAGAGAAAAACCACCATATTAGAAGATAAAAATATGTAGAACTATTTTTATTTCATTGACATGTAAATGATATACATATTAGTCCAGAGGTGGACAAACTATGGCACCATAGACCACTGATTGCATTTCCTGTTCCCAGTTTATAGCTCCCTCAAATCATGCTGCTGAACATTTTGTGATGACACAACTGATGGTAGTGTTTTCACCTAAAAAAAATAAAAACCTAAAGAAATGCATGACTATATCTCAATGAAGCCTCTATGTAACTAGGCAAACAACATTGTCTGACCTTGTATTTGTTACATGGAAGCATACAACTAGATTACCTGGAGCAGAAATCAGCCTTATAAACTTTACACAGAGTGTCACTTAACTCCCAGCCTCATGATAAAAAATATTGCAGTGCTGCAAAAGTAACGATAGACAATCTATTATAACACAGGTTTGGATAATCTCCAAACTTTGTGGTTCAAGATAAAAAGTTTGGTTTTGAAAAGAAAGGGTTATGATAGGCAGCATATCCATGGATTGTTCAAGAATTCAAATGTGGGAATCATTTGAAATTAGGCATCCTTTGGGTTCTGCTTTAGAAATTATGAAACTCAGTGTTAGGATCAATTGTTGTAGAACACAGCTTTGATGGCGTACAGCGTATTTGATGTTCTCCAGAACACTGTTTTTAGTTTCCATAATATTTAACAGGCATTGGTTGTTTTGGCTAAGGCTTCTGAGAATTGGAGTCTGTACTTTGAAGAGTAGAAGACAGGGGCTGGTTGTTTTAGAGAGTAACATCAGGCATCAAGCTAACTTTGACATCTCTGTTTAGCAAAAACAAATCAGAAACTGAGCACAAGTTATTATCCTACATAACAGCACCATTCACACATTGGTTACAAGCTTAGTTATATATTACACAGGAGTTTCATAAATGAGCTTCCAGATATTTTGTTCTTTCTGAAAAAGAAGTTTTATGTCCCACAATTTAATCAACATTACAGTCCAGGAAAACAGGTATCTTACTCATTCCCTTCCCAACTCACATTAAATTGGTATTAGGCATAGATATAATGTATGGGTTATACTTGCCTCTCCATAACTAGTAAAAATTAGATGCTTCAGACTTCAAAGCAGATTCATTCCCTGTTAGTTTTCCCTTTATGTTTTTGGGGAGGAAAAACAAAATAAGATGTTCCCAGCTTGTCACATCTTTAATCAATAGTATTTAGTGGAATGTACATTTACGGTCCAGTTTTGATCATTCTGAGCATTTTTGCCAGTGAAATTTCATCTGGCCAGAGTTGATGTCGATAATCAACTGCAGTCATAACTAAGAATCAGTTGCCACAATTTTTTCAAGAGCAATATGCCATGACAGTTGGGGTTTTTTTTCAGATATTATAGGAACAACTCTTCATTAAAAAATGAAAAGGAGATGAAATTAGTTCTGCAACAGCAGTTAGCTTAACCACTTTCTCTCTCCTGTAATTATTCACATAATGAGTTTTGGATTTAAAGCTCACAACAAAATTGGTCTTAGAAAATGTTGCCTTGCCCCACCATGGGCTGGCTCTGTTCTTCTAAGTTGCTGCCCCACTAAAGAAGGCATGAGTCAAAGACCCCACTATAATGGACTGTGAGAATAATTCAGGCAGAAAGAAGGAGGAAAATACACAGCCAGGGAATAGTTGGACAAGAAATATCTCAGCACACAGAAGGAATGGGGAGAAAAAAGCACCCCAGAAGTATTTTCCTCTGTTTAGCGACCAATCAAAGTTCCGTCAGTCACCCTTTACCCCACTGTCACATGGCTGAACTTTGGGTGCTCAGTAACTGGGCCATGTTTACAGCTATTTGCAGTGTTCCATGATCATGTGATGTGCTTTATAAAGGTTTTGCCCCAAACTGGCATTTACCTCTGGTTTTCAGCAAAACTGTGTCCATAGTGAACCATTAGCTTGCTTAATGACTATGGCATTTGCTTAACAACTGCGATGTCCTCTTTACAAATGCTGGGTTTGCTTAATGACTGTCACAAAAAAATGTCATGTAGAAGTGTACAGGCACACTGTAGAACTATCATAAGTTATGCCCATTATGGGCAGGATGTATAATGATCACAAGTCAAGGACTACCTGTGCTGTAAGCTTACAATTAAGGTAGTATTAATAAAGGGTCTTTGGTGCTGAGCTTGGTTGTTTTCTTGCAGACGTTTCATTATGCAGAGTAATTAATATCACTGGTGCTGGTGTTAGTATTCATGGTTTTGGTTTCTTGTCTGAGTTACCATGAAGACAAAATTAGTGGACCAGAGGAATGCTGTGGATATAATTTACTTGGACTTCGGTAAGGCATTTGATAAAGTAGATCACAATCTACTACTTGATAAGATAGAAAAATGTGGGTTAGACAGCATCACCACTAGATGGATCCGTAGCTGGCTGACCGGCCGTACTCAGCATGTGGTCCTCAATGGAACCGCATCTGCATGGAGGGAAGTGTGTAGTGGGGTGCCCCAGGGCTCTGTTCTGGGCCCAGTGCTCTTCAACATCTTCATCAACAATTTGATGAGGGGATAGATGGGGGAATCATCAAATTTGCAGATAACACCAAGCTGGCAGGAATAGCCAACACTCCAGAAGATAGGCTTAAGATACAGGAGGATCTGGACAGACTTGAACACTGGGCACTATCTAACAAAATGAAATTCAATAGTGAAAAAAATAAGGTTCTACATTTAGGCAAGAAAAACCAAATGTATAGGTATAGTATAGGGGGTACCTTGCTCAATAGTAGTAACTGTGAGAGGGATCTCGGAGTCCTAGTGGACAATCACTTAAATATGAGCCAGCAATGTGCTGCAGCTTCCAAAAAGGCCAACACAGTGCTAGGTTGCATTAACAGAGGGATAGAATCAAGATCATATGAAGTGTTAATATCACTTTACAATGCCTTGGTAAGGCCACACTTGGAATACTGCATCCAGTTTTGGTCACCACGATGTAAAAAAGATGTTGAGACTCTAGAAAGAGTACAGAGAAAAGCAACAAAGATGATTAGGGGACTGGAGGCTAAAGCATATAAGGAACGGCTGCTGGAATTGGGTATGTCTAGTTTAACGAAGAGAAGGATGAGGGGGGACATGATAGCAGTGTTCCGATATCTCAGGGGCTGCGACAAAGAAGAGGGAGTCAAGCTATTTTCCAAAGCACCTGAAGGCAGGACAAGAAGCAATGGATGGAAACTAATCAAGGAGAGAAGCAACCTAGAACTAAGGAGAAACTTCCTGACAGTTAGAACAATTAACCAATGGAACAACCTGCCTCCAGAAGCTGTGAATGCTCCAACACTGGAAGTTTTTAAGAAGAAACTGGACAGCCATTTGTCCGAAATAGTATAGGGTTTCCTGCCTGAGCAGGGGGGTGGACTAGATGACCTCCAAGGTCCCTTCCAACTTTATTATTATTATTATTATTATTATTATTATTATTATTATTATTATTATTATTATTATTATTATTATTATTATTATTATTATTATTATTATTATTATTATAGTTGACATCTTCCCCCCTTTCTGAACCTTATCCTTTGCAGATTTGGAGAGGCAGGTAAACAGTAGGCCCAGCATGTTCTAGTCACAAGTACAGGAGGCTCTCGGGACACCAGTTAATAAAAGGTTAACCCATCGTCCATTATGCAGCAGGTTCTTTATTCACATAAACAAGGAGTCTTTCCGAAAAGATCTGCACTGACTGGCGACAACTCTCCAGAGGTACAGAGAAGAGAGACTTTCCCAGCCCTACCTAGAAATTCATGCAGAGCAGGTTCTATTCTACTGAGGGCTTAATTATAAAGTTGATTAAGTACATGCCTTGTAGTCAAGTCAAGGGATTGTAATTAAAAATAGTAATCTAGTATAGAAGAGATTGGAGTAGAGGAGATTATCTCTTTTTCTCAGGCAATAATATTAATGTCATATTTGCTATATCCTGTACGTTGTGATTTTTAATAGAAAAAAAAGCTATGTATGGACTGGTGCAAGTGATTTTTCATTGAGGAGAAAACAGAAAAATAGAGTAAATATGCTTCTCTTCTTCACAAACTCTGATCCCAAAGGAATCTCACTCTTTTTGGGAAGGGAAAAGATCAAATATGGGAAGAAGTCTCATATTTGAAACACTAGAAAAATACATGCTATGCATGCAACAATTAAAAAAATAATTCCCATGAAAGGGCTACAGGCAGTACAAAGAATACTGTGAACTGTTAGAATGTCACTTTGACCAAAGCAATTATCTATGAAAAGTCTCCAGGGGGGGAGGGGTGTTTACTTGATACTGTGGCTTGTGCAACCAGTTTAGCCAGATCAGTTAAAGATCTAGCAGTGCATTGCTACAACAGAGGAAACTTGGTTAGTTTTCACTTTGGCCAGTTTTTTATAGCTTAGTAAGAGCTACCAGATCAAGGATGCAAAATTAGAGATGACCATTATTAGGACCACAAAGAATACAGCCTATTTGACCAAATTCTGATTAAATTCACTGTGTAAAGCCACAAAGTAGGTTAATTTAGAAACCATGTAAACAATTTTGTCCAAATGTTGGTCATAACTAATACCTTGAACTGAACCAGAAGCAAACTGGCATCCCATGAAACTCACAAAGCAGAAGTTATTAGGCACCCAAAATTGCTCATGCAGCCACATTCTGTATCAGCTGAAGCTTCTGGATACTTTTCAAGATGTTGTAGTATAGCCACCCCTAATGTAGAGACCTAGAGTCTTGGACTTTGGTTTACTGTAAGCCTAAACATGGCTAGTAGGGAGCTGAAATCTAACACAACAGAAGGAGAACACTTTAAGGAAGGCTATTTCAAGATGTGAAGAAGTCTAGCAGGTGAGCTTGGAATTACTATATAGTAAATCAAACATTTACAGGGAGCCTTTTTGGAACTTTTCAGTTACAAAGTCCAAGTGGAACTTTGATGAGGATTTAAGATAGATTTAAACATTTTGTTGGGAGGAGGAAAAATCACTTATTAGCTAATAGTTTCTTAATCATCTGAGTTGTGCCAATGGCTTCTGCTGTTCCCTGTGCTTCCAACTTGAGCAAAAAAATTGTATGTTGCATTCTTTAGAAGACTCCTTACAAGTTTTCAATCCAGGTCATTGATTTAGCAGTTGAGAATCTAAAACCAATCTGTTGAAGATGTTCTGGGAAAGAGCCAAACTGATTTATATGCTCCATCAACTGAGAAAATACTAAGGCTACTGTTCAAGGTGCTGGTCTTGAAACTAGGAACATATGACATATGGGCTTCCCTTAGACATGAAAGCCACTTTGGGTCACTCACCCTCTCCTAGCCCAATCTATGTCACAGGGTTGTTGAGAGGAAAATATGAAGCAAGGATATTAGGTATGTTCACTATCCTGAGATATAAATAAAACTGGGATGAAAAAAAATCTACCAACAATTGATTTAAGAAAGATTTGATACCTATCTGACGAGGCAATGGGGCAAGGGATAAATCCAGATCTGCTCATCACCTGGGGGCTTTACATTTGGTACAGATATTGTCCAAAGATCCAAAATCTGATTTATTCATATCTCTTCCTCCAAATAAGGAACTTTATTAAGGAAATATGTTAAATGGAAACATGTATGTATTTCTCTTCAAATGCAGGCCACATTGTAGATCTGTTTCTGTATTTTTATGCCAAGCAGGTGTTCTCAAAGTAACAATTTGGGGGGAAAATTCTGGGAAATTTGGTTTATAAGGACTTTAACCTTTTGTGGAAGTTATGCTCTCAATTTTTTCTTCTTAGAATGAACCCTTGCTGGATTGCCAGCATGTTGGATTCAGGAATAGAATATTTTAGACTTAATCCTCCTGCTGTTTAATAGTTGCTCATGAGGATGAATGTTAGATTCTGGCAGTTCTCTCTTCTCTTATCTGCCATCATCCCTCAATTGGGCAAGCCGTGGCTTCATGAATGAGGACTTCACCAAGTAATTACAGTTACCAAGCCAGGAACAGATATAAAAATGGGGCATCTGGTTAGAGATTTTTTCCTTTCTAAATTGAATGTTTTAAATGCAAAGTATCTTGTGACACTGAAAAAAGTAAAGCTACAATATTTGGCTCACAGCTTGAAAGCAGGACCACTGTTTTATTAGCTTCATGACACATTCCACTTGGCCTCAGTTTTCTTAACCTATTTTTTATATATAAAGAAAATATATGCTGAGATCGGAGACATGCTGCAAGATTTATATGGGAAGTCAATGACCACAGAAGTGAACATTTTCCATACTTTGTGGGTGTATTTGCAAGTATCTGTATATTCTCCTTATAGGTAGTCCTTGAATTATGACTACAACTGGAACCAGAATTTCCACTGCTAAGTGAAGCAGTTGTTGAGTTGCACCCAATTTTACAAACTCATCAGCTGCAGTTGTTAAGTGAATCATGCAGTTGTTAAGGGTATATACTCCATCGACTTTGCTTCTCAGAAGCCCCCTGGGAAGGTGACCCCAGGATGCTGCAATTGTCATAAATATATGCTATTTATAAATCACTCAAATTTTGACCAATTGACCAATGGCTGTAAATCACTTTTTTTAGCACTGTTGTATCTTCAAGTGGTCATTAAGCAAATGAGTGTAAGTCTGTAGTGCATTTTTAAAATTATACCATAGAACCTGATTTACTAATAGATTGCCTGGATTTTACCCACCAAAGCAACTCTTTTTGCATTAGAGTTTGTTGTGGAGTGTATAATACATTTCCCCAAATATTAATCAAGGGGGGGGAGTGAAACCCACAATCCTGAACATACAAGGATTTTCATGAATAGAAACCTTTAGCTGCCTGTTTCAGTTTCTGTCTAGTAATAGTCAAAAGTGAGACAATGGGCAATGATGGGCCCCTCCCCCTTGTGAAACAATTGCAGTGATATTTAGTAATGAAACTACCAGCCTCTCTTATCTACTAAAGTGAGCAATGATGTGAAATGAAGGAACAATACCCTGCTTAAAATTTAATGTTCCTCTTGAGCTGTGTTTCTCAACCTTGGCAACTTGTTTATGTACGGACCTCAAATCCCAGAACTGACTGTCTGGGGAATCCTGGGAGTTGAAGTCCATACATTTTCAAGATGCCAACACTGAAAAACAGCTAGCTAATGAGAAGTTGGATTTTTAAAATGTGCTGTAAATGCCTTGTCCCTGCAAGATTTGTTTTTCCAAAGAACACCCCAAAATAAACCACAATGAGTCAAAATCTTCAGCCCTGACTACTCTGGATGAAAATGGTAACAGATTCTGTAAACAGGACATCCTGGGGCCATGTGCCACCCAATCCTATGAATTCCAGGCAAACAGACAGAAGAATAAAGGCAAAAACTATTGACTTATTTTCTCCTTGTTGTGTGAAACAGTGATAAAGTTCTTGTTATGTCCATCACCTCACAAAGCCACCCTCTTTCTTTGAAAGGGAAGCTCTCTGAAAAGGGGGTACAGAGAGTAACAAGTATTAAGAACAGCATAGAAATAACTTAGTCATCATTATCAAGATGCATCCTGGAAAGATGACAAGTAAGATAAATGTACAGGAATGTTTCTTATTAAATAGTCCTCTTTACCATTAAGCTCTGTCTTCTCCTTACTGAGTTGTGTGGGTATGTGTATGTTTGTGTGTGCTTTACAAATTAATCGGAACACCAACTTTCTATAAAGGCTATTTATAACGTTCTGAGCCTTCTTTTTCCCCCAGGTTTTTATGGCAAATGTTGCTTTGATTTATTCTATGTATAGTTGCAGAATTCACTTGTGATGCTATCTTTCATGATTAAACATACCCGCACACACACCCGCAGTGAAATATCAGGAGGACACGGAGCTGCTGGACGCCATCCAGCAGTAGCACTAAATAACTTATGAAAATGGTTCGTTATGTTTTTGCTGCAACTGAAACTAAATCTGGAGGTGAAAAGACAATCAACAAAGCCGCAATGTTAAGGCTCTTGAAATAGAAAACAGCTGTCTCCAGAGAAAGTGGTGGAGAGATCACTCTGAGGAGCAGATAGAAGCAGCTCGGCTCCTGCTATGATGCTCCAGCCCAAAGAACCTTCAACTGATTAGAGGCAAACCTCACCTGAATAATGAAATGTCTGCAAGAAGACAACCAGTCTCAGAGACCACCAAGGGCCCTACAGTCATCTCTGATCTACAAATATTTTCTTCTACTGGTACAAAGTACATATAAACAAAAACACTAAATTTGAAAAAAAAATCTTAGAAATATCCCCCATTACTCAAAGGAAATGATTTGAGGGGGGGGGATCTCTTCATACACTACCTTTACATACTTAATTAAAACTAATTATATTAGTTTTATTATAATTAATTTTAATTCATGTTTGTATACTGAATAGTCATTTTGGGTATTTATTTATGCCGATAGATACTTTCCTACTCAAATTTCTACATTTTCAATCAAGCAAGCTCATCTGTACCAACACCCAATTGATTACACATACCAGTAACCAAGTCCAGCCTCAAATATTTTTTAAAAAAAATATGTCAAAGCCAAAAAGGATGACAGTATTGCTACAGTTGTGCAGTAAGATGGAGAGATGGAAAAGATGCGTATGGGTGTCCTCAGGGAATGGGGATTGAAAAGTCAACCAAATCTAAATTAACAGCTCATATGAGAGAAATGTCTCTGGAGAAATTTATCTACAACTGGGAGCCTTTTGTCAACATTTTGCAGGAGATGGGACAAATCAAATTATGGCATATGAATTTGATGAGTTTAAACAATTTTTTTTTATTTTTTGGCAAATAGCCACTATAATATAGTGCTGAATCAAGAGCTGGATGTGTTTCTTATATCCTTGGAAGAAGAAGGCAGAAAACATTCTTTGTATATATTTCTTTATATCTTTCTGCACTTTGATTTCTATCTTCTTTATCATTATCTGTCTTCTGGGGTTTTTAGTTTGCCTTAGTTTTATTTGTATGTTTTGTAAAAATTTAATTACATTATTATAACAAAGCTGCTCCTTTTTGGATTCAGCTGCTTGTGGAGACCTCTGAATAAATGTTTCCTTTCACCCCTATCTCCCTATCTCTGTTGGTTCTCTGTTTTATATTCTGTTAATCAGCATGTAGGGCCTCTTCAACACACTCCATTTTCATTTCGAGCTTTTCCACCATCTGATTATTCCAGTGGAGGAAGGGAAGAGAAACCTGGTTCCCAATTACTCCAATCATCCATTGCACTTAGATATGAGCCAGCAGTGTGCTGCAGCTGCCAAAAAAGCCAACACAATACTGGGCTGCATTAACAGAGGGATAGAATCAAGATCATGTGAAGTATTAATACCACTTTACAATGCCTTAGTAAGGCCACACTTGGAATACTGCATCCAGTTTTGGTCACCACGATGTAAAAAAGATGCTCAGACTCTAGAAAGAGTACAGAGAAGAGCAACAAAGATGATTAGGGGACTGGAGGCTAAAACATATAAGGAACAGTTGCTGGAATTGGGTATGTCTAGTTTAACGAAGAGAAGGACGAGGGGTGACATGATAGCAGTGTTCCAATATCTCAGGGGCTGCCACAAAGAAGAGGGAGTCAAGCTATTTTCCAAGGCGCCTGAAGGCAGGACAAGAAGCAACGGATGGAAACTAATCAAGGAGAGAAGCAACCTAGAACTAAGGAGAAACTTCCTGACAGTTAGAACAATTAACCAATGGAACAACCTGCCTCCAGAAGCTGTGAATGCTCCAACACTGGAAGTTTTTAAGAAGAGACTGGACAGCCGTTTGTCTGAAATGGTGTAGGGTTCCTGCCTGGGCAGGGGGTTGGACTCGATGACCTCCAAGGTCCCTTCCAACTTTATTATTATTATTATTATTATTATTATTATTATTA
>NW_015386400.1:1760047-1796652 GCF_001527695.2 Protobothrops mucrosquamatus | reverse complement strand
TCATTCCTGCAACTGCTTCTTAACTCATCTTTTGCATCCATCTCTGGGAACATTTTAAAATTGTTTCTTAGGAAAACCAGAAAGTAATCTCTCTTAGATAATGAGTCTTTTTATCTTATCCTTTTAAATACAGTTGATTCTCATTATTCCCGATTTCGTATTTGTGAATTCCTCCGCTATCTAACATATACTTGTAAGAAAAAAAACAACCCCAATACAATACTTTATAGTACTTTCCCAGTCATTCACAAACATGGAGAGGGATGAAAATAATGAGTTGCCCAAGATGCATGTTCCCAGCTGAGGTTTCAGTATCCAATAAGAATATTTCAGGGTCGATAAGAATATTTCGGTGCTCATGGCAACTTTATATAATAGAACAGAAATTACCATTCATAATAAGAATTGGCCATATCTCTTCCTTCTTCTTTCGTGGTAAGTTCATTCCAGTTTTCTGCTAAAGTGATAGTCATTTAAAGGATAATATTTGTAGCTCAGGGTTGAAAGGAAGGGCCTTTGTTGCTCTGAGCCAAGTCAAAGAGCACCAAAAATACCCCCTCCCCACCCAGATAGTCATTTCTCCCTTCCTATTGGTCAGACAATATTGTGGGAAGGTTTTTCATCTTACAATTCAATATACTTTCTCACCTTGAGCAAGTTCAGGCTAAATGGTTACCTGAAGGTTGCTGTTGCTTTCTTGCATGTTCAAGTTGATTGTCATTAACATGGAAAGATTGAAAATTAAGGACACATTCCAGCTACCATCCCTTATCACCCATACCCTGCTTTCATTTTCTATTTGCTTGTTTTTTTCAAAACAGTGTGTTATTAAAAATCAAAGTTCACCCAGCTATTTCAATTTCCACTCTCCCACCAACACACACATACATATATAACCACATATACATTTAACAAATAAAAGTAAATAAATACCTTTTCCATTAAAATCTTGGCTTCATTTACCCTTTTGCTTTACCTAAGAAGTTGTTTAAAAATTAGCTGCCTAGACAATGAAATTATTATTATTATTAATAATAACAACAGTAATAACAACAGTAATAATAATAATAATAATAATAATAATAATAATAATAATAATAATAATAATAATAATAATAATAATAATAATAATAATAATGTTGGAAGGGACCTTGGAGATCATCTAATCCAACCCCCTGCAACCCTATACCATTTCGGGCAAATGGCTGTCCAGTCTCTTCTTAAAAACTTCCAGTATTGGAGCATTCACAGCTTCTGGAGGCAGGTTGTTCCACTGGTTAATTTCTCCTTAGTTCTAGGTTGCTTCTCTCTTTGATTAGTTTCCATCTGTTGCTTCTTATCTTGCCTTTAGGTGCTTTGGAGAATAGCTTGACTCCCTCTTCCTTATTTTATTCTTTATTTTTAATATCTACTGCAGTTATTTAATTATTTTCATGTGGATAAGCAATGCAAGCTTAGCTATAAAGCCACAAACATGAGAAATAGTGAATTATGGTTAGAAATTATTATGGTTAGCTGCACAGTCATCCAAATGTTTAGACTGAATTTGGCATTTTTATCCACCTATTGAATCCTTCCTAAGGTCCTGGATAGGTAAATGTTGCTTCATAGGGTTAAAGGTATTGCCAAAGAATGTAAGCTGTTCAAAATAAAGCTGCCTTTTGCAATTGACTGGTGGTGATTTTTTCAATGCCGATGGTGCTCAAGTGATGCTCGAGCACTTATTATTATTGGGATTACTTTTGCTTTCTTTTGCCACATTTGTTCCATTCTATTTACAGATCTTGCTTTATGTGATTTTATCTAGTTTTTTTATCTTCAGTTCTGCTGTCTGCAGAATCTATTACAATGTCTGCTATCCAGATTTTTTTTAACCTTACTAATAATGGTTAAATCTGGAGTGTTGCACGGCAGACGCTTGTCTGTTTGAATTCCAAAATCCCAGAGCACTTTATGTCCTTCATTTTCTGTTATTTTATCTATTGTGAAGTCCTACCAGTTCTTGCTTGCAAACAAATAGTTCTTGCAGATCTTCCAATCCACCATTGTTACTACTTTATCTTAAGGTTGCTTTTAGATAGTCAGTGTGATCTCTTTGCAGGCAGCTAACTTGGTGGTCCACTGTTTCTTCAGGTTCTTCTTATTTAGTCAAATGCCATCTTCATAAAAATACCCAAACTATTTTTTAGAGCAGTGGTCCCCATCCTTTTGGGCATTAGGGATCGGTTCCATAGAGAGAGGTTTTCCCCTGATTGGAGGGGACGTAGTTTTGTGTGCTGCCTGTATCCCACGGATGGGACTTTGCTTGTTTGTGCAGCCCAATTTCTGGAAGGCCGCAGACCAGTGCCAGTCCACAGACTGGGGGTTGGGGACCTCTGTTTTAGAGAATGCTGTTCTAGGCCTTTACCACATGTAACCTGGGATTGTGTGAAGGGAAAGACATTGCTATCAGTGGATGGAATCAGACAATGCCTTAGTATGTTTCACTGGAAAAATTGGTAGACTTCTGTTTATTATTTTTATTTTGTTGCCATTGCAGTTGTCAAGGTAATGATTTAAAAGCTAACCAGCTGATGTAATGTGAGATGTATGATGTAATGATGGGAATGACTCAGCAGGGTCTATGTCCCTTTAAGAGCCAGCTATGTCTGTGTCCCTTTAAGATCCTTTGTATAAAAGAAAAGGCTCCGCAGATGTGTTCTCTCCCTTCTGTTTCCCTGCTGTAACTGCTGTGTGTTGGAGCCTGTTGTATTAACACGTGTTTGTATATTGTTCCTGGTGTAGGATATTGTAGATAGTGTAAGATAAACCACCATTTAATATAGACCACTGTTTACTGTGTTTACTCCTGGGTTATCTCGCGCAATAAGACTGTGCATGCTCTAACAGCAATGGTTCTGAAAGGCTTAGGATGAATCAGTAGGGTTCCTACTCAGAAAATGCTCTACAATGAAAGTCTCCTCAGTTTAATATAGCAATCTGGGGAAACTGTTCAGTTCATGTGAACATTGCATACCATCCAAATCTTAAAACAGAAAATGCATTAAAAGGCAAAGAAAGCTGGATTATTTTATATACAGCAAATACAATCAGAGAAACGTATGTTTTCTTTCTGTTTATACAATAATGCAGAGTAAAAGTCTCTGTTTTCATGCTAAAAGTTAATATGAAATATAATTCATGAAATCCTTGTTGTCTTCTATTCTATGTTCCAAATTAGAAAGGATTGCTAAAATGATTCTAAAAATACCATAAAGTAATGGATCATTTATAAGTGTTGCTCAATGATACAAGCCACCAAATGGGAGAGCTAATTTTACATCAAATAATGGCTCAGCTCATTATAACTTTTATATGATTATTATTATTATTATTATTATTATTATTATTATTATTATTATTATTATTATTATTATTATTATTATTACTATTATTATTAAAAACACTATAGTCCAGTGATGGCAAACCTTTTAGAGACCGAGTGCCCAAAAACTGGCCCCACCCCTGCTCCACCCCCTGCCCTCCCCTGCTCTGCCCCACCCTGCCTGCCCGCGGGGCCACTACCACCTCCAGGGCCCACCGCAGATCGCCCAGGCAGCCCAGCAGTGCCATAGCGGCCACGCCCTCTGCCCACACCCCAAAGCATCAACTGTGCGCGTTGGGGCATGAGGGCAGTCTTGTCTACGCTGCCTGGCTGCCATGTGGGCGACTCTCCTCCAGGGAGGCTTCTGGTGAGGAGGGGGTCGCAGGTAGAGGCAAGGCTGGGGCAACGGCATGTGTGCCCACAGAGAGGGCTCCGAGTGCCACCTCTGGCACCCGTGCCATAGGTTCGCCACCACTGCTATAGTCTATGCATACTTAGAATATATTTTTGAACAAGCATGCAAATAATTAAACTGCAAAACAGTTATCAAATTCAAGACAAAACAGGGAATTAATGCTATAAATATTATTGAAATGCTAATATTAAAGTCTTGATTATACTTAAAGTAATCCCATCTTCTTCCAATAGAATAGAATAGAATAGAATAGAATAGAATAGAATAGAATAGAATAGAATAGAATAGAATAGAATAGAATAGAACTGGATGGGACCTTGGAGGTCTTCTAATCTAGCCCCCCACTCAAGCAGGAGAACCAATACCATCTCAGACAAGTGACTGTCCAGTCTCTTCTTAAAAACCTCCAGTGATGGAGCACCCACAATTTCTGAAGGCAAGCTGTTCCACTGGTTAATTGTCCTCACTGTTAGGATTCCGGAGCAATTGCTCTAGGAAAAATACAATGAATTTGTTTGATTCTGTTTCACACTCCTGTCTTTAAAATTCAGATGATGAATTATTGTTCTTATCGAAGACTAAATGCTTTGTGTGAAGGATGTGGTTATCTGACAAATGTTAGACTCCTTTAATAATGTCTATAATTTAGAAAGAAGATTGAAGCTCCAAAATTGCTTGAGACTAGCAAGATTAGACAGGATCATCCCAAATCTAGGATTATTAGCTGAAAGTACAAAACATCTTTGTGTTCTTGAAATGAATTAGATCTTGAAGTGATCAATGGTTGGATATGAGATCCAATCTATGTCTAGAATCTTATAATGTAAAAAAAATAGAACTAAATGTAAGAAAATGTAAGAAAGAATACGATATGTGTAACAAGACAGAACAAAAGAAGATCATTTCCCCACGTTTTTTTTAACACATTAATTAAACGAGTTGGATATCTGTTTTTCATGCTTCTTCACGTCTGCCTCTCAGTATATTTGTGCTATAGTTCAATTGATTCTCATTTTATTATTCTTATTTGTTTTAACCATTCATGAGATACTTTGAGAGGCCAGAATACTAGGAAGGAGGAGCTCAATTCTACCTAAAAATCAGCACTGCTACAAAAATGAAGGGCACATATAAAACACTGAAGCCTGTTCGATTTTCCTTGTATCTGCTCTTTTTTTGGTGGTGATTTTGTAATATGAATTGAGAGACTCTATTGAAATAGCTGTGGTAGTTGTCAACCACATCAACACTAAAGTTTCCCCAAGCTTAGATCATCTTTCTCAAGATGGCATCTTCCAGCCAAGATGATGATGTCTAGAAGATGCTGGGTTAGGGAAGGTGGGCCTAAGGCTTCCTCCTGGCTCATTGCTATCCACTCAGGCAAGACTTAACTTCAAAGCTGCGCTTAGAAAATGAAACCACAGGAAGCAATCTTGGAATAAAAATAGGTTTGTTCTATGAAACAATGCCTGTTTCCAATGGGTTTCATAAAACTATGCCAAATAAGATGCATTTGTTTCGTTAGACCAAAAGGTTGAGGAAACCATAGGAAGGGAGGGAAATGCTGGGAGATTATATGTTGTTCAAAGGCTCAAGATGAACATTCAAAGGGGGAAAAATGAATATAGCTCAAGAATGTCTAAATTACTCTCGGCTAAAATGTTTGGCTTACCACTAAAATAGTATAATTACAAAGCTAGCATGAAGCAGGCTGTGGATCTAGTTACTAGTTCCTTACTAACAATAAAAGCAAACTTCTTTTTCTTTTTTTTCCTTTCTCCCCCCTCCATTTTTTTGTGTCAGTAGCAAGACTCTTGTGTCTTCTACATGATGTGACTTATAGCAAACTGTTTTTAATCAGGCAAATCTCAGACTGGTATGCAGCTGTGGTCTCTACTCAAATGTCAAGCGGAACTAAAAGAGGAAGGGGGGGGAAAGTAAGGGCATGCATTCTGTTTCAAAAAGTGCCTTCAAATGCCCCTTCATATCAAAGCAATTGAGGTAAGGATCGTTTAATTAGGCAATAATATCATCTTGAATATACACCCATGGATGGAATGCTTTTTTACTTTTTAGTTTTCCTCAAGTGTACATCCTTTGCTTTCTTTTCTTCTTTCATGATCGAACAATCCAAACATAAGAAACAAGGATGCCCGCGTGGTGGGATTTTCATGGCCCCCATCCTGACTATTTTGACCACACCCTGCAAGAATAGCAGCCTCGAGAATAAGGTTTGATGTTTGCCTTGTTCTATCTAATTAATCATATTTGTCTGAGCTGTGGCAGTATAGATGGACCAAATATGCTTTTAGAAAGGATGGATCAGGACCGTCTTCTTTCAGATATTTTTTAAACAAACATCATTTTTAAACCAGTATAGAAATCATGGGAAAATAACCAGAAATGGATGTACACACCAAAATCAGCACTTTTATTGGTGTTGGTGATGGTATCTCTTAAAAGGCTCCAAACAAGAGTTTTTGATTTGACAGGTGGATGGAACTGGATAATTTTACAGAAAGCCATGTGAAAGTATCATGTCCACAAATCCAAGATGGAAAAGAATTAGCCTGCATCCATTTCACAAATCTCCCCCCCCCCCCCCCCATGTATGTAGTGTGAGGTTTTTTTTTTCCTTAATCCCATTCTGTGTGGTTTCTACATTTTGGTATCAGTGGAATGGCATACATTGGGGCCACAAAAGACCCATCCAATTCCTGTTGTGTCCTTTCTCTTAGTTTAAGAGAAGTGAAGGATTATAATCCCCCAAAAGTACATTTTCCCCAAATATATTGGCTCTCTTAACATTTACAAACTATAATATTTGCTATCTTTTAATTTTTATTTATAAATTGAAAGGGAAATGAAAATGTTTGTCTTCTTTATTTTTTTCCCTTGCGATATGCTCAATGTTGAGTTGTTTCTGATCACTAAATTACACCAATTATGGAATTCTCAGAGCCTTGTTATTTTGATTTTCTAACTTACACCATGCTCTCACATTTCAACAGAAAATAATTACAATTCTATATAATGCAAATATTATTTTAATTACATTTCTAATACATTTATATAATCGTTATGTTTTAACTTACTGTGTTTTGTCTAAATGGGTCCCATATTTCAGAATACCTATTCATACAAACTCTATGTCTGTAGGCTATCCAGTCAGAGGTGGCAGCAACAATCAGGTCTTCAATCCATTGGGCAAAAGGAGCCCACACATTTACCTCGTCAATGCTGCTAGATCTTTCTTTTACCATAGTAAGGGCACAGAGCATCCATTTATAGCTAGTCCTTGACTTAAAACAATTCACTTAGTGCCTGTTACAGTGGTACTGAAAATAATAATAATAATAATAATAATAATAATAATAATAATAATAATAATAATAATAATAGTAATAATAATAGTGATAATAATAAGTTGGAAGGGACCTTGGAGGTCATCTAGTCCAACCCCCTGCTCGGCAGGAAACACTATACCATTTCAGACAAATGGCTGTCCAGTCTCTTCTTAAAGACTTCCAGTGTGGGAGCATTCACTGCTTCTGGAGGCAGGTTGTTCCACTGGTTAATTGTTCCAACTGTCAGGAAGTTTCTCCTTAGTTCTAGGTTGATTCTCTCCTTGATTAGTTTCCATCCATTGCTTCTTGTCTTGCCTTCAGGTGCTTTGGAGAATAGCTTAATTCCCTCTTCTTTGTGGCAGCCCCTGAGATATTGGAACACTGCTATCATGTCCCCCCTCGTCCGTCTCTTCATTAGACTAGACATACCCAATTCCAGCAGCCTTTCCTTATATGTTTTAGCCTCCAGTCCCCTAATCATCTGTGTTGCTCTTCTCTATATTCTTTCTAGAGTCTCAACATCTTTTTTACATCATGGTGACCAAAACTGGATGCAGTATTCCAAGTGTGGCCTTACCAAGGCATTGTAAAGTGGTATTAATACTTCACGTGATCTTGATTCTATCCCTCTGTTAATGCAGCCTAGCACTGTGTTGGCTTTTTTGACAGCTGCAGCACACTGCTGACTCATATTTAAGTGATTGTCTACTAGGACTCCAAGATCCCTCTCACAGTTACTACTATTGAGCAAGGTACCTATACTATACCTGTACATTTGGTTTTTCTTGCCTAAATGTAGAACCTTACTTTTTTCATTAGTGACTCATGAGCATTTTTCACATTTACTGCACATCCCTGTGGACGCATGATCAAAATCTGGATGCTTGGCAACTGGCTCAGATTTATGACAGTTACAGTGTCCCCAGGTTATGTGATCCCCTGTTGCGATCTTTTGACAAGCAAAGTCAGTGAGGAAGCCAGATTTGCTTTACAACCAAGTTACTAACTTAACAGCAGCAGTGATTCACTTAATAACTATAGCAAGAAAGGCTGTAAAATAGAGCAAAAGTCACTTAGCAATAGAAATTTTGGGCTCAAATACATGCATATTATCCAGTTATCAAATCCCATGTACTAGTTATACAGTTCAAGATGATATTATCCTTTGAAAACGTTAGTTTTTGTCACATAATTATATTTATATAATCCACTACTTTCTCTCAAAACCTAATAATTAAAATACAATGTAAAAATGTGTTTCAAAGAAACATTATCCTTATTATATCTTCAATATTAGATAGGTATATATAGAATTGAAGCTATTCACTACTAAAATTGTATATTATGCTATTTTTCCCTTTTCCTTTGTCATGTTTTTCACTTATTTAAAAGTACTTTTCAGATGTTTTTTCTTTTTTTACCAATGTATGCATTTCTATCATATTTTTGTGCTTTTTTCTTTTTCCTTTAATTTTTTTGTAATTACTTTAAAAGCAGTGAAAATAAATTTAAAAACTTACATTGTGTTTTCTGTTATATAAATTAACAATTTTCTGTATAATAGGCATCTGTTCTCAAAGAACACTTTAGATTTCTTCTATTTTTAACCACATTCCATTTCATAATGGTTCATGACCATTTTTGGGGGAAAAAAATGATCTCCATATATTGTGTTTAATGAGTACATTTAATATTAATAATATTAATTTTATCAGTTGTTAACCTAACCTTTTATGAATAAGCTAAACATTTTTATGATGTTTAAATAATTATTATGCTTAATTTTCAGCAGGGGCAAAGTGTGAGTTTCTTAAAATCTAAATTATTACACTGCATTTATCTTTTCTTTTTAACAAAAAAAATCACACTGTTGGAACATCCCCAGATATATTAAACACATTTGTCATTAATTCTTTTGCAATTTATCTGGTAGAGCTGCACGCCTTTCAAATCATGAAAAGCTGCTTTTTTGAACATATTAAGCACACTCTAGGCTATATGAAATCAAATCTCTCTCTCTCTCTCTATTAATTAAATAATGGAGTGCAAGAGAGATGGTTGTTAGACAAAAGAAATTATAGTGGATCCATTGATCTAAACAGGAAAGTGTATTACCCATTCTGAAACAAATTAATTATTCACTGCAGAAATATAAAGGATTCCTTCTGCATGAAAAATAAGGACAAGCAGAGCATAACACAAATGGTACCATAGAAAAACACAACGATTTCCACACAGTCCAAAATTTTCTTAATTATCTCTTCTTCAGTTGGTATTTCTTCATTTTTCCAATGCTGTGCAAATGTAATTCCCACTGGTGTTAATACATGTAACGTTAAATATACACATTCTTCATCATAATTTTCTGAGATTGTACCTAAAAGAAATAATTCTGGCTTAAAATCTACATGTTTTCTTAACATTTTCTCTAATTCTAATGGACAGGCTTGAAAATGAAAGGGAAAGAAGATACAGAATACTTTCAAACATGGGATGTATTTACCAATGGCTAGAAAAATGGGTAGACAGTAGGACTTTAAGATGCATTATCAAGTTAAATATATGGACCCAGACAACACGTTGTTTACTAAGCACTAAAGATTTGTAATTATAAAAAATTAATTAAAAATTTTAAAAAAGAAAAATACGAGTAGTCAAAGAAGTTAAAGTGAGAACCTTCCTATCCCTCAATCTCATTCCACAACATCATCCAAGTAGTCCCAAAGATGCTTTTTCAAGAGGCAACTGGACTTTCTTTATTTTTCCTTGAAGAGGTTTCACTTCTCATCCAAGAAGCTTCTTCAATGCTTGGAATCCTTGGATGAGAAGCAAAACATCTTCAAAGAAAAACAAAGAAAGTCCAGTTGCCTCTTAAAAAGGCACCTTTGAGTCAACCATGATCTGGATGATTGAGAATCTTCATAGACATCCATGTTGTTGGATGGTGGGTTAATTTGAGTTGGACTTTACATCATTCAACAATCACATTGGAAACATAGAAAACTGATGGCAGAAAAAGTCATAGTGGTCCATCGAACCTGCCCTTTAAATTTTTTTGTTTTTTGTTTTCTTTTTAATTTTTGTTATTTAAATATATAAATTAGTGTGTAATTTGTGTATTCGTTATTTTAATTATTGTTTTTATTTTTAATTTTTTGTCAGATGATGGACATGTGTTTATCCCGAGCATGTTTAAACTCAGTTAAACTCAGTTACTGCTCCCCTGGGAATTGCTGTCAAGCTTGCATTATTCCTTCTGTGAAATAATACTTTCTAGCATTATTTTTGAACTTCCCTACTCTCAGTCTGAGATTATGTTCTTGATTTTTGCTTTATTGAAAACACTGCCTTCCAGGTAGTGGAAATTCCACACAGTGGAAGCATTACGAGGATGAAATTAGGCTCCAAAGGAACAAGAAATAAGACCTGGACATTATCAATGATTACATATCAAGTATCATCTTTTCTTTATCCTAGTAAGCCTGCAAATTTTGTATTTGGAGTAATAGTAATGAACATCAGGAGTACAATCTTCATTCACTGAAAATTAGCTTGATTTTTTTCAGTTATTACTTGATGCTACTGACAAGCTCTGTATTAAACAATGAAGTTAAGAAAGAGGTGTGTTTGGAGTAGAAAACTTTTAACAGTCAGTTCCTATCCAATCATAGAGCACCTTGGATGACCTATCCCAGGTGTAGACAACCTTGGCTCTTTTATGACTTGGAAACCTCTCCCTTTTCCCTCAGCATGGCTGGCTCAGGAATTCTGGGAGTTGAAGTCCACAAGTCATAAAAGAGCCAAGGTTGCCTACCCCTGACCTATCCAATGATCTTTGCTCAATATAGCCTCAATTAGCATGTGCAATATTGTAAGATCAGCTAATAGTACTTATTTAAAAATAAAATCACAAAATTTTTAATTTGACCATGAGACATTAAAGCATGCAATCAGTTTTGCACAGCAATGAAAGTGTCATATCTTCCCATGTGCTCTGCTATTAAACATAAATCTTCCATAACTGCTGATGGAATGATACCATACTGAAAGTTACCCATTGATTATGAAGAACAAAAGCTATTTATAGTAGAGATATAATTAATGATGGAATATAGCTGAGATACAACAGTTTCTCCTTGGTGTTGACATTTGTTTCACTTCTAGTGAGTTTATCACTCCATAAAAGTTCCAGGTGGTTTTTTTTATTCTCCTGCACTAATGCTGGTCCTTACTCTAAAAACTATAATTAGCAATAGTAATAGTCCCTAGATTTATATACCACTTCAGAGTGCTTTACAGCCCTCTCTAAGTAGTTTACAGAGTCAGCATATTGCCCCAGCAATCTGGGTCCTTATTTTACCAACCTCAGAAGGATGGAAGGCTGAACCAACCTTGAGCCAGTCAAGATCAAACTCCTGGCTATGGGCAGAGTCAGCCTGCAATATTGCACTCTAATCACTGCACCACCATGGCTCATGGCTTAATTGATTAAACTTCTGAGTAAGTATTTGTTTGTTCTCTTTCTCCAAAACACTATTTTAGCATTAAGATTGTTCTGAAATGGAATAATCTTTTGAAACAGATGCCTTAAAAAATGTGTCCCGAGTCCCAAAATGTACCAAGGTTTGGAATGAATATGGTATCTCTGATCTATTCAGAATTCAAGTCATTCATATATATATTTGTTTTCTCATCTTTGTTTCTTCTCCCAATAGCATAAGCTAGTTTAGGCTGAAAGAGAAAGAAAAACAACAACTTATCCAATGAACTTCAATGGATAATTAAACTTTCCCCAACCCTAATCCTCCATTCTAACCACTCTATTTCTCAAATGCTTTCCAACCTGTGTTTTTGCCTACCAATGTTTGAGTCTCTTGCTTATTATCGGCAAGAATGAAATGGCTGAGGTACACAGAGAAAGCTAAACTCAAGAGAACCTCCAAAATATTAGTAAAGCAGTGACAGGATATTTTTATCTCCTGTTTTTGTAACATGGAATATGATAGAGCTTATGCATGGCCAGGACAAAATATGAATCTGTAGGAGTTTCTTTGCTTTTTCACTCTCTTGGAAGTCAATCAACACTCCATCCATTATAAGGTGGTGGAAACCTGGACTATGCCACTGTCAGATTGCAAGTGGGAGAAAGATTCATATAGGATACATTTAGGGAAGAAAAATAAACTTCACTCTCTCCATGTAGAAATTAACAAGAAGTTTATGGTAAAAAAAATGGGAGTGGTCTTCCCCACATTCCTCACATAAACTTATCTCTATAAACATTTTTCTATCATGTCCTCACAACTTTGCCTATGTCTTATTCTGGGCCCATACATAGCTAGTTTCAATTAGAAAAAGCAAGGATCTCTTGTTCTATAAGAAAAACTTATCCATGGTATATTATGAATCAACAATCTTCAGAATGGGAGTTTCTCCAGATGGGATTTGTTCATCTCAAGAAAAAGAAGAGTGATGTCAGTTGGAGTAAGGCCAGGTAGGTTGGTCTTTAGGCCCCATCCTCACTGAGTATTGTTTGGAAAGGGAAGACTGTATAGATTATTTTTATTCATATAAACAAACTCTGCTGCTCTGGGCAACACGTTTTAAAAGGGTAAACACATACTTATAATATGACTTTGAACCTAGATTACTATTCAAGGACCAGATTAAAATCTCATACTAGTCCTAATTTTAAGACTAATGAAGTTATTTGTTCCCACGGTTAGTTTCTAAACAAGCAAACTCTATTTGCTCATGTTTTGTAAATACAAACCTGACCAGCAAATAAATTAATTAACATTTCCAAAATTGCAGAGGTAGAATCTTTTTTAAAATTGTAGGGAACAGATAGGCTTATTGGCCTGTTGTGGGCAGGTAAGTTTAGCAGGGTAATATAGATTTTTTTCCTTCACAACAAAGGGCTTGCTCCAAGCACATCCAGCCCATCCTCATGAACATTAGGCAGCCTCATAAAAACCTAATTCCTTAATTTGGTGCTTCTCCAATCTTGTGATATCACATACTCCTAAAACAATAAATGTCTCCTTCCAATAAACAAGGATACATGATAAATTATTTTTAAAAAAGTGTTCTGACAGATGACTGGTCCCACAGTAGTAGCTATCTCCTCCAAATCACTTGGAGCATTGCTCTCTGCTTTAACATGGGTAGACTTCAACTCCCAGAATTCCCCAGCTAGCATGGGCAATGAGGTCCACCCGTCTTAAAGTTGTCAAGTTTGGGAAATATTGTTCTAAGAGGTTATGTAACCCAGGGTTTAAGAACTTTGCCTTAATTGCCTTCATACTCACTTACAAACCCCAGCTTGTAGCAGGGTGCACACAGTGTTATTAAAGTTGATAAGATAGACCAGTGATGGCGAACCTTTTAGAGACCGAGTGCCCAAAAAGCAACCCAAAACCCACTTATTTATCACCGGGTGCCAGGTGGGCATGGCTGTGGTGGTCATGGCAGACTGGGTGGGTGTGGTCAAGGTGGGCGTGGTCACCTCAATATTGCTCATGGGGAGGGATGCTCATGGGGGAGATCCAGGGGATCTCTGGCTGGTGGGGCGGTGGGCAGGAGGCTCATCCTGTGGGGTGAGACGAGGCAAGGCGAGGCAGGGCCAGGGTGCCATTGTTGCAGGGCAAGGAGAGGCAGGGGCCGGGGTGGCTGCTGCCTGACACCGTCAGCCCCCGCACACAGAGGCCAGCGAGCACATGGGGGCCAACAGTGTCCATCAGCAGCCACAGCCTGCTGGTCCCTCGACCGGCACACTCTGGGGCTCTGCAGCCCACCACCAGAAGTTCAGAGAAGCCGCCTCTGAGCTGGACAGACAGCCGACAGCTGAGGAAGTGATGCAGTGGGTCGTGCACAGGAAAAGGAGAGGCCAGGAGGGATGGGACGGGGGGAGGGAAACCAGCCATGCTGGGATGCATCTGGCCATGTGGGACCTCGGCGAGTTAGCGGGCGGCTGGTTGAAGAGGGACGGTTGCCATCTCTGGGGCATGGCGCGCGTGCCCACAGAGAGGGCTCCGAGTGCCGCTTCTGACACGCGTGCCATAGGTTCACCACCACTGAGATAGACTATCTTGAGGCCAGCCCTGCTTTTTTGCAAACCAGTTTCAAAGGGACTTTCACTCTAAAGCTCCATTTGCCATCGTGCCAAATTTGTCCTAATACTGTGTATGCTGCTGAAGAATTGCTTCACACGCACATTAAGTTGTAATATTAGTATGGTTTTCCTCAGCATGTTGTGTGAACATGGTCACTGAATTCTGCAAAGGAATCTTTCAGCATAATGAGCTATCTGAACTCAATCATTTGTAATTTAGACATTAAACCATGTTCAAACTAGCAGGTTTATCATTATGTGTGTGAATGGCTGCATCTCTTGCTTTTACTTTCCTTTCTTCCTGCATGGGAGGATCCTGAGATTGCAGATATGACATTCCCATGTTATTTCTCTAGAGAACTGCTAGACCTGCATTTACTCCAGATTATAACTGTGGTTTGTTTTAACCTCAAATTGGTAGCACATTTACATCCGCTGACATGCAATAAGAGAAACACCTGCCTGTTAAATCTATAAAGTTCATGCTGGAAAGGTGTAATTAGAAAAATGTGTGTCCTATATCTGCTGGTCAATATTTCTCAAATGGGTTGCAAGATGACCAATAAAAATCAGTTTTATTCCCCTTTGCTGGACGCTGTGCAGGAAAAGCAAAACAAATTTTCCACTAAGGACACAGGGATTTCCTCATCTGTCTCTCCCCATTTTTAAATAATTGATTTATATTAAAATATGAACGAATGCTATTAAGCTTTAACTTCACCTGAAAGGGTAGTAGTAATAATAAGAATAGGTGCCTTGGATACAATCTCAAAATAACTGGAGCACCATTTGAATCACCATCAGACAATTGCAAAAGGCAGGTTTACTTGGAACAGCTTGTATCCTGGGACAATACAGTACTTTTAATATTATTAAAAACAATATCTCCCTAGCTAGCCCATGTCCTTAGGAAGGACTGGATAGGTGGATAAAAATGCCAAATTCAATCTGAACATCTGGCTGACTGTGCGATCAACAATAAGTAGTATGATTATGCCTTATGTTTTAAATAGCTGTCTCCTATTACATTAAGAATTCCTATTTGGCATTAATTAATGTTAATTTTACTTAATTAAATATAATTAATATGGCTATCCCTCCTTCATGTATTACTAATAATTTTCTTCTTGCATCACATTCTAAATTACAATTTGGCAGTCATTTTGGGAAATGTTCTTTTTGTAGAGGAAGGTGAGCACAATCCAACATGTATTTGTGTGCCTCTGCCTTAAGGTTGCTCCTATAATTGCTGCGCCCCCCCCCCACCGCCGCCTAAAACAAATCTTGGAATCAATGTTAAGAATAGCTGTGGGGTGCATCTAATTCCAACTACATGACTTGTGTATTAAGCTAAATGATCCACTGACGGTCAGCACTTAAAAGGGACCTACTCTATGCATTACTTGTCATGCTGAAAAAGAAAAGGTATACCAGGATTCTCTGATAAGATGATAATAATAATAATTAATAATAATAATAATAATAATAATAATAATAATAATAATAATAATAATAATAATAATAATAATAATAATAATAATAATAATAATAATAATAATAATGGAAGGGACCTTGGAGGTCATCTAGTCCAACCCCCTGCTCAGGCAGGAAACCCTATACCATTTCAGACAAATGGCTGTCCAGTCTCTTCTTAAAAACTTCCAGTGTTGGAGCATTCACCGGTTCTGGAGGCAGGTTGTTCCACTGGTTAATTGTGCTAACTGTCAGGAAGTTTCTACTTAGTTCTAGATTGCTTCTCTCCTTGCTTAGTTTCATCCCTTGCTTCTTGTCCTGCCTTCAGGTGCTTTGGAGAATCCTTGACTCCCTCTTCTTTGTGGCAGACCCTGAGATACTGGAACACTGCTATCATGTCCCCCCTCGTCCTTCTCTTCGTTAAACTAGACATACCCAATTCCAGCAGCCGTTCCTTATATGTTTTAGCTCCCAGTCCTCTGATCATCTTTGATGCTCTTCTCTGGTCAAGTTTAGCAGATAACATGACTGGGAAGAAGGAAAAAACCCAGGAAAACATCTGCTTCAAGCACAAAGAGTAGTAAGCCCTTTGGAAAGAGAAAGCTTCCTTTGATTTCAGACTTGTAGATGGACTACGATGGCACAATGGTTAGAATGCAGTATTGCAGGCTAATTCTGCTGACTGCCGACTGCCAGCAGTTCAAAATTCGAGTCTCATCAGCTCAAAGTTGACTCAGCCTTCCATTCTTCCAAGGTGAGTAAAATGTGGAGCCAGATTGTTGGGGGCAATAGGCTGACTCTGTAAGCCACTTAGAGAGGGCTGTAAAGCCCTGTGAAGTGGTATATAAGTCTAAGTGCTATTGCTATGATATAGATTCATAGAATCATAGGAAGGAAGAGACCTTGGAGATCTTCTAGTCCAACCCCCAGCCCACGGCAGGAGACTTTATATCATCCCAAACAAATGGTGGTCTGATCTTTTCTTGAAAACCTCCATCAAGAGTTTACCCACAACTTCAGGAAACAAACTATCCCATTAATTAATTCTCACTGTTGGGAAATTTATCTTAGTTCCAAGTTGTATCTCTCTTTAATGAGTTTCCACCCTTTTCTTCTTGGAAGCTTTGGAAAATAAATCCCTTCCTACCTCTCTGTGGCAGCCCCTCATGTACCAGAAGACAGCTCATTCTTCTATTCATTAGGCTAGCCCAGGGGTAGGCAACCTTGGCTCTTTTATGACTCGTGGACTTCAATTCCCAGAATTCCTGAGCCAGCACAGCTGGCTCAGGAATTCTGGGAGTTGAAGTCCACGAGTCATAAAAAAGCCAAAGTTACCTACCCCTGGGCTAGACATACATAGTTCCCTTAACAATCCCTTGTACAATTTATCCTGCAGACCTCTAATCATCTTAGTTGCTTTTCTCTGCACTCTTTCTATGAACTCAGCATCTTTTTTGTGACCAGAACTGGGTGTGCAGTATTCCAAGTGTGGCCTCACTAGTGCAGTATAAAGCAGTAGTATGACTTCTTGTGATCTTGATGCTATCTCTCTGTTGATGCAGCCTAGGATGCATTAGCAGTTTTTGGTAGCTGCAGTACACTGCTAGCTTATAAAGTTATATTTCTCCCACAGTTATTATTGTTTTTCCTGCCTACAGACAGGACCTTACCTTTCTCACCACTAAACTGCATCTAGTTAGCTAGGGCCCAATGTTCAGTCTGTCAAAATCCTTCTGAATCTTGAGTCTATCCTCCAAAATGTGAGCAATTATCCCCAATTTGATGTTATCAGCAAATTTGAGCTCTCCTTTTATCCCTTCAGCTAGATCATTGATGAAGATGTTGAAGAGAACTGGTCCCAAAAGATAATTCTGGTATGCCAGTGCATGCCACTATCAACTGTGAATTCATCTGTCTGTCCCATATTGTTCCATCCTACAAGTAGTTGATTCAATAAGGCATCTACTTCGTCAAATGCCTTACTGAAGTCTCTATACCCACTACATCCACAGTATTTTCCTGATCTACTAATTTAGCCAGTTTATCAAAGAAGGCATGATCTGTTTTCACAAAATTTCAGAATTTTCCCAGGTATTGATGTCAAGCTGTAGTGTCCTGGATACACTTTTTCCCCTTTTTGTAGATTGGAACCACAATAACTCTTTTCTAGTCTTCAGACAGTCCCCCTGTGCTCCAGGAACTGTGAAATATTTTGTTCACATCTGCCAGTTCCTTCAGAACCCTGGGATGTAAACCATCCGATCCTGATGAGAGTGGATAGGTGTTTTCTTACCATTTTCTTGATTATTTTGACCTGCATTCCTGTTCTCCCCTAGTGCTGCTTTTGGTAGTTTAGACTATTTTTCCTTTTGCATGAAGACAGTTCTGCTTTCTCCCTACTACTTGTCAGCTTCTTGCCATCTTCTCCCAGTAGTGAATTAATCATTTGCTTGACTTTTTTCTTGGTCCTTACATATTGAAAGAAACTGTTTTTGGTTATTTTTTTATATTTCTTGTAATCCTTACTTCATTCTGAGCTTTAGCCCTCCTGACACTGTCTTTGTAGATTCAAGCTGTTTGCTGGTTTTCTGATTAGGTTATGTGTCTCTCTTTCCATTTTTTATTCTAAAAATAGTCTAAAACACTATTTTAGCCTTTTTCCCCCCCTCTCAGTTTGTTAGAGAGTTCTTCATGCACCCAGGCTGGTTTTGTTTGGAAGCTCTTGTTTGTGCAGATTCTCAGTCACCCAGGTCATAATTATCCCAAAGGTGCTTTTTCATGAGGCAACTGGAATTCTTTGTTTTTCTTTGAAGACTTTTGCTTCTCATCCAAGAAGCTTCTTAAGGTCTGGGCTCTTGTTTTTCTTTGAAGATCTTCCGCTTCTCATCCAAGAAGTTTCTTCCACTCTGAGCTCTGAAGAAGCTTCTTGGATGAGAAGTGAAATGTCTTCAAAAAAACCCCAAGAAAGTCCAGTTGCCTCTTGAAAAAGCACCGTTGGGATCTGGGGGCACTTATTTCTGTTTCTCTTGTGTCTTATAGATCAATTAGTTGATTGGTCTTTCTGACTCATTCTCCAATGAGTTGCAGGTTACAAGTGCATTTGTTAACTTCTGTTCCCATTGAAGTCTTTTTTAGGATTCCTTTTTATTTTTTTTATTCCTTTTTATTAACTTCCTGACAGTGAGAACAATTAACCAGTGGAACAACCTGTCTCCAGAAGCGGTGAATGCTCCAATACTGGAAGTTTTTAAGAAGAGACTGGATGGCCATTTGTCCGAAATGGTATAGAGTTTCCTGCCTGAGCAGGGGGTTGGACTAGATGACCTCCAAGGTCCCTTCCAACTTTATTATTATTATTATTATTATTATTATTATTATTATTATTATTATTATTATTATTATTATTATTATTATTATTATTATTCCTTAAAATAACAATAATTAAACCAATCTGGAGCTTTTCATAGTTAATTTTCATAGTTAATTTTCCTCTTTTTGCTCTGCTCACCCTTCGTGATATCACAAAGTACATCTTTTCCATCATTCACCATTTCAAATGTTTGAAGGGTCAAGATCTCCCCACCCTTCCAAACTTAGGACTAATGTTCTCTTTTATCTATAAACATTTCTTCCATTGTTTCATTGGTGCTGGGATTTATTTATTACTTTGGCTTCTGGGGGCCTATATAGGAGATGGCAAAATGAATGACTAGGACTTTGGACCAGGAACACAGGCCATAAAATGAGTGACGTGTGGGGGTATGTAGTTCAGAAATCCTGAGATCAGCATGACCAGAATCTTAAGACTGAATCTAAAACAGGATAAGCTTAACTAGATTTGGTTCCTCTTGGTGCCAGGCAACTTCCACTTTGACAGATGGGAAAAAGTAGGATCTAGAGTAATGGCGGTGACAGTTCCATAGGTTTATAAGAAAATAGTACAGGTCATCCTTGACTTACAACAATTTGTTTAGTGACTGTTCAAAGTTACAACGGCGCTGAAAAAAGTGACTTATGGCCATTTTTCACATTTAGGACTATGGCAGCATCCCTATGGTCATGTGATTTACATTTGGATGCTTGACAACTGACTCACATTTAGGATGGTTGCAGTATTCCGGGGTCATGTGATCCCCTTTTGCAACCATCTGACAAGCAGTCAAATTAGTGTGACTCATTTAAGAACTGCAGTGATTCATTTAACAAACGCAGCAAGCAAAGTCATAAAATGGGGCAAAGATCACTTAACAAATTTCTCACTTAGCAACATAAAATTTGGGCTTCACTGTGGTCGTACGTTGAGGGCTTATACCAAGAAATTACAGGTAGTCCTCAATAATTATGACTAGAATTTCCATTGCTAAGCTAGGTGGTTGTTAAATGAGTCACCTCTGATTATTTTGCAGTTCTTAAGTGAATCACATGGTTGTTAAGTGAATCTGGCTACTCCCATTTACTTTGCTTTCCAGAAACTAACAGGGAAGATCACATGACAGTGAGGCTGCTGCAACCATCGTAAACACATAATGGTTGCCAAGTAGCCAAATTTTGATCACATGATTGTAGGGATGCTGTGATAGTCATAAGTGCAAGGACCAGTCCTAAGCTTTTTTCAGTGCCATTTTAACTTCAATCACTAAATGAATGGTTATAAGTCAAGGAGTACCTGTATTCAAGTGAACAATCAAGAAAATAATTATAAAGTATTATTTGTCAAAACCAATCTTGATTTTGTTCCTTTTTGAACAATAATATTGTTGATAGCATACACAGTCAATGAATGAATACAGTGAGCAATTTCCTATTTTCTAGGGAATATTTTCTAGAATATAGTATTTCCAGAATATTTTCTAGAAAACAATACAGGTAATCCTTGACTTACAGCCACTCTCTTAGCAACTGTTCAAAATTATGACAGACCGCCCAAAAGCTACTTACGACCCGATTCACCCCATAACAAACAATGGGTTTGCTTAATGACTGTAACATTTGTATAATGATCACTGCAAAAAAAAATGGTCATAAAATTGGGGCAATCATGTGATGACCTGCTTTATGACTATCATGACTTATGATCACAATTGGCAGGCTCCATTGCAGTTGTAAGCCAAGGGATACGCTAAGTACTCTTCCTGCTTGAAGCGTTAAAATAGTTGTATTATCTGCAAAGCTCCACCAGCTGCCTCGAAGCCTAACCCCAGCTGTCTGCATCAGTGTGCATCTCCAGAGGTTCTGCTGGTATAGAAAGAGTTTGCCTTCGAAGCTGACCTGTGAACCTTGCAAAAGATGCTCTTCTTTACACTTCAAAGAAGGAAGTTTCACGCTGGCACACTTTCCAGAGCCTCTGTTTCACATCGTCCCATCCCTTCCCCTGAGCTTCAGGTGAAATGTAGGAAGCCAGGGAGGCTAAGACTGCTGAGATGATGATTGAACAAGAAAGACAGAAAAGTCATGTACACACCCTATAATGAAATCTGTGCATGAACTCCACCTATGAGCATTTCATCAACATTTTCTCCCTTTGAAAAGAATTTTTCAGAACAAGCTCTCTTTCAGAAGAATTGGAAGGGTAAAAATGTGGAGAATGCATGCATTGCATCAATGATCACAAATTCACAACATTAATAACACAATTCACTGTTTTCTCTGTTAACAACACATCGACATCGTGTTTATAACCTTGCGGTTTTATTCAAGATCTCTGACACATAGCCTTTAACATTGCACAGAAATATAGCCAGGAACATGCTATTCGTTATAGCTAAGAGAGTGGAATTGGGACAGTGATGGTATGATTGAAACTTACTCATTCCTTGAGGACTTAGAGATCTTTCTGAATTGGCAGATTGTGGCACTAGGGAAAGTTGCAATGGGGTTAGAGGCAAAATTCTTCAACTTGACCAGAGGCTCTTTTAACAAATAGCAATCTGGTCTAGCAAAGCTGAATCCATCCAACGTTTGGCTTTCATGTATGTTGTAATAATATGTGAATAATACCTGGTTTCTTGTGAGAAGAATATGTATTTGTGCAAGGTACGGGCTGCTGAGTTTAGTGGTACAAATACCTCCTCAGTAAGTGAGCACTGAAGCCAGATAGTCCTCCTGCTGGGCTGGTTGCCATCTGTTCATTCATCCAGCTCAAACCCTGAGATTACATCATGCAGCTACTCTAATATTTCAAAGCAAGCAAAGTTCAAAATCAGATCTGGTTTGCCAGAAGGCACATTTGTGTTCAAAAGTGGGGATTGGTTTTTGTCTCTTTCTTTTCAGAACTTCTGTTGAAAAAGAGGACTTTATGTAGGATAATACATCAGGTCAACACCTGAAAAGCTGATTTAGATGGCTTTTTGACCCAGGAAACTGTTTTGCCATCAGCTTGCAGATCAAAGCAAAACAGACTTTCTGTACTTTGTTCCATGTAGGATTATTGAATTAAAAAGGTTAGATAATGAGCATGTGAACTCTTGACTTGGAGAAATTTTGGCAAAGGGAATTGTTCTCAGAAGCAAAACAAAGGACACTTATTTATTTATTTAAAAGGTATACCAAAAAACCAAATAGCCATCCAGATTATTGCAGATTATTGCATTTAAATTCAGAACTCAGACTGAATACCAGAAAAATGGAGGAGGAAAGAGGAAGGAAGGAAGGAAGGAAGGAAGGAAGGAAGGAAGGAAGGAAGGAAGGAAGGAAGGAAGAAAGGAAGGAAGATACCATTTTTAGCATCTCATATCAATTGGTCAATTACTGGCAGAGCCATAGTATAAACATAAGGATGTGATGCATCTGTTCAGATCACTAAAACCAACAAACATCCTGTTCAAAACACTAATAAATGGAAATGTGGTTGCAAACTTCTAAACAACAAAACCTGAAAGTGTCCCTCCTGTCCCTTGTTTTTACTCTCCTTAAAACTAGGAAGCGTCCCTTCTGGACGCTTTCTCCACATCAGGCTCAGATTTCATTTATCAAACCATTGTCTAGACTACAGCGTTTCCTCCTGTTTCCCATGGTCAATTTCCATTACAAAGGATCATGCAAGTCAAAGCCAAAAATATTTCTACTTCATTGAAATAAGGTGTCTGCCAATTTCCTGTATATCCCGCTTTGAGAGATAGTCAAACTTCAGAAAAAGAAGGCTGAAAGAATGATGGTTAAATTTTATTATTCAGATTTATTTTACATCATTCACCTGAGAACTCACATTAATATACACTGCAGTCCAATTTCATCCTCACAACAATCCTTTCAGGTACAAAGAGATAGCAACTGTCCCACAGTCACCCAGTGAGGTTCCATGATAGTGCATTGAGTTGTAGGTCTCCCAGTGGTAGTTCATTAATTTAACCTCTAGAGTCTAAGCCAAAGAGAAGACAACCTACCATTAGATAGAATGATATTTATAGACTGAATAGTCACATTAAGTAATAGATCTAGGGCAGATTATGGTAGACCAGCATTTATGGATAAAAGAATTGCTATGCATTTTTATGGAGGAGGAAAGTTGTGTTGCATGGAAAGCAGGTTGTGTTAAATGAAGATTTACATGCCAGTCTAGTAGGAGAGACAGTTTGTCCTTTGCCTCAGGCAGCAAACTGTCTTCCCCAGCTTAATCAAGAACATGAATGACAGGACTTGTGAACAGACATAAGTTATGTAAGTGTAGATTTCTGCTAAACATTAGGAAGAACATTTTAAGAGTAAGGGCAATTACTTCTGGGAAGTCTTCAAGCAGAGCCTGGGAAATCATCTCCTGTAGGGCAAACCTACATGAGAATTTGTAGCAAAATTTGTAGCCAATTTGTTTGGTTAGTTGGAAGGAAGGAAGGAAGGAAGGAAGGAAGGAAGGAAGGAAGGAAGGAAGGAAGGAAGGAAGGAAGGAAGGAAGGAAGGAAGGAAGGAAGGAAGGAAGGAAGGAAGGAAGAGCTCTTCCTTCCTCACACACAAAATCAGAAGAAATGCTAATATCCTGCTCTATTAGCTGTATGATATGAGCCTGCCTTCTCTTATTGTTGCCCTATTCAACATAGTTGNGGGAGGGAGGGAGGGAGGGAGGGAGGAAGGAAGGAAGGAAGGAAGGAAGGAGAGGTGATGGAGCAAAGGAAGAAAGGAAAAACAATATCATTTTAAGCACCTCTTATGGAAGTATCTGCAGTGTTTACTGTCAAGAGGTAAGAATAAGACTATAAAGCATCTAATCAGATCACTAAACTAACATCCCATTCAAAAACTAATAAATTGTAAAGCTAGAAAAATGTTGGAATCACTTAGCAAGGGAAAACATTTCCAAATGTTATGCCACATCCCCAAATCCTGGGCACTTTGTATTTTGGCAATAGCATTTCTAGTTCATGCTTTTTGTAAAAATGTATTTTTTCATACTGGAAGATGGAAATGACTTGTAAAGAATACATCCACATTTTTAAAAGTATGTTATTAGTAGTTCCCTCATTTATACTTCCAAAAAGTGGCTGAAATAGCATTGCAGCCAAGAAAGCTTCATGCTGTAGGAAATTGCTAATTGCTTGTTGCAAAGCAAGAAAAGGAAAAATAACTGCTATTTTAAATCTAAACAAGCAAAGAAGAAGAAAATCATACACTATAGAGATGTTGCCCTAGTGAACTAAGGATCTTGAAGCTTTTTTTTCTGATTTTTTTTTCACAAATAGTCACTTTGCAAAGAAACAAAATCAACAATGAGAACATCAAAACCTTTGAACAGATAGGGTCCAGACAGAGCAAATGTGCAGATTTTCATGTAATTCTAACATTATTTAAGTTAGATTTTTTTATTTATCTTCATATCTGCAGCCACACACATCTCCAAAGATTCTCCAAACTGTGGATATGGGTGCTTCTGAGTTTTAGGAAACAAAGGATGTGTATAAATAAGCAATGGTGCCCACAGGATGGGACCCCAAAAGTCAAGATGGTAACCACACAATGGTGAAATCAAGGCTCCACTTGTATTTTATGTGTATCACATAAAAGAGGTTTTTGTTTTACTATAACCCATAGATGCCTTGGTAGAGATACTAGATATACGTTGCTACACCCAGATGTGATAGACGGGTCCAGCATTCTCAGTTACAAGGATTCTAAAAGGGTTTTTTTTTTGTGCATGCAAGAGGAAGGAAGGAAGGAAGGAAGGAAGGAAGGAAGGAAGGAAGGAAGGAAGGAGAGAAAGAAAGAAAGAAAGAAAGAAAGAAAGAAAGAAAGAAAGAAAGGAGAGAGAGAGAGAGAGAGAGAGAGAGAGAGAGAGAGAGAGAGAGAGAGAGAGAGAGAGAGAGAGAGAGAGAGAGGAAGGAAGGAAGGAAGGAAGGAAGGAAGGAAGGAAGGAAGGAAGGAAGGAAGGAAGGAAGGAAGGAAGGAAGGAAGGAAGGAAGGAAGAAGAAAAGAAAGGAAAGGAGTTATTATTACCATATACATTGGCATCTTCATATTATACATCTATCTATCCGTCCGTCCGTCCGTCCGTCCGTCCGTCCGTCTGTCTGTCTGTCTGTCTGTCTGTCTGTCTTTCATCAGTTCCATCCATCCAAGCTGTAAGTACTTGGGTATTTGACATCTGCAAATTTTATGTAAGTAAAAAGAGAAAGAAAATAGGAAAGCTGTACAGAAAGGTAGAAAAATTGAAGTTATCATTACCATGTCTATCAGCATCTGCTAATTATCTACACATACACAGAAATACACAGAAGTGCACACTTATATACATCCTCCAACCAGGGTTTGTGTTTGTATTTTAACCTATACAATGCCCTTTGTGTCTAAAAGTAGCAAATGTTCTTATTTTCCCTAGAAGCAAATCTTTAAAGTCTAGAGGATCACTGAAAGCCAGATGAAATTGCTCTGGGGGATCAGGCCAATTAAAACAACTTTTGCCTGTGTCAGAGATGGGATTTAGTGATGGTATAGTTTGAAACAAGGCAATTGTTGGTGTGGGGAGGGGGAAACCTTCATTCTGCATTTCAGGAACTTGACAGGAGTCTTTGAAGTCTTAAAATTAAAATACTGAATGCAAAAAAAAAGTTTACGCCATTCCTCCCTTTTCATTTACTTCTCTGGGCTTTTTTTAAAAAAAATTAAGAACCAGTACTTCTTTCTACAGGTTTTCACAAGGACGATTCTACATTAATTAACTGTAATCTTCAGAGATTGTATTTTCCTCAGAGTTTTAAAAGCTAGCAGGGGGTTGTGTCGAGGCAGAAAGGAGATTATTAAAACTTTAATAATGTGTGCCTTTGAACCTTCCCAAATTCTTTACAGTTTTTCCTCACATCTCTACCCTGGATGTTTGAATTTAAAAAATACCAATGCCAGCAAATTAAAACTATTTGTTCCTATCTTAAAAGTGGTTGGAAAAAGAGTATCTAGAGTTCATGAGGATCTTGACAACACTAAGTGCTGCTTCAAACAGACATGTTACATAGTTATGCACTAGTCCTTGAGTTGGCAGAAAAATATGTCAAGAAAATTTGCCACCCTATTGACACGCCTGATGGCAGAACAGCAACATAGCTGTCCTTATAAGCTGATTGGAGACCAGGTTAAGGGAAAGGATGAATGGAAAAACTTTATTTCTTGTACCATCAAACAAGAAAACAACTGGCAAGAAAACAACCACAGGTCACAGGTGCGAAGAAAGAGTTGTGCAGAGCAGGACCTTCAGGTGAATTCCATCCTATTCCATCCTATCACCTTGTGGCCAGAGAGGTAGGTTATGTTTGACCATGGCTTCTGTTCAAAATAACCCCGGTGACAGATGCAGTGGATGGCACAGAGTGGTGTGGGTGGAACAAATTGAATCTGAGCAAATAACAAAGACACAGACTGGTGTAGATTTTCATGGCTGGTATCTGTTGAGCAGTGTTGGGCTTCAAGATTTAGTGACCATCAGGAAATCCTTTGCCTAGACCAGAGCAGAGGTAGGCAACCTTGGCTCTTTTATGACTCGTGGACTTCAACTCCCAGAATTCCTGAGCCAGCCTACCCCTGGCCTAGACCATGACATCACCGTGAAGTCTAACATTGCCCCAAATAAATAAATAACGAGAGTCATCTCTATAGTATATAATGTTGCTAAACTAGCATCTCTCCTAAGTAAACAAGTAATTGTAATGCATTATACAGATACTCATTTGAACTATAGTGATAAGATAGTGGTCCTGGGAGTGTTGGCCAGCAAAGATGACAGTTGTATTGTTTGTGCACAAATCTTCAAACATAAAATTCAAAAACTGAATGAACAGAATGAAAAAAAATATAGCCACATAAACTTATCAGCATAAGTAGCAAAAACCATTATTGCAACCAGTGTTGACAAGAACTGGCAGAACTTGCCTTTTTTTCCTAGCTTATATTGGGTGTAGCACAGCCCTAGCACCTTTTCGAAAGGACTAGATCTGTGTTTTAAACATGCTTTTACCACTCTTTTGTGTTTAGAAAACATGTTTGCATGGTGTCCACCTAGGAGTGGAATGGTCAGGTATTATGTATGCAGATAATTATTCAACCAAAATGGTGCTGAGCATCTGTGAGTCATCCCAGAGGTGGGTTTTTTTTCCTAAAGAAAATGCGACTTTCTTGGGTTTTTTTTATTTGAAATGTTTTGCTTTTCAGTTCAGAACTGAAGAAGTTTCTTGGATGAAAAGTAAAATGTTTTAAAGACACAAATTCAAGAAAGTTCAGTTACTTTTTTTAAAAAAAGAAGTTCATTTCAAACAACCATGACTTGGATTGAGAAGTTGAAGTCCACATGCCTTAAAATTGTCAAGGTTGAGAAACACTCTAACAGATCTGGAACACAGGAGGAGAGAGACACATATCTGGGTAGGATCAAATAGTAAAACAGTTTTTTGAATTATGAAACTCCCAAGTAAGTTTCCAAAGGAAGTCCCAAAGGTGCTTTTCCAAAAGGCAACTGGAATTTCTTGATTTTTCTCCTTGAAAATAAATCGAAACATTTTGAAGGGGAAAAAACCAGTTGCACCTTTGGAACAACCATGAACTGGATAATTGAGAATCTCCATAGACATTGAGGATCCTTGTACTGTTTGCTTGTATCTAGATTTCTATCTACTTGATAGAATTATTATAATGATTTCATAACTTAACACTTGGAGAGAGAAGAAACATGGAATACCATAAAGAGTCCTAAGTTGTTTGGAATAGGACTACTATCTTTTCCAAGCCAGCATGCTATTACATCATCTCAGTACCCCATTGAAAAAAGTGATTCACTATCAGAATCACCAGCTTTGGTTTGGCGCTTTGCCGGTGTTCCATCATCAATGGGAAAGGGAAGGAGGAATAAATGGGCAATTTATGGCAGGAAATTGAGAGGGGGGAATTGACTGTTGAGGAATAACAGAGCTGTTTGGAATCTGGTTCTTGCTGGTGCACTGGCATCTTCAAGGCCGTTTGCCCTAAGTGTGGAATTTCACCAGCCCAAACACCTCAGAGTTTCCCATAATATCATGGTGGTGTTGGATTGGCTACACTCAGACGGATCATGGGGAGAGGCTCAGGGAAACCAAGATTTTAGTTCTGTATTGGCGTGCAGGAATTTTAGATTGTGCTCAACTCTCCTGCAGTCAGAATCTCTTAGTTAAAGTTCCTTTTCACCTCAAATAGAGTTAAAAGTTTTACTTCCCTAAGAGATCAGACTGGGGCAGGTCTGATACTCACAGTGATTAGAAACATCCAAATTTCCATATGAAATTTCAAGGTTCTTTCATGAAAACGTGTGAGTTTTTTTCCCCAGGTATTATTTAAAATCACAATTAGTTTGGGAAAGTATCCTAATTCTTACCAACACTGTGTTTTATGCTCCTATATTGGAAAGTCTGGGTTTAAATCTGCTACCCATGGCCAACTATAATACATTTAATTACATCTCCTGACTTCCAAAAGATAGACAACGCCTCACGAGACATCCAGATCATATGTGTGGTTGCAGAAGGTCTGAAATCTTCCCCTTTTTTATTTTTTAAAAAGAAATCTTTAAAGAATCTTTAAAATATCCTGTGACAGCATCCAGAACTGTGCAGTCACTCAAAAGATTGCTGAACCCAGTTTCAGGTACAAAGGATTTAGAGTATGCAACTTCCTTACTTATTTCATGGTTGTGAAAAATTGAAGCTAGGAAAAGAGAAGGCAAGTCACTACAGTTCCCTGAAATATCTCAGCCACTGGGACAGCCCATCACAAACATGTGAAACTCTGTTCACATTCAGACAAGGAGAGGGAAAATGATTGACAGCAGGCGTTCTGTGTTTCATCAGATTTGGGGGGAACTAAATACCATTATGAACAACCATGAAGCCAAACTCCCATAACAGCAAACTTGGGAAAATAATCAGGAGATTTAAAATGCTGGTTCTGGAATGTAATTATAGAGTTGGGTTACCACCCATTCATAATTTTTATGCACAGTTCATATTTTAGGAACTCTGCCCAAAGTAAGTAGAAAACTTCATTATAAACAGAGTTTGTTCTCCCTCCTCTCATCCCCCTTTTTGTAGGTTTTATAGACAGACAACCATTTTTTGGAGAGCTGGAAGTGGTTTGAGAAACATTTCACTTCCTATGGATTAAAATGCATTTCTTTTAGCTAACTGTGGTCTTTGACCAAGCAGGGTTGGCAGGCTTCTCAAGCAATATCTGCAAAATCTATTTACTCAAGCAAAAATGAGATGAGTAAATATTTTATTGTATGTGCTGTGATCTCTCATACCATCTTCAGTTCAAAATCTGGAGAGAAAAAAGCATTTTCTCTTTCCTTCCAAGTAGTAACCAGCAGGAGAAAAAAAAAGGGAAGAGGACAAATGGAATTCTCCTTTATTGGAAGAGGACAATGGGAAGAAAAATTTGCATTGCTTGATGCTACAAAATTGTCTGTTGTATTTATAATGGGTTATCATATGTGCCCTAAGATAGTGATGATGTTAGACAGACTTCCCCCTTCTATATTTCCATCAGATCTGCTGGCTATTAAGTTCCATAATTGTAGCCAACCTGGAGAAATTATGACAATTTAAACACATAGGTTGTAAGAAACTGCATGAAACTTTAGCAGCTAGTGTTCTAGTACCAATTACATAATCATCTTGATAATATTTGGCATCAATATAGCATTCAACACTGTATGCATTATCATACAGCACTCCTTGTAACAGCCCAGGAAAGAGCAAATTTAATCTGCCTGTTTGCAGGTGCATGAGTCAGCCATAGTGAGTAGATTACCTTAGGTTACCAACAAGTTCTTAAAAAGGAAACGGGGGTGTGTGTCTTTCTATATAATTTAGATGAGATTTCAGTTTTGCTCCCTTTATTCAATACCTACTTGAAATGTACATTATCTACTCACTATGGCTGACTCAGACCTATTAAAAAAATAGGTACTTTTCATTAATATCCCGGCTCTTCTGTTTCTCCTAAAACCTGCTCCTCAGTATTTGTCTCACCACTGAATAAATTTAACAATCACATTGCCAAAATGTTGATTTGCATTGCTAATGCATTTCTTCCTGTATCTCTTCTAAGCCTTATAGAAGACTTGTGTAATAGCTTGGTAAAATATAAACAAGCTCGTAAAAACAATCAGATCGAAATCACACAAATAAATATAGCCAGCAGTCTTTTCCTATAATAGCCACTATGACTATGGGAATATACCAGCAGATAAGATTCAGTAAAATTTCTTTTCTTGCTCATTTTGTCCAGCAAGTATTACTCAGAGATATTTTGCTTTTGATTCTGGATGCAATTTATAGCCATCATGATTAGTATTGATTGATTGATTGATTGATTGATTGATTGATTGATTGATGCCCAAAGTTATGCTGCCCAGTGAGATGGGCAGCATATAAATTAAATAAATAAATAAATAGTCATAAAATTTTCTATTCCGTTTTTAATATCATCCAAAGTTGGTGCCCATCATTATATTTGGGATAGTTACTGCCATTATTTAGACAGGACACAGAAGTGAGAATTTCCCACCATTCCTGATTCTCAGTGCAAATTCATGGGAGGGGGAGGAGAGAAGAGGGGATTTGGGAGTTCTAAGTAGTCCTATCAAACACAGAAATAAATTCCAAATTCATTGCAAAATTGATTGAAAAGCTAAGGAACCTAAAGGTCACCTGTACTGAGAATGGGAGAAACTGAAATGAATATTTTGTGTTAAAAAAAACAAACAAAACAGAAGGCAGAGAAAACAAAAGCTTTAGGACAAAAGCCGCCTTGACTTTAATTTTCCTCCAACTGCCTCTAAGTTACATGTGTCATTCCATCAGAGAGGAGAGATCTTTAATAAAAGAAATTCTATAGACAACTTTTCTTTGGTCTAGCTGCCAGCAGTCTCCTGGAGGGAATAAATAGGAAGGAAATTAAGACTGATTTCACACTGTTGGAGAGGAATGATCAAACGCAATAGTGCTCCATTGGTGTGAGCATTGCTTCCTAAATAATTCTTTTGATCCAAAAGTCTCCAAAGAAATGGGAGAATTTTTTGGGGGTCTTCCACATGTAGAAGAATCCATCCAAATATGGTTCTATATTTCAAAGGATCAGATAGATCAATAATTGTAACCTAAGGCAAAAAAATCCTCTTACCTAATTAAGACATAATCCCAAAAGTTATTCCAAATATAAAGGGTTGTGTGGATTAAGGGTTTTTATACCATGAATGTTTAATATTGTAAGCTGCCTAGAGACCTTATGTGAGAGCACCCATTTAAATTAGTTTAATAAATAAATAAGAGATTTCTTATATGATTCTTGTTTACTGGGTTATTGATTTCAAGGGACAATAAAAATGGAAGAGAAAATACCAATAATAAATTGCAGAAAGAAAGAAAAAAAGATTACTCCTCCCAAGTCTGTTAGGATTTCGAAAGATCAGACCTGATCCTTTAAGACAGTGGTGGCGAACCTATGGCACGGGTGCCAGAGGCGGCACTCAGAGCCCTCTCTGTGGGCACGTGCGCCGTTGCCCCAGTCCTAGGCCTTCATCTGGGTTTTATAAAACCTTTTCGCTTTAGGCCTCCGCCGCCATTACAAAAAAAAAAAGGTTCAATCAATCAGTCAATTTCAATTTCTTGCGGGGGGGAAAAAAGATCTTGCAAAGTTGGAATTGATTGATTGAACTTTTTAGTCCCACCTAGTCTGCTGTTACCACCGCAGCCACGCCCACCCAATGGGCCACACCCACCCAATGGGCCACACCCACCCGGCACCTGACAATGCATAAATAGGTTTTGGGTTGCAGTTTGGGCACTTGGTCTCTAAAAGGTTCACCATCACTGCTCTAAGAGAAAGTCAAAATTGAGCATTAGGGATTTAATATTTTCCTTAATGGCAGCACCAATTCCCATGAAGAAGCAATGGTGGTTTTGTCTAGTTCAAAAATGCAAGATGGAGGTGATGCTCACGTCATGATAACTCAGCCAAAGGCTGCTCCATCATCTTTTCACTGGAAGGAAGGAATTTGGGATCTTGATTTTGTACAACATACAGAATCCAAGGGTACCACACAGATTCCAATTCTTAAGCTCTTTCTAACTCTTCCTTTCATGTTAATTCACAGTTGGTTGGGGGTGGGGGTGGGGGGACCGAACTTGACTACAGTAATTAAAGGGGAAAACACAACAAACCCAGCTCAAAGATATCAATAAAAGCAGTACATTTTCATTCTAATTGGTGCCCATAGAGGCTTCTAGACCCCTCCTATAACACTCTGCTGGTGTGTGATTTCATTAAATGAATAGCTGACTTGCACAATAATTACAGCCTTTCCCTTGCTCAAATTTTCTTTCAAGTTTACCACCTCCCTGGGATGATAGGCTTGTAACCTCTCTCCCACTCAGCCACTCGTCTCCACGTTTCCAATCAAAGGATGCCATTAAAAACATAGTCTGATGTTATCATGCTCTGAATGGGGGTAATTTGGTACAGAATTAGTAGCTGTGCCTGTCAATTTGAGCTTTATTTCATCTTCCAATCCAGGTGGCAATCTTGATTCCTTAATTTTATGGAAGAAACACACTCCAAAGGATGAGATGTGAAGTTTCTAATGAATTTTGTTTAAGGAAGAGAAATTAAGCCACCTAAGAAAACTACAATTAATGGTATAGCAAATACCAAATGCTATATTTACCTAAAGTCTGTAGACATCATTGCTAAGGATGCCTTTGGAGGATTAGCCTCCCAGCCAATTTGAAAGAAACAGGATTGTTCCTGCTGCTAGTAAATGTTAACAATTTTCAAAGGCATAAATCTTATTCTTTTTTTGGCTGCTTTGACCATTGACCTCTTCACATGGCTTCTTCTCCACCCAATTTCGCTTTCCCCTTTCTCTTTTTACCCTTCTAGTGAAGCCTTCCTTACCCAATGGAACATTTCTCCTTCTGTTTTTCCTTCTTTCTGCCATTTCTACTGGAAGAATGAATGCCAAAAGAGGAAAGAGGAAACACAATATCAATTGTGTTTCAGGAATGAGAACAACCATTTTATTTTCTCATGCTGAAGCAAGAAAAGAGGATGCTGAAAGTTACCACCATACCTCAAATCAAGTTAATGAAACATTTACAGCAGCTAAAGTCACGTGTGTGTGTGTGTGTGTGTGTGTGTGTATAGTGTACTCAACAGCATGCATGGGAAGAGGCGCAAGAAATCAAGAATGATAAAAGCATCACAAGGCAAGTCACATCATAGTCTACATATAAAAGGAAAACTTGCAGCCCAATGCCACAAAACCATTTTTTCTCCTTCAGATGAAAGCAACAATTTTGTGCAGAAGTCCACATATGCCTGGCTACAAGTTCTGTCTACTTCCTATATAAGTTCCTATCCTATATGGCAGTGTTTCCAATCTTGGTCACTTTAAAACATGTGGACTTCAACTCCCAGAAATCCCCAGATCACCTTGCTGGCTAGAGAATTCTGGGAAGTGGGGTCCACATACCTTAAAATTGCCACAGTTGAAAAAGACTGCAATAGGGACTCATCTGTTTCTGACTGTAACATCATAAATCCCAAACAAGCATACCTGGGGCTATAGGTGCCAGTCCTGAAATGTTAGCTTTCAACAAGTAAAGTGGGCTTTCTTAATATTAAGAAAAGACTATCTGATTGATTGATTGATTGATTGATTGATTGACTGACTGATTTTTGCTGAGAATATTTGAATGTACATTCCAAACTCTGTGAAAAATCAATAGCACATGATTCTCTGGCATTTTTTAGATTCATTGTCAAGCTGTGTTTTTAGTCTGGATCCAATGGCTTCTGAATCTTGTTAATATTGCACAGAAAGAAAAGAAATATTTTGCAATGGAATGAGTTTTTGAGGCAATGTAGTAGGTTAATGTAATTTACAGATGCAGGAAATACCAAACCAATACACACCCACACACTCACATGTCTATATATATCACATTGTTTCAGAAATGAAAAAGTCATTTCTAGTACTGGAGCAAAAGAAGGAGATGCTGAAACACATATACACACCAATTCAAGGTGATGCAACAGTTGTAGCAAAAGTAAAGGAGAGTGCTGGGAAAAATTTAAACCCAAATTAATTTTTTTTCTGCTTGAACTAACCACTCGCTTCTTTCTAAAACAGTTTCACTTCTGCTGTCATCACTCCCCGCCGCTAATTAACTCGCATCTGTTTTGCAGTTTGAAATTTACAACACTTGCCTGCTCTAGCTATGGTAGTTTGCATCTAGCACTAAACATGTGTTTGTGTTTACTGCAGACAAGGTCTGAATGCTTTTGACTTCCATCAGCATGCCTTTCATGTCCCCAGCAAGAGAACATTTATGAGAAAAAGGCTGGGTTTGTTAAAAAGGGTGGAAAGTGAATCCACTTAGATGCCATCACATGACTGCAGCTTAGCTACATGTGAACAACTAACAGCAATATCTGACTGTTTCATTGCACTGGAAAGCAAGTCTGTAGGACAGTGGTGGCGAACCTATGGCACGCGTGCCAGAGGCGGCATTCAGAGCTCTCTCTGTGGGTACACGCACGGTCACCCCAGCCCCACCTCCAATGGCCCCCTCCTCATCAGCAGCCCCCCTGGAGGAGAGTCCCCCCGATTGTGGCCTGTGTGGAGAAGCGCAGCCAAGGACATGGCAGCCAGGCAGCAGGTACAAGACTCCGCCCCCGCGCCCCACAGCATCATCTGCGGGGCCACCATGGCGCTGCAGGGCTGCCTGGGCGATCTGCCGCGGCAGGCCGTGGAGGCGGTAAGTGGCCCTGCGGGAGGTGGAGCGGGGCAGAGTGAGTGGGGCAGGAGGTGGGGTGGAGTAGGTGGGGCAGAGGGCAGAGCAGAGTGGGCAGGGCAGGGGGCGGAGTGGTTTTGGGCACTCGGTGTCTAAAAGGTTCGCCATCATTGCTGTAGGAGATTCTGCAAAATATCTTCTGGAAAAATTACAAGAACAAATGATCAAAGTGAGATATTAAATTCGGAGTCAACACTAGATAAAATAGCCTTGCTCCAAAGGAGCATTTCTTCACCATTGCTGGAAATGAAGGAGGTACGGTCTGGAGGGTACATGGTTGGGAAACGTTGATGTAAGAAAATACAGCCCATTTTTTGGGGGACAGCTATTGTTATCAATGTTGTTGGTATTAATATTATATGTCTATGGCAAATGATTGCTTTATCAATTTCTTAGGACATAGGTCTCCTGATAGAAATATGTATCTAAAATATCAGAGCCAGATTATATGGGGAGATTTAGCCACAGTTTTTCCAGTCTTAATCATATAAATGACAATGTTTTAGGTCGGTGGGTGCAAATGTTTCTATTATTCTCCCTCCCATTTGTAAATAAACTGATATTCAGCCTATATAATTTTGTTAAATTAACATTAAATTAAAATTAACATATTTAGAAGTCAGGTTAGCATGTTATATATAATTCATGCCTTGTAACTAAGTCCATCATTATTTAAAACATGCTTTAATAATTTAATAAGTTCTGGTGTTTTTTTAAGAGATGAACATGTAAATGTAGGCTCCTTCAAATAAAACCAAACTCCTAGTAATCTCATTGAAATATTTGTGTTATTTTCTTAGTCAGCAATGCCTTCTTCTAGAATTTGGATGTCTTGGACTAACCCACAATCCTGGGATTCCTGGAAATCTCCCACCCAGGTGCTCATCTGCCCCAATTCCGCTTAGCTTTTCAAAGTCAGCAAGGATGACTACATCCCTCCTCATAACAAACAAAGAAAAGTCATAATTTGTGATTGTGTGTACCTATCTAAATCAGCCCTTGAGTTCCAACACATTTCAGGATAACTGAGTGGTAGCTTTTGCTTTTAAAAAAATGTTATTTCTACAAAGGTAAGCTCCTTCTATATTTTAGATTTTGGAAGCAGGTTACTTTCTCCAAATCCATCTCCAAATTTCAGGAGATTCAGAAATCAATAGGAAAGTGAAAAGGCTGTTTGTCTTGGGTAGAGCACTCGTTCTCTTTCTTTCCTTGTGGAGTTGCCCTCATCAAGTTCACAGTCAAACTATACATATGGTAGATACGTTGTGAAAGATGCCATGGTGTCACTTCATTATTTATTTATTTATTTATTTATTTTTCATAATTTATATGCCGCCCTTCTCCCCACGGGACTCAGGGCGGCTCACAGCATATTAAAATAACACAACACAAACAACGCAACACAACATTTCCCCTATAAAAGCCAATTAAAACCAAATATTTATAGTCTGTGACATTATTAAAATCATTAAAAATTATCCCTATTTAAAATTCACCCTAGGTCAGTCCCGCTTGCTGAAAAAGCCATGTCTTGAGGGCGCGGCGGAAGGTTAGGAGATCCGGGATTGTCCGGATCTCGGGGGGTAGCTCGTTCCAG
>NW_015386400.1:1754658-1759947 GCF_001527695.2 Protobothrops mucrosquamatus | reverse complement strand
AATGAGAGCCAGTTTGGTCTAGTAGTTAAGGCACCAGGCTAAAAAGCAGAAGATTCAAGTTCCACCTTAGTTATGAAAAGCCAGCTGGGTGACATTGGGCCAGTAGTGTTCCAATATCTCAGGGGTTGCCACAGAGAAGAGGGAGTCAAGCTATTCTCCAAAGCGCCTGAAGGCAGGACAAGAAGCAACAGATGGAAACTAATCAAGGAGAGAAGCAACCTAGAACTAAGGAGAAACTTCCTGACAGTTAGAACAATTAACCAGTGGAACAACTTGCCTCCAGAAGATGTGGGTGCTCCAACATAGGACTTTTTTTAAGAAGAGCCTGGACAGCCGCTTGTCTGAAATGGTGTAGGGCAGTGATGGCGAACCTTTTAGAGACCGAGTGCCCAAACTGCAACCCAAAACCCACTTATGTATCGTTGGGTGCTGAGTGGGTGTGGCCCATTGGGGTGTGTGGCCCATTGGGTGGACGTGGCTGCGGTGGTAAGGGCAGACTGGTTGGGACTAAAAAGTTCAATCAATCAATTCCAACTTTGCAAGATCTTTTTTCCCCCCCGCGAGAAGTTGAAATTGACTGATTGATTGAACCTTTTTTTTTTTTTGGCACAAGATGGCAGAGGCCTAAAGCGAAAAGGTTTTATAAAACCCATCTGAAGGCCTAGGACTGGGGCGACGGCGCGCGTGCCCACAGAGAGGGCTCTGAGTGCCGCCTCTGGCACCCGTGCCATAGGTTCGCCACCACTGGTGTAGGGTTTCCTGCTTGAACAGGGGGTTGGACTATAAGACCTCCAAGGTCTCTTCCAACTATGTTATCAGGTATTTATTCTGTAACTCGGCCCACCTCACCTCACAGGATCGTTGTGTGAAAATAGCAGGAAGATGTGTTGAATATGTTCACCACCTTGAATTATCTGTAAAAGTAATAAAGGCAGGATGCAAACAAACAAACAAAATCTATGGGTAACGTTTCCCCCCACCAGCCCTGAGAAGAGAACCTGCATCAGGTTGTCCCTCCAGGAAATCCCTCCAAGGAAACCAAAGTTTCATTTAACTACAGAAGACAGGCTGCTTGTGAATTACTCTAGTACAGGGATAGTCAACCTTGGCTCTTTTATGACTCGTGGACTTCAACTCCCAGAATTCCTGAGCCAGCTAAGCTGGCTCAGGAATTCTGGGAATTGAAGTCCACAAGTCATAAAAGAGCCAAGGTTGACTACCCCTGCTCTAGTATGAATAAGATTATCTGCTGTGGACAGAAGCTCTTGGAACTAAGTTATTTAATATGTGAATAATTTATTACATGCAGCAAAACCTCTTACCCTTCATTTGACTGTGGTCTTTTGCTTGGTTCTATTTTCAGTTGCCCTCCATCTTTAATGAGTGAATGCCTGGATCCCCCCATTTTTTTATTTATTTTTTGCTGGTAGACAAAGAACAGAAATACTCTCAGCAAGAATTGCTGATGTGTCTCTTCAGCTTCCTGTTCTCTCTCTCATTATCCTGTATTTACTTTTTCCATGTTGCTTTATAGAAGCATATTCATTTTCATAATTGCCTTGCCATGCCATTTTTTCTCCTCTTTTCCTTAAATAAACATGCAATATTTCATTTTCCTGAAATGATGCTTAACATTTTTAGGAATCTACTTCTAATTTACTTACAACACAGGTTTGGCCAGATACAGAGCAGGATGGATATGGTTTTTGGGTTATAGAATAGCATTGTTATTTAATCTTCTCAAGCATCTTTCTTCTTCATATGAATTTAATGGATTGATTAAATGTGCATGCTTTGTTTGTGAACAAAGCAGAAACAACTTTTCTTGGGAAGTTGTTCTCTTCCTTTAAAGTTTTTGCTAGTAGATGGGACATCCATGGGAGAGGGTCAACATTTGCACAACGGCAGATGTGATGTTGTGGTTGAAGTCCTGTCCCTGCAATCCATGCTGAACTTCTATCCAGGTAGAACTTCATTCACCATGCTGCGCCTGCCATCTGGCAGATTTTGGCCCCTCCATGGACATCTCTGTAGAAGATACTGAATATATTAAAATTTTAATTTGCAAAATGTTACCTAATTATGAAGAAATATGTTCTCATTGGTCAAAAATATTTATATAGGAAAGAATATGGGAAGTTGACATGAACTAGACGAAACTCAATCTACTTGGTGACTTAAGTATATGTTTGCTATATAAATACACATTATTGGAAGTGATCTCTTGTTAACGAAGTGTGCTGTGATACATTCTTTACATTCAGCATGAAGGAACTTCATTTTGCCCAGCTAAATTCTTCCATCCATTCTCCATTCTTGAAAAATTCAGTATTGTAGTGCACTGAATTTACTTTTAAACCAGGGGTAGTCAACCTTGGCTCTTTTATGACTCGTGGACTTCAACTCCCAGAATTCCTGAGCCAGCTAAGCTGGCTCAGGAATTCTGGGAGTTGAAGTCCACGAGTCATAAAAGAGCCAAGGTTGACCACCCCTGTAAATTTAAACAAAAAAGTTATGCCACTCAGGGATTTTCCATGACAAGAAATATGAGGTTTCCAAAGCTAGTGTTTGGACCCTACTTGGCTAGTCTATGGATCACACCAAATCACATTAGGTTGAGCTCCAAATGATCAAATCAGGATCCAGACAATATTCTAGATACAGTACACATCTCTCTTACGGTATCTGCCTTGATTCACAAAAGTGCAGTACAACTGCAATAGGACATTTGCTACTAGTTCCCTTTAAATGTTAAAATTATCATTGAAAGTGCTTTCAGGTCAGTCCTGACTCCTGACAACTGCATGGATAAGTCCTTGCACTTTTCTTGGCAATATTTTCAGAATTAGCTGCTTTTGCCTTTGTGTTCTGGTGGCTGAGAAAGTTGGCTGGCCCAAGGTTACCATCATTTGGTTTTGATTCTAAGGCAGGATTAGCACTTGCAGCCTCCCAGTTTCTAGCATAGAGCCCTTAACCTTGTGGTTCTTAAACTGGTGGTAATTACCCCCAAGAGGTAATTTAGGCTTATCATGGGGTTAATGGAACAAGTTGTAATTATTTGTCTGTGAGTGCACCAACAAGCCTGAGACTTCAGCTGCTGGTTATAAGTACAGAAAATGGGGTAATGATGTTATTCAAGACTGGGGAAAAGGTGTAAATATGTGGTCATTAATATGTAAGCCAATGGTTCTCAACCTTTTTAATGCCGCGACCCCAACCGGTCGTAAGTCGAGGACTAAACCAGTCGTAAGTCGAGGACTAAACTGGTCGTAAGTCGAGGACTAAACCGGTCATAAGTCGAGGACTTTCCCTGCCCGGGAGCGCCACGCATGCGTGGTTCCACCCCCTGCGCCGGCTGAGGCGTAGCTGGCAAGCGGCAGAGACGGAGGAGGCCGACCACCAGCTGGCCCAGCCCAAGGGAGGTAAGGCACCCGCCGGAAAAGGGGAAAAAAATGGACAAAAAAAATGGCGGACAGCCTTGCTTGGCGACCTCCATGAAATGGTCGATCGACCCCAAATGGGGTCCCAACCCACAAGTTGAGAGCCACTGATGTAAGCAGTTATGTTTCGATCCTGAATCACATGAGAAATTAAACACCGTGGAATAACCTAATTCTGAAAATAGCAGGAAGAAATGGTTTACTGAAATGGTTGGACTAAACAGGAAGCCAATGCTTTAGATTGGTTGGTATTTAATGATTGTTTTAATGCCTTTGAGAAATTGCACACTGAATTTACCTGCCTACAGTTTGCATTTTACAATATGCATCACTGAAATACGTACTATTCAAACGATATGGAACAGATGCTTTTGCATCCCCAGAGGGGCTTGTAATGTTAGGATCCTTAAGACCTGTGGTGCTTGAACAGGTACCAATAATTCAATTTTACATTATTATTATTATGTGCCATTGTGTATTGCTCCTAGCAACACATAGCTTTCCCCTAATCTGTTCTTTCAGGTCCTGAGTCCTGAGTCTGCACCTGAGTCCATTCACCTGGTTGTCCTCTTCTTCTCTTTCCTTCTCCCTTTTCCAGCATTAGAGCTTGGATTTCATATGGTAGTTAAATGATGGTTAGTATTAATTACATCTCTGTAAATTCTAGAATGAAAATTTGGAGTATCCAGGCATGAAGAAACAATGAGGTGGGCGTTAAGAACTGTGAAATAACTTAAAATTTTAAAATGAAATTATTTCATCTGGAAATATTTTGTGTTTACCTCCTCCCCAAATAATGTTTAAAAAGGAATGGAGATTGGATTTTTTTTTCTGTGTCGGCATTATAAAAAGTGTGAAGTTTCTGCAATTCATATGACCTAGTCTTGTCCCAGGTTTCCTAGTCAAGTCATGGAGGATGCTGGCATGCCATCCAAACTGATCAGTACAATAAGGTTTTGCCTGCTTGTGTTGGAAAGCCCATACACTAATCATGAGTGTATCAGGAGTAATTAAAAAAATCAAAATGGCAGTCAAAATTTATCAATTGAAGCTCTGCCTGTTTCTTATCTTTATTGCACTTATGGTGCCCCATCGAGCTGCTCTGATTTCTTGCACCATCCATTTGATTATCTGTGGGGTCTTTGGTGCTCTCTGAGCTTGACTGTTTTCTTGCAGACATTTCATTACCCAACTAGCACTGACATTACCTAGTTGGGTAGTGAGATGTCTACAAGAAAACAAAGCGCAGAGAGCATCAAAGTCACCACAGTTTAATCCTTAGCTACAGATATTCTCTTGGTAATTGTCTGCTTTCCTTACAGAGACCTTCAGCTGGCACTTATTCTGTAGCAGAGGTACTTATTTATTTACTAATCAAATTTATACACCGCCCATCTCACTGTCTAAAGGATTCCAGGCAATTTACAATTAAAAATCTAAAAAATCCACCTTATGGTCCACACAAAAATAAACAAAGTTAAAAAGACAGAGAAAATGCCAGTTTGGTATGTTACAATCTTTGTGCGCCAATGGGAAGCATATACTGGCCCCTTCGGACTTGGAGATGCCCTGAACGATGATCTTTAGAGGCCCGTTTGGACTTGGTGGCCTCCTCGGTGGCTGCGGCGGCCTGGTTAAGAACTTTGTGGGCGGCTTCGACGGCCCCTTCAGGCGGCCCCTCCGACGATGGCTTTCAGCCTTCCCGGCGGTTTGGGGCCTTCGGAGGGCTCTTCGGGCAGCCTCGACGGCCCCCCGGTGGTGGCAGCCCTGGTGGCCGCGACGGCCGAGCGGCTTGTTTGGTGGCCTATCCGAGGGCCTGTTGGCCGTTCCGATTTCAACCTGGAGGCCT
>NW_015386400.1:1733876-1751449 GCF_001527695.2 Protobothrops mucrosquamatus | reverse complement strand
TATATATATATATATATATATATATATATATATATATATATATATATATATATATATATATATATATATATATATATATATATATATATATATATATCTCCATGTACAGCTCCTATCATTTCATAAGAGAAGACAAATACAGGCAATCCTCATTTAGCAGTCATAACTAAGAACAACTTGGTCATTAAGTGAAGCAACCTCTAAATGAAACTGAAACAGTGTGTATTTTATTTTTTCTTCATTTTACAGGGCTGAATCCTGAAGTTCAATTGGAGAAAACCACTGACTGCTATTCTTCAACATGAGTTTCAGGACATGAATGTTGGGTTTGGACTATTTTATCAAAGACAATTCTAAATATTTGTCTAATTGTTCTAGTCTTTGAGTTTGGCTTTCCAAACTGACAGCTTTACCCACTTCCTCCTAAACAGCACTTGTTTCTAAATGTTTATATATAAAATGATTGTAAGGTGGTTTTTGTAAAAAACCAATTTTTATTAGTCCACACATGGCACAGGTGACACTTCATCTGCTCTTATATCTCTATCCTCTTTAATTTGTCCTTCCTTCCTTCCTTCCTTCCTTCTCTTCCTGTTAGCTTACAGCAGATAGTTAAATATGTACATAGTCTCTATTTACAGTGCCTACACTAGTCTAGCACTAGAGCCTGTAAACATTCTCTCTCCCCTTTTTTCTCTGTGTGTTTGTACACTCATACTTGGAGCATAAGTTACCTTGAAATGTTTTATTTTGAATAGCAAGTATAAATACTTAAAATAAATTTTTACCACTAATAATCCTGGAAGATTTATCTAACAAAATGCCTTTCAGTCTAGTTTTGGAGAACAAAGGTTTTGTGTTCAATAGCCTGCAAGAAGGGGAGAAAAAAAAAAAACTTAAGCTGGGGTGGGGGCAGGTCTCACTCCTTTGTCCTAAAACAAGGAAAAACAGAAACTCCACCTTGAAGCTTTCATGCACTGATGCTGATCCTTTACAAGAGAATTAATCTGGACTGAATTTATTGGCTTTGGCAGCTGTAAACACTGGAATACCAAGAGCCAGCCAGCCCCAGATTTGCCACCCAGATAAGTCTGCCCAGCGCCCCAGCTACCAAAGGAGGCTGGTTATTTTCAAGCTCCCTGCTCAGCTTGTAATCACTCAGTGTTGTATTGAAACCAGATTTACTGGCCTTTTTGAGGAGGGGAGCTTTGTGATTTCCACAGCAGACACAGTTGGAATTTTCAGAAGAAGGTCAACCCACCCCCACCTCACCCAACATACACAGGATAGGGACTTTTTAGCAGAACCAGTTAGGCAGGAGTGAAGAAGAGACAGACAATTTCTGAAGAACCTGGAATTGGAAGACACAAGTATTGTTGCTTTGGAAAAGAAAAACACAAAAATGAAAACAAGAGGTAGAATTGAGAAAGGGCCACTAAGAAGACACATGCAGTTATGCTCATTTGCAAGCAAGTCACAAGAAGCTCAATAGGGCAAAAAAATGTTTTTCAAGCCCTGGAATTTAGTTTCTTTGCTGAGATACCCAGCTCATGGATATGAAAATTCACTCATTGTATGCAATGTCTAGCACTATTTTATATCAGTTCAGCTTAACTTTGAGGAAACTATGTAGGAGGGCAATCCATCTAATAGATTAAATCGAACTCATGATTACCTCCCATTTTATGCCATGCAGTCTGTATTTAAGAAAAGATTTGCTCTATACTCTGTTTTAGACCATTGGACATCTTGTTTGATCTTAATTTTCCTATGGTAATTTTTTAAATGATTACAAATCAGCTTCCACGCCTTCTCTGGATCTGCAGAACCCACGGATACAATTAAAACCACACAATTTGCTTTTTAAGGCCAATGAAAAGCCAGGGAAGCATATGGTATCATTTCCCACCAACCTCTTCTTCATATTGTGATGCAGTCCTTGTGCATAACAGCATAGCTTTTTCAAGCTTCTTTTGATCTAAATGCAGAAACGGGCATTTAGAGGTTCCTGTGAGGGAACTTTGAAGGACTCAGGCAAAAATCTGATGGGAAGAATTGCCCAAGATCTGGAAATCTGTGACACTAACAATGTAAACTTCTTGGTACCATATTTTTTAAAAATGTCCAAAATATTTAAAATGACTTAATGTTATCTGTATGTACTTTGGGATTTTTAATAGGTTGATTCATCTCATTTTAATGTTGATTTATGTTGATTTTACCCATGTTGTTATATTATATTTAAAAGAAAGGTACTATACATTTTAAGCATATACTAATAAAGTAAAATAAAAATAAAAAATCCACCTCCAGTTCCCAAATTTAATTATTTGCTCCACAGCTGGCAGTTCTACTCCATAAGAGGAATTGTAGCAAACCAAAATGATGAGGGCAAAGATGTCACCATGTAAACTGCCGCCATTACCTGTCTGGGACAGCTAGGTAAGCCCTGGTATTTGGATTGTGAATATTGTCATACACATTTGATGATTCTCTTCCCCCCCACTTTCCCATGCACGTTTACAGGGGATGGGGAATCTGCAGCCCTCCAAGTGTTGCTAAAGTGGGACTCCCAACAGCTCTAATTAGCTCAGCCAAGGAACCCTTTTCAGGATTATCCATTCTCATGGCTGAAAACTGAGTCCCGCAGCTAATTCTAGAGCTTTCTCTCTATGTTCAAAAGATGCAAGATTGTTTGTTTCCAGTGACGTGATGTTCCAAAAGGCACCTTATTTTGTATTCAGTTTTCTACAGGTACTGTTGCTAGTGATAAAACTGCAGAAAGAATAGGAAGACTGCAATAATCTACCAACCCATCTAAAATGAAATAGATGGCAAGGCCTGCCCTACTCAGAGCAAAAGATTCTCCCGAGGCCACGCAGCTCACATTATTTGTTCTATTCTGCCCAAAGCAAAGTAGGCTTTGATCCACTTCTACCTATAAACATAGTCAGACCATAAAACCCAGGTTGTATTGTGTCATAAAACCAAGCAATAAAGCTGTTTCAAGATACAATCCGGAGCAATTATCTCTTGTTCTGGGAGTATGAAAAATCCATGAACAAGCCTAATTTTCTTCCTGACTTACAGACTTTTTATAGACTTTTTATATACCGTAAGTCTTGACTGGTAGCTTGCAAGCCAGATCCTGCCATAGAAATGCTTTTAATAAGTGTTCTTGCATTACAGTTCATTGTGTCATCTGTAATCTGGAAAGAAGGAATCCTGCTCATCTCTCTCTGAACAATCCTTATTTCAGTCCCCCCATAATTCATTCAAGAAAGATTATTCATGCAGCAGCTAGGTGCACACAACAATTTTAACGTAAAATGGAGTTTTGTGGTTTACCATGCTATGCAAACTAGGTTATGTTATATATTTGGGTTGAGTGGTTGTACCAACCTAAATTGTTTCATGGTTGTCTGTGTTAATGCATGTGTGTGGGGGAGGGGGGAAGGAGAAGCTGTATTAGCTTAGTCTTGATCTTACCCCACAAGTTACTCTTTAACTATATAGTTATATGTAAACTCACACTAATCACGAGCATTTTTTCCAATATCCATTAACCTTTCCTGACAAGCAATGCCAAAGATCCAAGACTGTTCAATAACTTGGATTTTTTGGGGGGAAAGTAGAATCTATCCAATTTAATCACAATATTCTGTGCTAGAAATCTTAGGAATTATATTTCTTCAACATTAGAATGTGTATTCAGTATGATGCAGAAATTGTAATATTTATCTTTCAAGCTATACCCCCCTTCTATACATAGTAGAATGAATTCATCCATCTTTATAGCCAGAAAATCAGTGACTGACAGAAGAAAACGGTCTTTGATCATTCGAAAAATAGGATGCACATTAATTTATGTGGGCTTACCAAGTCGAATAGCTGAGTTTATCTGCCACAAACCATATCAAAGATGAGTGGGAAACCTATATGGAAACTGTTAGCCCAAGTGCCTGTTCCCTAGTGCGATATTTCATCCACAATACTACAAAATAAGTTTCAGGCAAAATATATATCTATATATTTGTGTGGTTTTAAAAAAAATCTTTACATCAGAATGTGCATACCATTTAATAGTATAATTATTCCCCCATTTCCCTACAGCTCAGACAACTGTGGTAACAGCATGTACAAGTTCTCAAATTGGCTTTCATAATGTTAAAAACAAACAATACATCAGGTGTATTTACTCTGTGCAAATAAGATCTCTTTTGGAATCCTTCAGAAGACAAATCCAATGTTCCATCTGCAGACGTCCTTTTTTTCTTCTTCTTTTGACTAATGACTGTAGGCTTCCCTGCCAACCCCATATAAAGTGCTCCTGTCCAGCAGAACCCAACAGCCTTTGAAAAAAAAAATCCTAGTAATTTAAAGGACAACATTTATATATATATATATGTATATATATATTGATATTTTAAAAAAGCAAAAAAGAAGTGATCACACAAATTCCAGCTTTCCGTGCCCTCCATACATGCCCCAGTGGACTAGTGAAAGTATTCTGTCATTACTGAGATCCGGCTGTCGCATCTTCTCACAGGTCATGCAACAGTTCTCAAGACCAGTGACAGGCACCATGCATTCCAAGTCTAGCTTGGCCATTTGTCCTTTTTTGGAATGATGTCCATGGAAGCTGTAGTGTAATCTTGAGAGCATCTGTTGCCGCTGGTCCTGCAGTTGTTTGTTTTCGCTTCTGAGCATACGCAATGCTAGCATGATGAGAAGCACCAAGATCAGTCCACCTGCGATGGGGACAGCAATGACAGCAGCCCTGAACCACAATTCCTTTGAGGAGGTAAGCTCCTGAACTTTAGTGAGGAGGTTTCGGCTGTTGTCGTGTTGGTATCTGCTCCCTTGTCCTGCAAAGAAAAAAAGAGGAAAAAAAGGAAGGATGGGAAATTTAAAAACTAGTAAGCCATATCTTCAATAAATATTCTAGAAAAAATCCATTGTTACTCCCCATCATTTGAAATCACAGATATTACAGGAGATCCTTGATTTATGTCAGCAAGGGAGCCTACTCAAGTTTTAAAGTGGCAGTTGTTAAATGAATCACTGTGGTTGTTAGACAAACGTTGTGATCATTAAGTGAACCCATTGCTCTCTATGGGGCATTTTTGCATTTAAAAAAAAATCATAAACTGCAGTCCCATGAATAAATATGGGCCAGCTATCAAGGAAATGCAGTCACATAACCACAGGGACATAACTTCCACTGGTTAACTACCTATAAAGGTTTCCCTCTATAATTTGCGTACTAACCAGAACTTGATGAACCTAAAGCTTTATTGTATGGCTCCAGAAATACTAGGGAGGTGCTGCATCCCCAGGTTGTCCTATTTGAACAACAATGCACCTCTGTAAGTAGAATTATAGCAAATTGAAAGGAGAGGGGATTCCAGTTCCATCTTCTCCAATAAATTATAGATATACCTTACTGAAATGCAAACAAATTATGTACCTAAAACAAATGTGCTCATTAGAGATGCAACAACTAGCTGGAGCAACTTGATCTCTTCTGCACAAGCAAGAAACCCAACATAGTTTAGTGCAGTGTTTCTCAACCTTGACCATTTTAAGGCATGTGGACTTCAACTCCCAGAATTCCACAGCCAGCATTGCTGGCTGTGGAATTCTGGGAGTTGAAGTCCACATGCCTTAAAATGGTCAAGGTTGAGAAACACTGGTTTAGTGAGTCTGTACTGTTACTGTCTCAGCCTGATTCGATTAGAATGATAAATTAAACATGTGAAATGCTTTGCAAATTAAGAATGCTTTAGATCAGATTTTAGAAGAACTTGAACATGACACTACAAAGTATTTTAGCAGTGATTCTTTATAAATAATTACATACAGCATAAAAGCACAAAAGGAATTGAAAATCCCTAGAATTATTTGTTTGGAGCTTATAGTGAAACTTTATAGTAGATTATTAAATTTATTTTCTATAAACTAGCACAAGTATAGATTTGTGTCTCTTCAAAATTATAAGGTTCCGCATTTTCCTAATTAAATTAAGCTTTTGTTTTATCAGCCCAAAGACAACCAATTATGACTACAGGTATTAAGATTTTTTTTAAACAAAAATGACAGTTTCTATATGATTTATATAGTTCAGGACTGAAATAAAATTAAAGCAGATCTAATTGTCACAGAGAATATCTACAATATTTGGTTCCTAAGTTGACACCAACTTGATGACAGATGAGATTTTGCTGAACTCAGCAGCTCATAACTACAATATTCAATTCAGTAATATCAAGAATACAGTTTCACACTCTTTTCCCAACTTACTTTGTGATTTCCTTCACGATATAAAGTAAAACATCATAATGTAACCCATATGAAAATCCAGACATTTAGAGAACAGAATATGCAATTGAGGAAAATAATCACTAAATTTGAAACAATTAAGAGGCATCCTTGAGGACTGCAGTTCAACTAATGTATGCTTCCATTAATCAAAACATTGCTTATGATGCTGGGGATACAGCATCAATTAAATGAACTTCCTCAATCTGTAAAGCATCAACAGAGTTGCATTACAAGGTTTGTTGAGTCAAAGGAATTATTTGTGTTTTGTTTTCCTATCTCTGATCTGTTCCAGCACTGATTAGTACAAGGAACTGAGATCCATCGTTATAAAATTAAAATTTCCTTTTCATTAACATTTACACATACTGTAATTAATTTTAGTCTAATAGTTTATTTTACCCAGTCTATAATGCACCACATTGTGATGAAAGCAAGCACTCCACCCAAGACATGGATCCTCTCTGGCAACATGCCAGGTAAGATACAAATAAAAAAGCAAAGCTTTGTGTCTGATGCAAATGCAGATGTAAAAGCTTTTTGGAAAAGGTTTTTCTGCCACATGCTTCCTTCTCCACTTTGCTTAAGCCTAAAATCATTAGTAGGCTAACAAGATCTTGTCTGTTGCCAATACAGGATAAGAATGTGACTTACCCAATGGGTCACCTCTGGAAGTAGACAGAACATCATAGAGGCCTCTGTAATTGCACATATCCTCATGGCAACACTCCAGCGTGGGTATGGCAGTGCCAGAGTGGTTTTGGGCTATGTCAACTTGACAAATATCCAGGGTGCTTGCAAAGGAGTCCAAGCAACCATGAGTCAGTGGAGAATGGCTGTTTTGTGGGTCAAGCAGTCTAGAGAAGCAAGCACTGAGCTCCGATTTGCACATATAGCCTGTTGCAACACAATGTGCAGCATCACAGTAGCATCTGATTTCACCTGTTACAAAATAAAAAGCAAAGCTCTTTAGCCAACAGGTATTCAAAAAGTACTTGCTTTTATAAAAGTCTTTGCCAGGGATTGAGATACTTATTGCATTCAATGCAGAAATGTTAAGGAAAGTATACAGCAATAGAGTAGCATAATTTGATCATTATGAGCCATCAATCCTAGGACCACATGGATAATGGCAATCTATTCCTAACCAGTTGTTTCAAGTATCCCAAGGTGAAAATAGCATAACTGTCCTCTTTGAAACGCTTCTGGGTCAATTTATACCAGCATGATACTTTCATGATGCATTGACTACAATTCTCAGAATTCTTGGTCAACAAAATTAGTGGTTCTGAGAGTTGTAATCCCAGAGCAACTAAAGGGGAAGACTTGACTTGTGTGGTATGAGCAGGATGTTAGAACTTCAAGATACCATAACTGGATTTCAGTTTTTCCACCATAAATAAGCCATCTATATTATTATTGGCACACCAGCATGAATTAATGACGGTCAACAATTAGACCATCTGCTAATGGCTGCCAAGTATTTGAGACTGATACTAATGTGAAATAACTATAATGTACAAATACTAGACAAAGTATAAAGAAGCTGATGTATCAATAATATTTGCTATTTCCAAACAACAGAATCTGTGACATACCACCCAATCAAACAATGGGACAAAGAATTCTGACACAAATATTGCCAGAATAATGAGGGGCTTTATGAAAAGAATTTAAGGGTTTCTAATAACACTAGAAACATACACATATACTCCAGCTGTTGGAACACCAGTAGCAGCTTAATCTCTCATAGCAATTACATACAGAGACCAAGTTACTTACAGTATGTCTTACAAAGCAGGTCAAAAATCTGTTAAGCAGGCCATTTATTAACACTCAGTATTTCTGTCTGAGCATAGGATTTGCATTCCCTGACTATTTATTATCGCTTTGCTATATGGCAGATGCTCCACAGCATCCAGCATTAATTCTGAGATCTATTAGATTAATTTCAAAGTTAACAAAATATGACAATATTTTATTACTGAAGGCACCAGGCTAGAAGACCAGTACTCCTGCCTTAAGCATAAAAGCCATTTTGGGCCAGTCACTTTCTCTTTACCCATCCCACATCACAGGGTTGTTGTTGTGGAGAAAACAGGAAAAGAGAATATTAGTTATGTTCTCCACCTTGAGTTATTTATAAAAATAACAAAAGGTGGGATTAAAAAATTACATACACACAATGGACACTGCATTCCTCACAACTATATATCAGTGCATAACAAATGAAAAAATTCTAAAACAGAGACAAAACCTACAATCATCTTTCTGAACTTAACTGAGAACTTTGCCCCTAAGGAGATATTGAGAAATTCATCTATGGGACAAAAAAGAGAAGCATTAGGTTCAGCAGAAAATCTTGTTTCAAAGAGGAATTTCTCATGTAGAAGTGCTTTTTACTCCATTTTAAAACAGGAAATTTTGTTTACAAGTGTAGTTTTCCACTTGCCAAAATCAACTTCCTTCGATGGAAGGAAGGATGCAAGAGTAAAATTAAACTTTCCTCTACCGCCACCAGCTCCTCATTCACTCAACCCATCATGTGGTCAAAAAAGGTAAACACTTAACCTGAAAACCCTCTGCTCTTGGACTAAAAGAAAAACGCACAGGAAACCACAAAGATTTCTAAAGGAAGTTTAAAAAAAAAGTTCCCTTCATAAAAACATCTTCATTTCATAGTCTTTAAAAATGAGAATCATTTTATTACACACAGAAACTGTTACTCTTTTTAAAATATATTAGTTTAAATCTGAAAAAAAGTAATAAAGGAAGTTGGAAGAAAAGTGGTTTATTCTCAACTTTGAGAAATTATCATCATAGCAAGAACTATATGTTTTTCTTAACCTTCTTTAAAATCAACCATAAAGACACCCAATACATTTTATTCAAAAAAAGGCTTTAGAATTCTGTTTTCCAAAGCAGTTTAGAAATTACAATGCACACATCCACGCACATCTTACTAGAGAGAGAGAAAATAGTTCAGCAGACCTATTCTTTTAGGAGTAGATGTAATATCAAGTCCACTGAGTTTTAAGCATGTGTACACTTGTGTGTATCATGCTCCAAAGTCTCTGCCTGTTGAATTTATGAAGTTCAAAAACAACTAGCATTTGGAGAGCTATTTTGACAGAAAACACTTCACCTCTCCTTTGCCTGGAAATGTTCATTTGGTAAGCAAAACAAACATTAAGATTCTTCACTCAAATGGATAACTGTGACAAGAAAAAAAAAAAAGAAATTAAAAATGGAAGGTTGTATACAACATGGGTGATAGTTAAAATTATCAGATCTTATTCTTGATGTTCTGATGCTAAAGTCCAATTTTCCTAAACTTATCTTGATCTTTCTCTCAGAGTTTTGTTATCCCAATTTTGCATTCCCCCTTAAAGGTCATCTAAGCAAATGTTATCTAACAAGCAGATTCAAACAACTGAACATCTTACACTGACAATTCATGGATAATATAAAAACACTTAAGAGAGAAATTCCACAAGAGCCCTTTTCCACAAGCTGTCTCAGAAAGTAACATGCAGAGAGGAAACAAACCATAAGACTTTGTTTCTGTTTTAACAGCTTATATGACCTTGTTTGAAAATCTTATCTCTTCTCTGATCCAAAATTGGCTCTTAAACAAAACCTGATAGAGCAGTCATCAAGTTATTACAGTTCCGTTTTAATTACTCAGGTTATCACATTTTTTAAAAAAAAACTTAAAACCTTTCCAGTGGAAAAGAGCAAGAGTTTTGTAATATTGTATTAGGGTGGGTGGATGGGGGGATAGTTATTTCTGTCAATTCATAAAAAATAACTTTCGGAACTATGCAAAAGGCCAGAAAGGGTATTTGATATTTTCAACAGTGAACAATGCCCTTTCTGTTCACCTCTTCTTTCTTGTTACTGTATGTAGCTATTAAAGAAAAATGTCTGCTTTTAGTCAAGGTGGCTTCAGGAGAGACTGCAGACTACTCTTAAAGCGTTTGAAGTTGACAGCAGCCAGAAGTCTGTGATCCCCTAATTATATCATTATCAGGCACATAGTTTCAGTATCTGCAACTGTACATTATTCCCAGTCACTCCATTCTTAGTCTCTCTTTGATGGGGCCAGAAAGCTTCCTTCCCTCTGCTGGCTTCAAGGGCTGTTATTTGGGGTTAATTACACCCTTCTTTCCAAAATAAATAAATACTATAGCACATCAACCCTGTGCTTGCTTATCCTTTAACCTCCTCTCCATGAAACATGGCAATTATGGGAAACGTCAACTTTCCCATTCTCTCCTCTCCCCTGCCTTGAACAGTACCTTTTATTTCTAAAAAGGGAGGAGGAAAAAAAAACATTTTGTGCTGACTGTAGTAGGAACACCCCAAAAGTCTGAACTTTTGCGATTGTCTGAGAAAACAATTTGCCCTTAAATGCTACCAGCCTCACAAAATCGCTGAGTGGTGTGCAGTTAATTTATTTCAAGTTAAGCCTCTGGCTAGCCAACATCAAGGAAACTGGTAAGGGATGGTAGTCTGGAAAAGGCTGGATCTGCACATTGTACTGCTTTGTGGTTGTGCCATAAACAACCATTTATGGCATAAATCCTTGGCAGGCAGGTTTTCCCCTAAGCCAAAAACAAAGCAAATTATGTCTGACTACAAGCCTGGATCTAGGTGGTTTTTAGGTGGATCTGCCCTTGGCTCCCCCCTCCCCCCTTCCAGAGAAGCCCTGAAAGAGAAAAGACAGGAATCTCTTGCTCAGCCTGATTTGGAAGGTGGAAATGGACGAAAAAGTGATTCGCCTCTCAGCTCCAAAGAGCTAAAAAAGTTCCAAAGCGCACCAAAGATGGCCTAAGCCAGGGGTAGGCAACCTTGGCTCTTTTATGACTCGTGGACTTCAACTCCCAGAATTCCTGAGCCAGCTATGCTCCACGAGTCATAAAAGAGCCAAGGTTGCCTACCCCTGGCCTAAGCAAAACATTTTGACAACCGCTTGCCCCGAAGGTTGCTTCGCATCAATGAAGCCGGGGGCGAGGAGGGAGGAAGCCACGCGGGAGGCGGAGAGGGAGCGTAGGAAATCCAAGCCTCGCCACCACTTCCAAGAACAGGCGAGCTTGTTCTGGCCTGCGCGCCTCGGCCCGGGAAGAAACCCGACACCCGCACAAAGCCTTGGCAGCACTCTTCAAAGGCCGCGCTGGGCCCAGCACATGCAACTCGCCAGCCGGGGAGGGAGAGGCCGAACAAGAGAGGCCAGGCCGGCCAAGGGGAGGGGAGCAGCCCCGGGGAAATGGCGAGGTTGAACGGCTGGCGGGATGCTACTGGGCTTACCCGCTGCGAAGGCGGCCGCTGCCATACTGGCAACCCCGCCTGGCCCGGCAGGAGCTACTGAAGGGTTACAACGCACAGCGCAGTCCCTTTCCGAAGACCCTTCTCCAGAGCGACCTCTCGCCCTCAAAGTTTGTGGCCTGCGAAGGGGAGAGGAGGGAGGCCGGCTCCTCCGGATCTTCCCTTCCTCGGAGCTTTTCAAGTCGCCGCACTGTTCCGCCCGCCACTTAGCAGGACTTCTCGCCAGGGAGCCCGGCTAGGTTCGCCGGGTCCCGCTAGATACGGCGGGAGTTCTGTGGCCTTGGGGGATCCTGTGGGGATGTCCGTGGCGCTACAGGGTTGCGCGCTTCGTCGCATCCATCCTTGAGAGCAAGTCCTGTTGCGCGCCCAGAATTGGAAGGTAAGGCCGCAGCCTTGGAAGCCCTTGGCTGGCATTAAAAGCCCCCCAAGGTTGAACAGGTCTACACAGGAGGCAAGACTTCCCGCACTTAAATTACAACCCAGAACCGGAGGTGCGGGTGAAGCCTGATTTCAGATCCTCGGGGCTCCTCTCCCTCCGCCCTACATATCAGCGTGGCCAGTTTCTCGGGGCCGCCTCTTTGGTCGTACTCAAAATGCCCGCCACCTCCCCAGTCAACTCCCTTATGATTTTCCCAGCCGCTTTTAAAGTTCTTCTGTGGAAGCGACCGTCGGGTTGAGAGTTGCCCAGAGGCAAGCGCATCCTAAGCCTTCGGTGTACATTTCCTTTTCTCTCCAGGGGTTGCCCTAGGTCCGAGCGCCTTTTGCAGACTTGCCGCTTTAGAGAGAAAGTACCTGTCATGTGGGCACGTGCAGAGAGCTTGAAAACCCCCAGTGTTGGGCAGGTTCGTCGGACTAAGGCACCACCACTGCTTTGGCACGCAGGATCCTGGTTACCTTCACTCATCACAATTAATCCAATTCTCAGGATTCGCACCGCGCACCAAACTAAATACGAACCATACTGACTGCATTCCCACCTTGCGCTGAACGATGAAAAACCGTAAGTTTAAAAACAAGTTGGGCATGGTGGGAAACGCAGACTCTACCCTGGACCGCGATTCACCCGCTGGTCGGCGAGCGACGCACCGCCCCTAAAGACCGAGCGGTACATCGGCCCTCAGCCACCCACTTCTCTCGTCAGCACCCACTCCGCAAGCGCGTTTCTTTCCCCCTGTTCTTTTCGCTCCAAGACCGGCCCCGCCACGAACCCTCCACGCTCCGAACCTTGAACCAGACTAGGAAAAAGAGGCATCTCCACCCCCGCGCGATCGGGGGAGGTTCCCTTGGATGCCTCGTCCTTCCGAAGTACCCCGGCGCTGGAGCTCACCTTTGGTCAATAGGATGGCTATGGCGCACAGCTCCAGTTGTAGCCAGATGAAGAAGAAACTGGAGTGACGCTCCATTGAGGACCCTCCTGTCTGGCTTTTTTTGCCGCCGGGCGTACCGAGATTGCTTCACCTTGCGACACCGCAAGGAAGGGCTCCGATCGGACAACGCATCGACTCTTCCTAAGAGCGAACCGTCTTCTCGCGTCGTCCGTCCTGCAGTCCCAGATCCCAGCAGGGCCCGCCGGACCCTGGAAATGCCGGACTGGCGAGAAAGCCCCTTCAGCTGCAACCACACCGGGCGCGCGGAGAACCGATTCTCCGGCCGCTGCAGCGCTCTGCCCCGCGCAGACCTTGTTCCTCGCCACTTTCCTAAAGCCAGCGCGCAAGGGAGACAGTACGGCGTCCCCACTCCCCTTTACGCCCGATTCTTGCTCTGTAAATAACGCGGCCGCCCCGCCGCCTGACCCCACCTCGGTCCGCCCCTCGCCCCGCCCATAGCCATTGTCGTAGGCGGGGCCGAGGTGGCGCTCAAACTAGCGGAGCTTGGCGAGCGAAGGGTGGGGAAGCTGACCCTGGAAAAAGGACCGTTCTTACTCGCTTTCTTCTGGGTTTTTAGGGTCGTGCAAATGGGCAGCAACGTTTAGTTCAAGGAACGGCTCGCGTTGTGGGAAATGCACGCTCTGTCCTTTTTTTGGTTTGCTTTGTTTTTAACTTGGGGGGGGGGGGTTCAGAATCGCCCTGCGTGCCAAGTTTTGTGCCAGGAATGCCTGCTTCCGACGAAATAAAGCTCGCGGATAGGTTTTTATGGCCTAGAAACCCATAAAATGAAACGAGGGATTACAAGGCAGGTAGGGCTATGTGGCCAAAAGGGGAGAGGGAGGTGGGATGAAGAAGAGGTTTGGCGGGGAGCAGCTCCCTTGGGAAGTTCCACCGGTGCCTTCCCTTCCCTGGAAAGGCGACAGGAGCTTCCCCTCCGTGCGTCCTTCGCTTAGGATCAATAAAGCCTCGTCAGACGGACGGTTTGACCAGCAGGAGCCTGACCACTCCTTCGGATATAGCTGCTCCGGGAGTAGCCGGCAGAAGACAGTTACTGAAAATTAGCAAATGCAAAAGCAGCAGGCGCCAGCAGGGCGACGCAGACAGAGACTGACACTCAATTATACCCCCAACAGCCCCAGCAAACACGCAGCCTGGGCCTGATCAATATCAGCCCCAAAGCGATCTTCTTACTGAGTTGCTAATTCATTTATTAGAGAACTCTCATGAAACAGGCAGGCGGGAATTTCGGTCTTTCTTCGTGCAATTGTTCCCCTCATTATTCTGGCAATGTTGCATTGTCCACCCCTAATTGTGTATAGGCAAGCAAATGTACGCAAGCACGTATAATTCTGATTTAAAAAAAAAACATGAAACAAAATTCTATATGTCTTTGATAAGGGAGAGTGAGACCCCCTCACTTCATTGCGCTTGCCATTTTTTTTATCTTTAGGCTTTATTGATTTAATTGCAATTTCTTTGATTATTGCGAATTGGGCAGAATCATTTGGTCAGCATACAAATTTAAATGATTATTATTACGTCTATTGCAATTCTCAGATTTCCCTGAGTTTTACTCCAGAAATGTATTTAACCGAGTCTTGGGAATCTCGTTGGGATACTATGTGATAGTTATATTTTTATTTCTTAAATGTATATGCTGCCATCTTGCTATCAAAGTAATAGCATGGCTTACAAGACAATAAAAACAAAAATATACCAACATTAAAACATTAAAATTAGTAGGCATTGGATCAAACTAGGAGCTGGTACACGAGAAGTATGGCGATGAGATCTCCTCATTTCATCAAAACAAGACCCTTCTCATTACAATTACAATGATGGAAGGATCAGTGAACAGATTAATAGAGCATGTAGCTATGTATGTGCTTCCCAGTCAGTTTTTGACTCTTGGCGATTGCCTGGACGAGCCCCTGCAGTTTTCTTGGCAAGTGATTAGCCATTGCCTCCTTCCTTAAAATTGGGAGAAAGTGACTGGCCCATGTTCAGACAGCTGTCTTCGTATTCAGGAAACATGGTTCTTGTTGTCTAACCTAGTGTCTTAACCATTATACCAGATCGGCTTTTTCATGATACACAAAAGGGAAACGGGTGCTTGGATAGCATGACTGTGACCACCATCTTGATTTTAAATCTGTGTGGAGGCACCTGCCATTCATCCCTTCCCTGCAACCCTCTTATATTCAAAGAGACAGAAGTCCAAAGTATTTTTATTTATTTATGCAATTTATCTGAATGTAGGATGGACTTTAGGTGGCTGACAGATATTGGTATTGCATCGAACATTGCCATAGATGCTTTGGAATATAAGCATTTTTGGGGTGCTTCAAACAAGTTTCTGATGCCCCCATTCCCATCTTCTCCTTGATTTCTGATATAATACAGTCAAAAGGAAACCAGAACTTCATATGCAAATATTCACTGAGTTAGTGCAATAAAATCTTTGAAAGAGGCTTCTTCAACTTTTTTTTAAAACAACATCTAAGCTGAGATTACAATTGTCTATAAAGCTGTGTTGAACAGATTTTAATGCCTACAATGAATCTTATAATCAGTTTCAGGATAAAAGGAAATAAATGTGACATGTCACTGGTACAAGATGGATTTTCTCTCCACAATATGGACACCCACCAGATAACCAAAAAGACTTTTTTATAAGAAAATTTTACATTTTTCAGGTTATATTACATTTCACATACATTTTGTCACTTGGGCTCATTTCAATGTTCTGTCAGCTAATCTAGAAGAAAGATACAGGAGATTCCCTTAATGGACCATTGATGTCTCTGTAATGGTGGCCAAGAATAATTATTTAACTCGTTGCCATCCATTATGCATCTTAGAGAGACATTTATTGTACACTGATGCATCTATTACTATTCATTATTATTGTTACCATTCATTATTTCTGGGCAATGACTCTTCCATAGGTTATAATGAAGCCCAAGTACGCGAGCAAGCAGTAAGTTGACTAGAAATATTTAATATTTTTGTTTTTAATCTTATTCCCAGATACCTGAATTGGCTGTTCAAAGCCTTTTTAAGCAATATATATTAATTGCTTTAATTTGATTAGGTATTATGATAGGGCTCAGATTAGGAAACAAGTTAGTTTAATTCCCTTTATTAATTTTGCACATGCCTTTTGATGTCATCACTCAATATTTAAGAATATTGACATTCAATCCATGAGAATATCCCTCAAATCTCTCTTTCTTTGAAATAATTTCTTCAATGAATTCTTTTTCATCAATTGTTTTTTAACCTGGCATTAAATCTGATCCATACCCAGAGAAGATCTTGCTGGGGAAATCTGTGCAGAATAGAATTGACAGCACCTGGCCTCTAATCACATGCCACGTTATTACAGCCCATGTTATTGCAGCCCATTCATACTCCCCTTTAAAAATAGAAATCCCTTACAATCTGTCTTGCTTCTACCTGAGGAACAGGTAGAAGATGAAAGAGTAGACCATTTTATCAACCTTTCTTGAAATCAATTTAGCACTAGGAGACCACAAGTGAAAACTGGAAATCGGCCATGGGACTTCCACTTACTGAAATTTTGAGTCTACAATATTCTCTTGTACTAGAAGTTCATACCAGCTTCAAAGGGAAAATGAGTATCTGTCATTGAAAGAGGTATTACATTCCTGGCATTGCGGATAGGGTCTTTCCTTTGTTTTAACCTTGCTGTACATTGTATTGCAACATCACACTCAGATTGTATCAACTATTGTATCTAGTTGATTCAAATTAGATTTTGAAAACCATCGAGTCAACAAATGATATCCCTTCCACTCTCTGTCCTGAAATTACATTTCTGTATATTAGACTTAGCATAGATCAGTGGTTCTCAACCTGTGGGTCGGGACCCCATTTGGGGTCGATCGACCATTTCACGGGGGTTGCCAAGCAAGGCTGTCCGCCATTTTTTTTCCCTTTTCCGGCGGGTGCCTTACCTCCCTTGGGCTGGGCCAGCTGGTGGTCGGCCTGCTCCGTCTCTGCCGCTTGCCAGCTACGCCTCGGCCGGCACAGGGGGTGGAACCATGCATGTGCGGCGCTCCCGGGCAGAAAAAGTTCTCGACTTACGACCGGTTGGGTAGTCCTCAACTTACGACCGGTTTAGTCCTCGACTTACGACCGGTTTAGTCCTCGACTTACGACCGGTTGGGGTCGCGGCATTAAAAAGGTTGAGAACCACTGGCATAGATGAACAGTTGATAGATAAGAAAAAGCATTTCCATACCATTCTTTCTAATCCTTGTTAGCCAAACCAGTTTAAAACAATTATCTCCTATAGAGTCTCCCCAGTTGATGGATTCCAACTAGGTCCAATTAAGCAATGCCATCTCTCAGGAGCCCTGAAGCACACACACACACACACACACACACACACCCGCCTCCCCTCCAGAACTGTGAAGACCTGACTTTTCATCCAGGCCTTTGCTGAGGGAAAGTAAGATCTCCTTTCATTCTATCTTGTTTTATTTTTCCCCTCTTTTATCGGTTTATTGTAATTTCTTTGTTTTGAGTTTC
>NW_015386400.1:1727709-1733776 GCF_001527695.2 Protobothrops mucrosquamatus | reverse complement strand
CGGAGAAAAGGTGGCGGAACTCAAACCTGGCCACGCCCTCATCAAACCCTAGGACCGCCCCTTTAGAGAACAGGAATGCAAGTAAAATTTGGGAGGGGCTATTTCCGGTGTGGGAGGGGCTATTTCCGGTGCGGCCGGCCCGGAAAAAGGTGCCGGAACGCCGTTCCGCCGCGTTCCGGCTGAAAAAAAGCCCTGGTTTCTATTATTGTGAGGCCCTCTAAGGATTTTTATTACTTTCCCCAAAAGTGTGTTATGATATAACATATAAAAAACAGGTGAAACTTGACTGCACCAATGTGGCTGTCATCTTGAATGTTTTGACCACATCCTACTGATGTCCACACATATCTCAGAGAACTTCAAAGGCTATCTAAAGTTTATTATACTTTTTTCTCCTCCTCCAGGGCCTTGCAAATTGCCTTACAAGGAACCAGAATTGCATCTAGAATTTTAGCATGTGAGAATATACTTGCAAATTTCCTCCTCCTAAAATCTTTGCAAGCAGATGGATGCGTAGGCATATACACAGATGCATTTAGATATTTATTTTATCTATGCCTCCTACAACTGAACAATACTGAATCATCTATAAGTTGGTGGCAAAACATTTTGATCCACCCAACTTACATCCATCCCCATTCTGCCTTGGTGGAGCATCTGGTTTTGGGTTAGGTAGTACTTCCTACTGCCACAAGCCCCTGACTATGGCTTCTCCTTCTTTATTATAGTGGGAAGAGACATGGATTCTCCCAGCTTGAACAATTTATTTAGCAGTAAACTGAGCCTTATGATAAGATCAGCAATAGATCCACTTATCTACATGTTGCCTGAAGACATTCCTTTCTATGACTCCTCCCAGCAATTTAGCTTCTTTTTTTTTTATTCACAGATCTATAAAAGTGTTGCCTTAACTATTGATGTGATCCAGGCAAGCTTCCAGGCAAATTCCTGGGTTAGGTTGCCTAGAGCAATGTTTCTCAATTTAAGCAATTTTAAGAGGTGTTGATTTAAATTCCCAGAATTCCCCAGCTAGAGTGCTATGGAATTCTGGGAGTTGAAGTGCACACATTTTAAAGTTTCCAAAGTTGGGAAACACTGCCCTAGATAATCTTCAAGGCTACATCCAGTCTTTACATCCTATAACCTTATGATTATAGCAGCGGTCCCCAAACCTTCAGGTTCTGTGGCCCGGTGGCAGAGGTGGAATGGGGGGGGAGGGAATGGTTTCACGTGCACATATTGCTTGTGCAAATGCAGGTTCGCATGCTCTTGTGCTTGCCCACTGCTTGCATGACACAGTTCCCAACAGGCCGTGTCCTGGCTCCAGGCTGTAGCCTGGGGGTTGGGGACCTCTGGACTATAGAATGAAGCAAATATATTTGTATTTGTAGAAATGGAATGAAACAACTTTTAAATATTAACTTTTTTCTTAGCATTTGTTTTTCTGATAAGGATCTCCAAGCTTACAAAACACACTGAGCTGCTTTATATATGATAACTATTGCTAGAATAATCTACACTTATTCAATCTTTTCATTAAAGGTTTAGGAAGGTATTCTTAGGAAATATGCATCAGTGTCAAAATTAACTCCCTATCTAAAAAAAGTAAGTCTGATGCTAATTTTAACTTAATTTGGAAACCATTTACTTCATAGACATAAATATCTTTCTCAAAGGTGCTTTTTCAAAAGGCAACTGGACTACATTTAACCCAACATTCAGGTTTCTTTGAATATAAGACTTTAAACTCCAAATTCTGTCTGACTGGTCATAGAGTTAAGGAGGAATATTTCAAATTAAAGAGACATTCTTGTTAATTCCTATTATTTTGACTAATAATTCTTTTCATTGTGGATGTTTTGTGTACCTCTGACTTAACAATATTAGCATTAATTCTTAAAATGCCAAATAGATATGTGGTTGTATTTCTTCCCATTTAACACTGCTAGTAACAATAATGGAAGAACATTTTTCCTTCTTTTAACATTATGCAAATTATTGTGCAATTTTGTACAACTTTCATATATTCTCTTTTTATTTTTCCCCTCTTTCCTTCCACTTCTTTTTCCCTTTTATTCTTTTGTTTTTAGTAGTTTAAAATGCAAACATAAAAAGAGGCCCACTTAGATTTATGGAAAACAAATTTGAGTTTCGGCCCCAGGAATGTTGATAGACCAAACTCAAGGTGCACAAAAGGCAGAATTCGATACAGCCATTCACAAAGGCACAAATACAAGATAATATGGGCATCTATGTGCCCTTATCCCAGACACATCACAAGCACCAAACTGGAGATGGAGGATAAACAGAGATAATGAGCACTCTGGCCCTGTTCACCACCTCTCAAAGAAGGCAGATTTCAAGAAGATCCCTGAACAAGCAGGTCTCACCTGGCTGTTCTGTTCTTCCAGTTGAGCTGAGTGTATCTAGAGGCTCTTTGTAGCCACCTGCTCAGCCAGCCTCAGAGCAACAAAGCCCTCACCTCCAAGTAGTGAGAACTTGTTTTTGTCCTTTGAAATCTATTGCAGGGAGGATTTGCTCACTGTTTTATTGCGACTGCTATTATGGACTACCATTCTGCAGCCAGCCGATGGGTGTAGAAGATAGCAATCAAGTTTATAAACTATTATAAGGACAGCAAATGATTGCTGCTGGCCCCATCCAGTGCAGCATTCTCTGGCACACCCAGGCCAAACAGAGGCCTCTGGGCACCGTGCTCTGATTCCCCAGTTGGTATTTAAGACACGTTGCCCACAATTCAGTGAGTCACAGATAGCCATCAAGACTAGTTACTATTGATAGCCCCGTCTTCCCTTGCATTTGACTAATCCTCTTCTAAACCGTTCACAGTGTCTGGTGGTAGCAAATCCCACAGTTAAATATGCATTGTGTAAAGATGTTTATCAGATCACTTCTGTCTAGCTGCTGAAAAGGGCCATTCAGACTTCCCCTGCAGTGAGGACAGATGCCAATAATCGATCAAACTTTTCTGCAGTTTCTTTGTCTTTCCTGAGTACATGTTTAATGTCCTGTACTTCAACAATCTGAATTATCTCCTTGCCTAGCCGGTTTCTAAAGCGTCTTTTTTTTTTTTCCTTTTTGTCAAATGCTCCTGTGTCTTTCTACATATTTTACTGTATGCTCTTGTTTCTTTTGTTAGTTTCTGTATGCTCTTTTTTAAAAAATATTTTTCTGGTTTGTGCAAAGCTTCCAACTTTGAGGGAAGCTGCCCTGTCTCTAATTCAGGTAGTCTTCGACTTATCACCACATTTCCATGACTAAGCAAGGCAGTTGTTAACTGAGTTGCTTCTGATTTTGAGACTTTTTATGCCACGGTTTGTAAGCAAATCATTGCAGCTGTTAAGTGAATATGTGATTGTTAAGTAAACCCAACTTCCGTCATTGACTTTATTTGTCAGAAACTGACAGGTAAAGTTGCAAATGATAATCATGACCCCGGTGGACTGCAACTGCCATAAATATATGCTAAATGCCTGAATTTTTATCCTCTGATAGTAGAGTTGCTATGATAGCCATAAGTACAAGAACTGGTCACTGTCACTTTTTTAAGTACTGTGTAATTTTAAACAATCACTAAACAGATGGTTGTAAGTTTAGGACTTCCCGTACAATGTTTCTCAACTTTGGCAGCTTGAAGATGTGTGGCATTCAACTCCCATTCAAATCCTAGCAGGATTTCTGGGTGTTAAAAGTTCATGCACTTTTAAGTTGTCAAGGTTGAGAGACACTGCTCTCTAATAGCTTCCCTCTGACCCTTTTCTCTCTTTTTTAGCAAGGAAATTACACAAAGACATAAGAATGAAAAGGGGCTGATAGATCCACGTTCAGAGCCAATAATCTTTTTAAAGACGATTGGACAAAACTTTACCAATGGACACATTCATTTGATATAGTGTGCTTATAAATGTATGTATACTCTCAGACAAGACAAAGTCTGTAAATCATTTTCTCTATATAGTCACCAAAATACAGATCCATAGTTGTCTTGTTATTCCACATTGATTAAGGGAGGGGAAGAAATAACACTAACATGATCAAAGCCTACCCTTTGTATGTGCGCATGACAACACTTACACAAAACAGGCAGGGCTTCAATTTGCTGCCCTTTGCCATTTTTAGAACAGGGACTCCGCCTGACCCAAATCCTATAGCTTCTCCCTAAAGAGCATCTCTTCATTTGTGATCATTGTTGTCATCAGAATCTCTTATTTTACTTTTGTTCCCAAGACAGTAGCTTTATCTCCTCCTAGATCTTATTGTTAACCTGCTTGCTTTTTGTGCTGCAAAACACCAATGACTTGAACTAAAAAAAAAACCAAACCTAGGACACCCCACACTTATTCTTTCTATCATAACTCAAGCCAGGTGGCACCTTAGGACAGTAAACTGGAATGAACCAGGGCTGGAGGCTGGATTAGGGAGAAAAAAAATGTCTTGGAAAAGACAATGGCAAACTATCTCCACATTGTTGCTAAGAAAACTACAATGTACCCCCAAAAATACCCCACTCAATTTGAAGATTTTACTTTGATGATATATTTAACGCACGTCACTGACAATCATCACCACATTTTCCCATCTTTCAATGAAGATTATAATAGCAAGATCAACAGACAAAAATAAGGAAAAAGAGAGTCAGCTTGGCTTAGTGGTTAAGGCACCAAGCTAGAAAGCAGGAGGCTGTGAGTTCAAGTTCTTCCTTAAGCCAGGAGTAGATCTCTCTGGACCCAACTCACCTCAAGGGTTGTTGTGGGGAAAATAGGAGGAGGAAAATGTGATGGATATGTTTGTCGCCTTGAGTTATTTGTAAAAATAATAAAGGTGAGAAATAAATGAAATATAAAAAAACATTCCCCCCTTTTTTTAAGACCATAAGAACACCTTGTGACAATTTGCTCACTAGCTACTTCTGAATGCTGCCATTCACCATGTCAGAACTGTGAACACAGATATTTCCATCTGCTATGAATACAGATATTTCCTTGCAGTGTTGGTCAAGGATGGGGCTTACTTATTATTTATTTTGATTTAGAAGCCACTCAACTCCATTGTTTTATTATTTATAAATCTCTCTGGCTTGACTCTATTCCAGCACCAATCTATTAACAGGTCTACTTCTAGGGCACTTTTCAAAGAACCCTAAACTTTCAGAAGGTGCTAGAGAGACCATGTCCTGACTGGCCCACAGGCACAGAGCACCTCAATTCGGGAAGGAGCTCAGTGAGTGGAGTGGCCCAATCTAAGACACCAGTCAGGCCTCAAAGAAAACCTACTTTGAAGGAACCTGGGCAAAGTTTGACTTGAGCATGTACCAACTAACACAATCCTACTGCAGTGTTACCAAGTTGCCCCATGCACCCAGAAACCCAGTATATTATTTTTCTGTAGCCTTCAATATTTCATCCCATAACTGGGGGAAAAGATTAGGACCTTTTCATTGCTCCTCCAGGCAACCTCCGGAGAAAAAACAAAAGAGGATGAGTTTCCAGAAACTTTTTTTAAGGGAGGGGGAAGATTTTATTTAACAGGTAATCAGGTAGATAACGTATCTAACGGGAATCTGACTGAAGGACTGAATATGCATAAGCAGAATGATTAAAATATATGAATATAAGTAATGCGATTTCTCCGTGGGGAATCTGCCTCACACAGTAAAACAGTTGCTTTGATTTATATCTTATCTGGAAGCAACACTCTTTGTTACTTCAGAACATCTACAGAAACCCCTGTAAAGGAAGAAAGGAAGGAATAAATGTCTATGGCTCAACAAAGGAAGGATTATAGTTCTTCAAGAAGAGAAATGGAAATCTCTGGTGCACTACCGCCATCTAGTGGATTCTGGAAAAAGGGGAACTGAGACAGCAAACTGCTATAAGAGCTTGTTCTAATAACATCTCTTGATTTAAATCAGTGGTTCTCAACCTGTGGGTCGGGACCCCATTTGGGGTCGATCGACCATTTCACGGGGGTCGCCAAGCAAGGCTGTCGGCCATTTTTTTTGTCCGCCATTTTTTTTTGTCCGCCATTTTTTTCCCCTTTTCCGGCA
>NW_015386400.1:1706193-1727609 GCF_001527695.2 Protobothrops mucrosquamatus | reverse complement strand
GGGCTGGGCCAGCTGGTGGTCGGCCTGCTCCGTCTCTGCCGCTTGCCAGCTACGCCTCGGCCGGCGCAGGGGGCAGAACCACGCATGCGCGGCGCTCCCGGGCAGGGAAAGTCCTCGACTTACGACCGGTTGGGTAGTCCTCGACTTACGACCGGTTTAGTCCTCGACTTACGACCGGTTTAGTCCTCGACTTACAACCAGTTGGGGTCGTGGCATTAAAAAGGTTGAGAACCACTGATTTAAATACTAGCCCATTTTTCACACACGCAGTTTTATTTCTAACAATACAGCCTTCTACTACTGGTTAGAGCCTTCAATGTATAGAAAGAGTAAGAAAATCTCTGGGACATCACTAATCAGCACTGTCCACATTCTGTACCATCTTGCATCCCATGAAAAAGCCAAAGGTTTATAGCTATCTATAGATGAATTCACTTCTAAAAATCTTGGCCTATCAACATAACCTGCTCTCAGCTAAGGCAATACAGGTCATCCTTGACCATTCGAGGTTACAACAGCACTGGAAAAAGTGACTTATGACCATTTTCAAACTTATAACTGTTGCAGCATCTCCATGATCAGGTTATCCTCTTTTGTCACCTTCTGACATGCAAAGTCAGTGGGGAAGCCATAACTTAACATGTTACTAATTTAACAACTGCAGTGATTCGCTTAACAAATATGCTAAGAAAAGTCGTAAAATGGGGCAAAACTCCCTTAACAAATTACTCATTTAGCAAAATAAATATTGGGCTAAATTGTGGTCATAAGTTGAGGGCTACCTATATTTAAAGAAAGAGCTTTGGCCATTAATGTCTAAACCAGTGGTTCTCAACCTTTTTAATGCCGCGACCCCAACCGGTCGTAAGTCGAGGACTAAACCAGTCGTAAGTCGAGGACTAAACCGGTCGTAAGTCAAGGACTACCCAACCGGTCGTAAGTCGAGGACTTTCCCTGCCCGGGAGCGCCACGCATGCGTGTTTCTGCCCCCTGCGCTGGCCGAGGCGTAGCTGGCAAGCGGCAGAGACGGAGCAGGCCGACCACCAGCTGGCCCAGCCCAAGGGAGGTAAGGCACCCGCCGAAAAAGGGGGGAAAAATGGCGGACAGCCTTGCTTGGCGACTCCCATGAAATGGTCGATCGACCCCAAATGGGGTCCCGACCCACAGGTTGAGAACCACTGGTCTAAACCAACACTGAGTCTCTTGCAAACATCAAATTGTTGAAATGGCTGGGCAAGAATATCTTTAAACAGAAAAATACCCGGCAGGTTTGACTTAGGACCAATGGGTAGCCTTTACCTGTGCAAACTTTGAGCAACTATATTTTATGGTTAAATACAAAGTGCCCTATCTCAAAAGAGTGTGTGCATGTAGAGCATGGTATAGAAGATACATACCTGATTCAACTGCCAGTTATGTCCCAACAAGGGCCCAATATTTATAGTTTTTTTTATTGCAGCTGATGCTTGTTTTTTCATATAGTCAGTTGAATAATCAATAAAACTATATTGTATGATAGCAATGCTTTTAACAGACTTCTTCTAATGACTTAATTAATTGTGACCATTGATAGACATAGGAATTAATTAGATATATAGCTCATCTTTTATTCAGGAATGCAGTGATACACATAGCTCTTCCTTCTATTTTCCCCCCCACAGTCCTATAAGTACTTATATGTTATGAATGTCCGTACTATTGCCTTGGAAACTCCACCTTTTGAACCACTACAGACTCATCTCTCTGTTGTGTTACATGCAAAATCATGCAATCAATTATAAAGCAACTGATTACTCGCCTTTTTTAAGAAAGTAACTTGTTACCCAAATTTGCAACTTTTTCATTGTAAAAATATTTGGACTGCATGAACAAAAGTAGTTGTGTGTCCACTTTGCTGATTATGTAAAATTGTTTAACTGCTGAAAACTTGTTTTGCAAAATAACATTGACGATGTCTTCGAATGGTCATCCATTTGGCAACTCCAGATTTCAGTTAAGAAATGTTCAGTTTTGCATATTGGAAAACAAAATGTAAGGATACGTTAGGTGGTATTGATCTAGTACAGTGTCTGTGGACTGGTACCGGTCCGCTGCCCATTGGGAACCAGGCCACGCAAGTGGCGGGCGAGCATGCAAATCTTCATTTGCACATGTGCAGGACTACGTTGCATGCATGAAACCATCCCCTCCCCCCCGACTGCTGCTGCGGCTGCAACTGCCAGTCCATGCAGCCAGAAAGGTTGGGCACCGCTCATCTAGTAGATAACCCTTCTCTTAAGAACCTGGGTGTGCTCATCCCCAACCATTTATGTTTTAAAGTTCATTGTTAACAGCATTGCTTAAAAAGCAATAAAACTGTGGACTTAATTCTATGATTTATTTTTTTTACTGGAAATATTGTATTGCTCATTAGAGCTTATAAAACATATGTTAGGCCAATCCTAGAATACTGTTCAAATGTCTGTAATCCTTACCATATATCGGACATTAATACAATCAAGCGAATTCAGAAGTACTTTACAAGAGAAGTCTTGGATTCTTCTGTCCATAATAGAATACGTTATGCTACTAGGCTTGCAATTTATATAGTTTAGAACTGACACTTGCAGTCAAGATTTAGGTATTGTGTACAAAATTGTACATAACGCTTTACCTGGACATGACTTTTTTTTAGTTTTAATCATAATGTAACACATGTGAACAACCACTTTAAACTTCAATTTTTGCAACAGAATTGTCAGTCTAAAATATCTTACCTGATTCAGTTGTATCAGCCATTGATTTTAATTCTAAATTAACTTCTGTGGACCTCACTCCATATTTAAGAGGTCCCTAAGGGAGCATGTGTAAGTGCACTGGCATGTCTATCATCGCTGTCATGTTTTAATTTTGTTTGAATTTGTAATTTTTGCTTGACAAATAAAACAAATACGCCTGGCAATTCCTGGGATTTGCAGATAGTATCAGCCTTCGTTTTGCTAGGTTACAACTTTCCTTCTAGTATAGATATGCTGGGCAGAGATGAAGTTTATGTTAGAAAGGCACATCATGATTCCTTTGATAGGAAGCTGGTACCATGTATTACTGGGCATTAGTTTTAGTGATAATTAATACAATGGTATGTAAAAATGACCTAGGGAGATGGGAGGAAGAAGCTGTTAGATAAAGTAACTGAGCCTGCAGAAGAAATGGGGGCATGACAGAGGAACAGAGCTGGAACGGACCCTGTAGGTCTTCTAATACAACCTCCTGCTCAAGCACCCAGAAAGCCCCCTCTCTAGTTTCTTGGGTGATAAAGGGGAAGGGGAAGAGATGCACTTTCAGATTTATGTTAATGTAATTTTACAATAAGGACAGAGATAGTAATTTTGGGTGTGCTTCTTTTCTAGATTATCTTGCAAGGCTGACATTAAAGTAATAAAATAAGAATAAATGAAATGAAGCACTACATAATAAAGGACAAGAGGCTGTCCCACAGAAACTGATGCAGCTGGGAAATTAATTTTAGCCTAAAGAGCAGTTGGACAAAAATTCAATTCTACACTTTTATCTGAAACTTGTCAATTCTTTTATCTTGAGCATGCCTGTGCAAGGACCCAGAAAACTGAAACAGAATCTTGTCTTCAAAATCAATGCTTAACAGCTTGTGACATTTTACTGCTTATAGAATGATCGTGTGCTGTCAAGTGGTTGACTGTTAGCAACTACATAGATTTTCTCCATGACAATCTGTCCCTAGCCTGCTTATTCAGGTATTCCAATGGTGCATCCATCACTACTGTAACCTTTCTTTAGATTGTCATCTTCTTTCCTTTTACCATTCCCAGCATTATAGGCTTCCCCGGGAAGCTCTGTATTGAAAGGTAAAGGTATCCCCTGTCCAGTCGTGTCCAACTCTACGGGGCAGTGCTCAAATCAAGTTTCTTAGCTGAGGGAGCCAGCCTTGTCCAAAGACAATTTCCGTGATCACGTGGCCAGGATGGCTGTATGTCAAGACACACGGAACACTTACTAGGTATTTATAAAATATATAATTATAATAAGATAGTGGAGGAGCTTCGTAAGATTGGGCAAGTGTGATGTCTTAAGGACAATTGAGGGGCCTGGAATTGTTGGACTAGCTAAATAGGAATTGGTCAAATATCACTGACAATATCAAAAACTTTTCAAACTTGACAGATACATTTACTAATCTAAGATGAAATCCACAAGACCAACATTAAATAAAAAACAAATAATTGTAATCTGAGATGCCAATTGTCAGGAAATTTTGTCACCATCTGAAATTATATGAGATTTTGGACAGGAACACGAATTTGTGATATTAAGTGATTGCTTGAGATTTTGAACATTTTTAAATATTAAAAAGGTATTTGTACTACTAGATAGTGCAAGGCATGCAATCTGAATCAGTCAGAGAGTTAGTTTTTGTTTGGCAGTTCACTTACCAAAAATCATAATCACAATACAACACTAAAATTTAAGGAAATAAAAAGTGCTGTTTAACAGAGGAAAGAAATTCCCAATTTGTGACTGTGGAAATCTGAAGGGATAAAAAAAAATCTGTTTTTCCTCCTTAAAATATTTTAAATTAGTATTTTTTTAGGAAGAAAAAACAAAGATGGAATAGAGCAGTTTTCCTGAACATGAGGTATTCCTGCCTCTTGATGGACTGCCTCTTTCAGAATGAAAAATTAACATTTTTCTAGTTAATATCAATTACATGAAATTTTGATTGGCATACTTGTTCAAGAGAACAGAACAAATCAACAAAACTTTAGAATGGGAAAACTCCTCTTTGCCCTGTGAATCTACTCAAGATCCACAAAGAACAGAACAGCACAAAGAAGCTGACCCATAAACACTGTACACTTCTTTATTGAAACACCAGAATTCAGTGTATTAAACTCTATTTTAACTACATTAATATTTCCATAACTTATATAAATTATTTCTTACTAATCTGTTATACTGTTGCATTATCACCCACCTAGACGCACTTTTAATTTTATAAATCAACCACTTTCAATTTTCATAAAGCAAACATGATTTTATGAACAGATCAGGTTATACATAATACATTTTAAGCTCTTAAAATAAGAAAGTGATTGCAGATTAGTAAACAGTGCTAAAAATAAGTTTGTTTCTTTGTTTTACAAAAATAGCTTTTTTTCTTTTCTGGCTGTAAAACTTTTGGAAATATTACATCTTCTTTGAGGTCTCTATCAAGAGAAATCATTTTATAGAGTGTTTTCATTTTACAGTGTTTTATCAAGAAGACAAAAAGGTAAGACAACAGATTTACAAGCAAATGAGGAGGCATACATAAATAAGCAGGATTCTGTTTTTCTGAGATAGATGCATCTGTGAATGAATTTTAAGTCAATACATCAGCAGTGGCACAGCTGGTTTGCAAGTTGGCCATTTTTCCGCATGACCTAAAGTTCTAAAGAGTCAGACTTTAGGAATGTATGAAGACTTAAACAACAGTTATTAACTTTTTTTTGGAAAGAAAAAACCCAAATTTATTTTGTAGTAGCAATAGTTTCTTTTTTATTTTTTTAATATACTTTAGGAAACAATATACAAAGCTGAGCTTTCCCACCATTTTCAAACAGTGAGACACTCCAATTACACAAAGTCAGCGTTTTGTGATGGCTAAGAACAGCAGTCAGCACCAGACTTGAACAGTTAGCTACAACACAAACATCCTTTCAAATGAAAAGTCATAATAGCAAGACAGGTAAAAACCAAGAGTTAACATATGACAACTGTTGGGAGGTGTCACTGATCCTTGTTGAATGTCATTAAATATTTTATACACAATTACTTTTTTTTTAAACAAAACCTCTTGTGAGGACTTATTTTTAATTAAGTAAAAAAGTATTCAACAAGAACAGCTTTGATGAAGAATCTCCAAACAGTCTAAATTGTAATATGTTATCGATCAAGGAAAAGAAAACCAGTGGTTTTTTGTTTGTTTCTTTGTTTGAAAACATGTTTATTACAACAGATACAATTCACATCTGACTAGCTTTTTCCTTCTTTCCCTCCCACAACTATGTTGACATGTTCATCAGGTTATTTCCTTATAATCTGAGAAAGGGATGTACCTTCAAACATATATGCCCAGTAGTAGTATCAGTCCATTCTTTCAGGGTGCAAATGGAAATACATTTCAATAATTTATACAAACAAATGGGTTATGCTCAATCACTGCAATTTTAAGCTACTGTACACAGGAATGAAAAGATTATAGAAAAGTGCCATAGCAACAGTGCCTTATGAAAGGAAGAAATTAGAAGATTTTTTTTTAAAAAAACTAATAAAATCAGATCTAGGAATTCAAAAGGAAAATGAACACAGAAAATAAAAAACACTGCTCTGTAAAACAGAAATGGAAAAGCACTGCTGTTGATTAGGTGCAAGTGTGGAAACAGTTGTTTCATGATATTTTGTACATTACCCTAACTGTTTCAAACTGTTGCAGCTTTGAGACATAGATCACCTGGTGCTTGCATTGTATTTCAGGAAATGCAAGATTTCTGAACGATAAATTAACTAAAAAAAAAAGAGCTAATTTTGCAGACAGGTTTACATGTAAAAGGCTAGGTATTTAGCCATCTCAGCATTGATTAGTTTTGGATGTCTAAGCTCTGATACACATGGCTTCCCATGGCTTCACTCTACAAAACATATTTACAACGTGAAGAATACATCTACAAGAAATCTACATTTCAAGGGTTTTACAAATCACCTTGTATTTTTTCCCCCCGAATGACTTCCTTCCTTTCCCCTTTCCCATGTTATTTTGTATTGCCCAACTCAACGGTCCAAAGTCTACTCAAATGCAGCTGAAAAAAGTTAAGACTGGGCAACTAGTTTTACAGTCTTGTACTTAAAACCCATGTGCAATTATTCAATATTTCACACCATGAAGGAATTCTGATTCTTTAGTTTTTCAAGTTCTTTAATTTGTTGTCTCAAAAAGAGTATCCTATAAAAGAAAATAATATAATTAGTATCTGAGATACCAAATTGATTCTTCAGTAAGCAGTTATTCTGTGATAAACTTGTTTATATGATTTTTTTAACTTTTTAAAAAAGGATAAAATTCTTGGGCCTGGAAATGATTGACCTACCTTAATGGTACACATAATGGACTAAATTATTGTTCAAGATCCGGAGCACACAAGGGTACCTTCAGTAGTTCAATGGCTGTGGAGGGAGGTATTATGCCTGTTTCAGTCAGCATCATCCTGGTGTTAAATTTTAACAGTTCCAAGCCCTTGACTGTGCACTAGGGAATCATCCTCCTACATTTATATAAATGTTGTACAAACAAACATAACTGAAAATTTAGCAAATCAAAAAAATGCACCCAAAATGAGTAATTACCTTTGCTCACGCAAAGTTGCTTGAATTTCACATACTCGAACTAAAGATCTTAAGTTTTTTAATTCAGTACAAGTTTCTGACATATGGACACTTCCTGTATTATGAGCTTCTTCGCGCAATCTTGATGCCTAAAAAATTAAAAGCAACTATTCAAAAATTTATTTAATTTCTAGACAATGCTGAATGAGAACTAGAATCCCAAAAATAAGAGCATGCAAAGCCCTAAACTGCTGTGTTAAAGTTAATTATACTACCATATTGTGATACTACTCTGACCTGCCAATTGGGATAGACTCTGGGACTATTACTTATTAACATAAAGCAATCACAATAATATTCCTATCACCCAACATGTTCTTCAATGTTGATTAAATAAATAAAATGTAAGTTTGCTGCAATCACTGTTTGTTTTATTACATTTATTTGGCTGACATGAAGTAATCTTAAATTCTCAAACTCTGAACTGAACAGGCAAGAGCCAAGGCAAGGCACTGGAGGGAAGACTGCAAAGCCAGACTCGGAAAAGATAGCATAATATCATTGAAATGAAGCCAAGCTGTGTAATTTTGGGCTAGGCATTCTATCTCAGCCCAACTCGTCTCATCAGATTGTTATGGGGAAAATAGGAGCAAAGAGCTTCACTTGTTCAAAATAAAAGGACGATTCAAATAAAAAGAAAATATGCACAAAAAGTCAAATATGTGGTATTTATAGTTGGAAATCAAGGATATATAGAATATATATTACTCAAACCCCTAGGACTAATGATAGGACAATTACATATTGCAAAGAAAGATTTGAACCCAATAACCTACCTTGCCTTTTTCCGAATTAACCACCTTCATAACTGCCAAGTTGTACTGCCAGAAAGAATAAAATCTCTCTTCCTATCCCCTTCTGAATTCAAGCAAGCTTCTCATGACATAAAATTTTCAATTCTTTGTAAGTTTGGGATTATCACAGAGAATTTAGTCTATTCAATCCAATCCCCTGATCAGTCAATAAATCCAAATTAAAGTATTAGAGACAGATCACTGTCCATCCTCTCAGTATATTCAGGAAAGGTTCCTTACCTCCTTCCTCAGTAACTGGATCTACTGTTAAAATACTCTTAAAGAAAACTTAGATAGGAAGTTCTTAAGAAATGAGAAACTAAAAGTTGGGATAAAATCATGTATGTCTTCAGAATCTATTTTCTTCTAGAAGATAGCAATTTGAGCCTTCCAGATGTAATCCACATATTTCCAAAAGTAAACTTTTCAGGATAGTAAGTAATTTGCTATGATCCAGGAATGTTCTGGTTCCATGGTATAACAAATTAATCTCAGAACTTCCAAATCAATGTTTCCTGGAATATTCTGGGAGATGTATACACATCTAAGTAAAAAGCACAGTTGTAAACTATTCTAGTTGAGAAAAAGAAGAAAAAACAGAAAAAGAACATGGTGCTTATTGAAAAACCTAAAAGCTTACTAAACATATAAAAACAAAACAAGACATATTCATGCAATAAGGAAAAGGGGGTTAAACTAGGTCAGCAAGAAAGAGCAAAGGCACATGCATCTACCCAAACTAGATAACATCATCAGTTTTGTTTGTTTCTGTCTTATGAAAGCTTAGCCAATTATTATTTAATTAATCTTAATTACGTAAATTATAGCTTAGCATTACAAATGAGCCCAGCAATTATATGATTCTATATCAGTGGCCCAGTATGGGTCTAAGATTAACCAGATTTTATTTTATATCTGGATTATTCCAACCGACCTGCTGTGCTGACATATGCTGCTCATTCAATTCTGCTGGGTTTCTCCTGCCAGTGAAAAAGATTCCCAAACCATACACGGACTGCTTAGCATTAAGTCCATGTGAAATTACAGATTGGTTATCAAGATCAATCTTCCCCTACAGCCTCACAATGTGAAGCAGAGGACCATTGACAGAAGACCTGGAAAAACACTAGTGTTACCTGGATCATCTGCATCACATATAATTTAATAAATATCTATATAAACAGAATTAGAATGAAAACAACAGTTAACAACTCTAGGTTATATAGTATTTTTTTTAAAAAAAACTACTTCTGCTGCTTCTATAGCCTGTTTCTTCCCATCCAAAGAAATTATTCTAATCTCTCTCCATTTCTAAAATGAAAAGTAGAAAATTATGAAAAATATTAATGAAGAATGCTTACTAAATATTATTAGATACAGGTAGTCCTTGACTTACAACAGTTCATTTAGTGAACATTCAAAGTTACAACGCCACTGAAAAAAATAATTTATGACCATTTTTCGTACTTTTGATCATGGTCATTTAATAAAAATTAAGATGCTTGGCAACTGATTCATATTTATGATGTTTGCAGTGCCCTGGGGTCATGTGATCACCTTTTATGACCTTCTGACAAGCAAAGTCAAAGGGGAAGCCAGATTCACTTAACTACCATGTTAAGAACTGAACGGTGGTGATTCACTTAATAACAGTGGCAAGAAAGGCCTTAAAATGGAGCAAAACCCATTTAACAACTGTTTTGCTTAGTAACAGAAATTTTGGGCTCACTTGTGGTTGTAAGCCGACAACTACTTGTACACAAAAGTTCTAATAGAACTGATCTACAACACACAAGAAAACCACTGAATGTATAATCACCTGTTTTTCTGCATGATCTGCAGGCCATCCTTGCACATGCTTTATAAGGTTCTCATTGAAATGGCCTGCCAGTGTAGGAGTTAATGAACATGTAGGCCGTCCAGATGCATTCTGTGGTGCTGCTGCATTTGAAGCACTTGTATTGGAGGTATGATTTGGACCAGGAGATGGACTACTATAAGAAAAAGAATGATCTGTGTCACTGTCACATTAATTCATACAATTTTCAAATCTTCTATGTCTAATATATTTCTTTTTCCTACTACTTTGCCAGCCACTAATGGATATGCATTAATATTATATTTTAATTACCCAAACCTTTTTTTAAATTTATGCAGGTTATACTGAATTATTTCAATAATCACTGACAAAATTTTAGTAATTGTTGATTTTAAATACTATCCTTACAGAATCACCAAAGGAATAAAAGTTATTTGATTACATGTGTATTTTATACATTGCTTTCCATAAATCTTTCATTTAAATAGTTGAAGAATAGTTTTTTTATTTATTCCATTTAGAGCTTTTTGAATTGGAGTGGCATAGCAATAGCAATCACAATAATCCTCAGATTTATATACCGTTCCATAATGCTTTACACCCCTCTCTAAGTGGTTTACAAAGTCAGTATATTGCTCCCAACAACCTGGGCCCTTATTTTACCGACTCTGGAAGGATGGAAGGCTGAGTCAAACTTGAGTTGGTCAGGATCAAACTCCTGGTTGTGAGCAGAGTTAGCCTGCAATACTACATTCTATCCACTGAGCCACCACGACATAGAAATATTGATAATAAAAGAAACAGAAACAGCAGCCAAAAAAAAAGCACTTTTAGAAAACTATCTGGACTTACTTTTACATATAAGAAAAAAACAATATTACCATCTATCAAATTGCTGTTTCTCTGAAGGGTACATATTTACTATTGTTAACTCCAGCATCCACCTTCTTCCTCTGAGAAAGAGTTGGGAGAAGGTAAAACATGTGGCTTAGTAAGACGTGTAGTTTCTTTGAAATGTATTTAAGTCAAATTGTCTCTTAGGTTGTACAACAAAGTTTGTGTCCTGAGTTACTTTAGACCCAGTTTACTATAGAATGAAGATGATGGGAATTATTTTCATAAAAATCAAGGGAATTTTTGGGGAAAACCTTTCTCTATAATGTTTTAAAAATCTTACATATAGCTCTGATATTTTCAGCTATTTAGTTGTTCAAATAAAAGTGGAATCTGAACATTTATTCTACTGCTTAGAAACAAATGAAATGGTTCTTATAAATTTGAAATGTTTCTGATTCTGATTCAAATGTTTAATATAAGACTGCGCAAAGCACTTAGACAAATTTGTTTGTTTAGGTCCAGCTTACTGGACCTCCTTATATTTTTCCAGCCAACTTATGTCATGTAAGAAAAACATTAACAGATATTGGTGGTTAAATTGCAAATTTAGTAATATGATTAGTAGTCTGCAGGAGAGATATTTCTTCTAAGAAACAGAATAACCCAATAAAATAAGAAAATATAACATCTACAATTATTATTTTTGCAATGCATAATTCAAACTTTAATTTAAAAACCCTGAGTATGATGTGTAGATGAGAAAGTATGCCATCAAAATGAGTATATAATATAATCAACATTTCTAGTACAATGCACAATGAAATCAATGCCTAATTAATTTAAATTTACCTTGAACGCTGAAGACTTCGAGGAGAAGCAGATTCATGACCTTGTGGTTTATCAGCAATCACAGGTTGCTGAGACGTTGACTGTAAAACTGGTCCTTGCTTAATACCTGAAGTAGTAACCTGAAGTTCAAAACTTGATTAGATACCCACATTTGTTCAAACAGCTATAATCAACAGACTGTCCTTCATCAATATTTATGCCAGAATAAAATGAGCCCTACTGTTATATAATATTGGGACTATTGTTAAATTAATAACAAAATAAAACTTGCCCTGAGATGTTCTGGCTCCTTCTGATAAAAGCAATCCTGATAAATGAAGCTAGAGCTAAATGTTTAATACTATGATTTTTTGGTTGCTATAGTAAGGCATCTATCTATTTAGCTCCCTTTGGCGGTATACTGGGAATACAAGAGTCTTAGGAACTTGTGAACATTCAATCACCAATTAAGATCTATTTGGTCTGAATAATTACTGATTTAATATCATCTAGAGAAGCTACATGAGCCCAAAAAGCAGTCAGCTGGAGTCTATATAACAATCTTGCCACAGTTCACCTATTCAAATGCCAGACACAAGACTGCATCTTTTGTTGCTCATGTTAAAAATCAACACATAAATAGGAACACACTAAAAATAAATAAAGCTAGATTTTCCGTCCTTTAGAAACCAATTCATACAGTTAAGATTAGCTGGGGAAATATCTTAAAATATTTCAGTCTTTTATTTTATACAAGAAATATTACAATATAGAAGGCACTAAAATATCATTGAGAATGTTTAAAATCTGCAGATGACATTATGGTAAAACGTTTAAGAAGAGAGAGATTTCAAGATCTGGACACAATGGGCTGAAATTAATAGGATGAAATTTAATAGAGGGAAATATAAAGTCCTGCACTGGGGTAAGAAGTATTAAATTCATATGCATACAATGTGGAAGACCAACTTAGCAACTTTTTAAAAAAAGGTTTTGAGTGTCCTTGTCAACTACAAGTATAAACCACCATGTGATGATTTATAATTCTATGAACATACTGGGAGTTCAAAATAGAGTTTTATTCTTACAACATTAAAACTTACCTTTGGCTGTGATGATACAGGAGGTGTACTAATCAAAGGTTTCAAAGGAACTGTGTTAGTCTGAGGCGTGCTTATTCTTGGAGATACATATGATCTTGGTGATGAAGCATCAGATGTTAAAGACATTGGGGACTGATTAGATGGCTGAGCTGTGAATAAAATCATAACAGTGATTTATTGCTTATTGACTGAGTATTTTTAAAGAAACAGTATTTTTATGACAGTTAAGTCAGGCAATCCTATAAATAAATTTGCTGCTGTCGTTAACACAAATAAGGTCAAAGCAGGCATTACTGCATCAATCAATCAACCTTTATTATGGTCACAGACCAGCAAATTTACTGCATCAAAGAATGAAAATCTTACATTGACAAGGCACACACAACTATTTGTGCTGCAACAATAAGTAGGATTTAGGAAAAACTGGACAACTCATGCCCTGTTCAGTCATTCTTTCAGAGATATTTTTTTAACTAAGCAAAGAAACAGAATGCTCATGGGTGAGCAAAAAAGCAGTGGGGGAGGAGAGATTTTCTGTCGGCTCCCCTTGTGAGGAAGCTGGCAGGGAGCATCAGAAACCTTCCTTCCTTCTCCCTTGAATTCCTGCTGGTTCTCTTTTATTTTGTTTGTGGAAAGCTTGCAGGGAGAAGGTCAGTGGGGAAGCCAGCATGAAGTTGCAAGGCTGCTGCTGGATGGGAAGAAATGAGGACTGCGAGACTGGGAAACTGTCTCAGAACACTGAAAATGAAGATCACGTGATCAGCAGCCTATAGCACTGAAGCAGCCACAAATTCCCAAATTCCCAAATTCCATTCCCTCAGAAGTCATGTATCCCAGATTTTATAAGTTAAGTTAGTCCATTTGGGATATCTCAGCTGAAAAATTATTATCCTATGATGCATTGTTTCAATCGGTTTAAAAGTCATGACAACAAATGCTTTAGTAGTATATAGGTATTTGTTTTCAACAGACTTTTTGGAAACAAGAAGTACATAAATTGCAGCAAATGAATAAGCAAACAAATGCATGATCTACAGTTAGCTTTTTATGAGAGCAATCTCCATAACTTTAACCTAAAACACTAAGAACCGCACAAAATGAATAAAAATCGAATTTCAACTTGCATATTAACCATATTTAGAAAATACAGCTACAAAAAACATTCTGTGCCCAAAAACACTGAGCCATAGGCAGTCTGTACCAAGATGGAAAATCTGGGCACAAACCTGAAATACAGGTAGTCCTTGATTTATGATGACAATTAAACCCAAAATTCCTACTGTTAAGCAAGACAATTGTTAGGTGAGTTTTGCCCCATTTTACAATTTTTCTTGCCACAGTTGCTAAGTAAATCACTAGAGTTGTTAAGTTAATAACACAGTTAAGTGAATCTGGCTTTTCCACTGACTTTGCTTGTAAGAAAATCACAAAAGGTGATCACATGACCCAGGGACAATGCAACCATCATAAATATGAGCCAATTGCCAAGAGTCCAAATTCTGATTATGTGACCATGGAAATGCTGCAACAGTTGTAAGTGTGAAAAACAGTCATCAGTCACTTTTTAAAGAGCCGTTGTAACTTTGAATGATCACTAGGTTGTAAATTGAGGATTGTTAAAAGAAGGGCTTCAGATTATCTTCTGCCTCCTCTGCTTATCTTGATCTAAGACCCTTAACTGGTAAATTTGAATTTCTCTCTAGTTTTGATACAAATCAAGCATTACAACTGAATATTTGGGATAAGATAAACATGACTTGGGCTTGACTTCAATTATTATTTGGCCTACTGAAATCCTGGCCAATTATTGAGATTTCTGTACTTAATGCTACAAGATATGTATGTAGGTATGTAAAATAACAACCCATTTATTTATGAAAATCTTAACAATATTGGATAATCCTGGTTTAACGATATTGGATACTTTTAATGGGGAGATTAAGATGAGTCTCCTATATTTTTATTGCTAAGCATCAACTCAGCCTTATAAAAATTATTTTAATACTCTTTTCAAAGTGAACAAAACAAATCTGATTAATTATTTAGTTGAGTTGGTGCAGATATTATTATTGCCAGTTCTGTTTACCAAGGCATTGTAAAGTGGTATTAATACTTCATGCGATCTTGATTCTATCCCTCTGTTAATGCAGAGTCCTCAGTTAATAACTTCTCATTCAGTGACCATTGAAAGTTGTGATTGTGCTGAATAAGTGGTCTTTATTATTGGCCTTCCATGTTCTAACTGCTGCTGTGCTCCCATTGTCACTTGGTCATGATCCAGGCATTTGGCAACCTGTTAATTCTTACAATGGTCACAGTATTCCATGGTCATGTCATCACCATTTGTGACCTTCCCTGCCAACTTCCCACAAGCAAAGTCAATCTGGAAATTGGCAAGGAAGGTTATAAATTATTCCTGTTTTTTCTCCTGAGAAACCCCACTATAGAGTATGACATCCCAGAGATCTCTTTCTCCACAGCACACATTCATTCTGCAGCACCCTCGGCACTTACGCAGCACAGCAGCGACCCCTCCTGAAATACACTCACTACAGCAATCCCACACCTCACTCTATAGTACTCACCTACCAATAAGTCTGCTTGCCAGCTCCCTAGGACTTGCAACTTCCTGTCAGCTTTTCTATTAGCTTTGCTTTTGGGAAGGCAGCAGTTAGTCACAAATTATAGTCACATAAGGTTCCCACTTAACAACTCACAACCCTCACTTAACTGTTGGCAACAGGGATGGCTTCAATTGACATTGCTAAGCATGATATAGCACTTTACAACTGTATCACTTAAAACAAAATTCCAGTCCCAATTATTGTCATTAAGCAAATGCTACCTGCATGTTGTTTTTTATTAATTAGATTAATATAATAAAAACTACCCAATCCAAGGTACTAGAAGCATCTGAAAATATAAATGCAGTGCTTTTTTTGTCACAGAACGCATGGAACAGCGTTCTGGCACCTTTTTTTGAAGGGAAGAACCGGCTTCCTCTAAGCTGCGAGCACGAGTAAAGCTCTGGCTCGGTAAAAGGAAACTGCCCGGGAAAATCAGGGGCATCAAAGGTCGACCCGGAAACACTTCCGTGGCCCTGAAAGCAGACCCTCTTCTCTGCCTTGGTTCATGGTGCTCCCCCCGCCGCCACCGCCTGTCCTCACCATGTTGGCCACAAGGGAGCAGGACTGACTCCTAGAGCGAATCTCTTCGAGTGACCAGGTGCGCTCCCAAAGCAGTAGCACCACTGTCACCTTGGTCACTCTGGGCTCCAGATGAAGCCTCTGTGTCATCAGAGGCGGTGGAGGACGAGGTGGCAGAAGACATGCCAGCTTCGAACAAGCGACCTCTCAAAAGCCGCGGCAATGGCATCCGTCAGCTGATGCTGCTCACATGACCTGCACCTCAGAAGCTCCCTAAAGCGGTTCCCTCCCCCCCCCCGTAAAGGGCTTTCGACTGGAGCAGGAGCTGTGCATGAGTTCTGGCACTTTTTTTTTTATACAAAAAAAGCACTGTATAAATGCATTTTTTCTACTGCATAAATAGTAACTTTATTTTAAACTGAATTACCATGTTGCATAGACCACTGAACAGATTTTTTTCATATACCACCAGCCCTTTGAGGTAGTCTAAACCTCAAGATTATGAATATTAGTACCATTTGTATTATGATGTTAGAGTAACAGAACCTTGCAAGCATCTCTCCTTTTACATTCCAGGGAACTAGAGTGGGACAATTCTAGTTCTCCGACCGCTGTCTGGGTTGAGCTCTTCCTCCTGCCTCTCAAAGTTACTCACACAGCACATTACACATACAGAGCAAGCCGCACATTACACACCTTGGTTTGAATGTTGAAGAGGATTTCTAATGATAACCAAGAATTCACCTATAACGCAGACCCAAGACGGGATACATATCTTCACGAGCAGGGTGTGGATATTGCATACACAGAGATTATCCAACTGCTCCTTCTTAGAAAAAATCTGATACATTTAAAACTAGAGGCAGAACTTCAGAAGTTATGAATTGAGGCTCAGAAAAGCAGATGCCCGTTTCCAGAGTATATTCTATTTCTGGTAGAAATGGGTACAGCACGTAACTAAGAAATTGCATGAAGATTAATTTTGTTTCCATGTTGTACTAAGACAAACTTTTAAGTCTAATATTCTTATTCCTATTTAAAATTAAAGTTTTCTTATTTGTGAATGAAGTATATAGGAAATGTCTTCTCTAGAAATTATTTTGCATTTGGTAATGTTAATTTGAAATACCTAGTAACTCTCTTTAAGGTTGCATGGGCACAAAGTATGAGGCATTTATAACCAATTAGGGCCATCTAGTGGCCTCCTCTGTTCTTTGAATTTATTTTATCCCTAATTGTTAATCATTCAACAAGATTAATAGGATGTTACATGAAACTCAAAGTACTTTAGTACAAAGCAGAAATCTAATCTTAAAAAAAAAAACTTTGCATGCCTTTGAGTCAGTCTTGATTTTTGCCAATTGCCTGCAAAAGTCCATGAAGTTTTCTTGCCAATGTTTTCGGAAGTGGTTTGCTATTATTTTCTTCCTAGGCTGAGAATATTTGACTAGCTTAAAATCACCCAGATGGCTTTGTGCATAAGGCAGAACCAGAATTCACAATCCCCTGGTTTCTAGCCTGGGCCTTTATATTAAAATGACTCTGCTCTGTATTACTTTTAAGTGTTCCCTGTCAAAATATTATATGAAACAAAAAAAGTACTAAATAATATAATCACAAATGCAAATCAAGCCAAACAATGGTAATTTAGCCGTCAGTGGCTAATCAGCAGGACAATCGTCAGGTAAAATTATTACACAAAATTTTATACTGTTATCTTTTCCATTACTGAATATGGATGCTATAAGAGCATTGATCAACTCACACAATTTGTGTGATAAACATACATACATACATACATACATACATACATACATACATACATACATACATACATACATACATACATACAGGGTTTCTTTTCATTATTTTGGTAATTATAGTTCATTGGTCAAGCTCACATGAAATACAAGACAGCTTCAGAAAGACAGCAACAAGAAGCGTCCAAATTACCTTGTGTAGAAAGCTGTGTTGCTTGAGTAATCAGAGAACTTATATTAAAAGATGGTCCAGCAGTGAGAATTTTATGAAGAATGGACTGCAGAGAAGCTTGTGTCACAGCAGCTGTAAGAACTAACATACAAAGATTATCAAATTGTTGTTTCCTAAACCAAATTAAAGTGTTTTATACATTTGTGAAAAACTTAGCAACTGAATATATAGACACAATGGTTTTCCCTCTCCTTCTGAAAGCTTCAGTATACATGCCACTACATGAAAATGTCAGATTGGTTTCTCAAGTCAGTAAGAGAATTTGCTTCTCCCTCTGGAGATCTTCACAGTAGCATGGTATATCTGCCTCTTTACTCTTCGTTATTCCGCAAAATTAGACATTCGTTATTATTAAGATTCATTAATTTCTAGAAGGATGCAAACATGGGTAATCTTTGGTTAATGGCCACTTGTTCAGTGACTGTTCAAAGATACCAAAGCACTGAACAAGTGGTATTTATCACCAGTTCTCAAAGTTATGGCCATTGCAGCACCTCTGCAGTTATGTGATTGTGATTCAGGTATTTGGCAACTGGTGTACAATTTTGATGATTGCAGCATCCCAGGCACGTGATGCTTGAATGCCTTATTGTCATGTAATTGCCAACTGTGACCTTCACTGACGGCTTCCAACAAGCAAAGTCAATGGGGAAGCTGGAAGGAAGTTGCAAGTTGAGACCACGTGATATCATGCTTAACACTGCATGATTCACTTAACTACTGCAACTGGAACCACCATTAAGTTAGAGCAGCCATGTGATTTTTTTGCGTTATGATCACATTACTTAGCAATACAATTCCCAGTTCAAATTATGATTGTAAACCGAGGACTATCTGTTTCTATATTTAGAAATAAGCCCTACTGAATTCAATGGTATTTACTCCCAGGTAAATAACTCCAATCTCTTAATTTATGAAATGAAAATATTGGTATCAGATATTCCTTATCTAAAATGCTATTTCATGACCAAGTTTTCTATTAAACCGATTTCAAACAATCCACTATACGAAGAAAATGTACATAGAGCATTCTACAATTCAAAAGTTAAAAAACCTGTCCTGGTTTTAGCAATGATGGCAAATGCACACATAATAAACACGAGGCTCCTACCCCAATATCAGTGAAGGAATAGGGAGTTTTTAAAGAGAGCAAATAATATATAGGTAATATTTCTACACTTCCTGATCCTCAGTTGCAAATGCTGCTCTCTGCACTATTTTAAAGTCATATGCTCTCAGTCATTCTCTGAATGAAAAGGTCATTTAACAAAATGATCCCAGTATCTTCTCAATGATGAAAAAAGTGTAAGGATCATTTTAGGAAGAAAGGTCATTAAGCGAATAGAATAATAACAGAATAACAAACTTGAAGATCTTCTAGTACAACCTTTTGCTCGAGCAGGAAACCCTATACCACCATTTCAGACAAATGGTTGTCCAATCTCTTCTTTAAAACGTCCAGTGTTGGAAATCCTACAACTTCTGGAAGCAAGTCATCCCACTGATCTAATTGTCAGGAAAATTTCCTTAGCTCTAGGTTGATTTCTCCTTGTTTAGTTTCCATCCATTGTTTCTTGTCCTGCCCTCAGATGCTTTAGAGAATAGCTTGACTCTCTCTTCTTTGTATATCTCAGGCAGCCCCTGAGATATTGGAACACTCCTATCATATTACCCCTAGTCCTTCTTTTCATTAAAATAGACATAACCAATTCCTGCAACCATTCTTTGTGTCATGGTTCCGAAAGAAATAACTTTTCAAAGAACTTTGAGGCTTAATTACCTTAAAGAATCCTTTAATGGGTTACATGATTCGGCACGAACAGAGGAAAGCCAAGAACTGAAACACCCCCCCATCCCAGCTCTCCCAGCAAACACAACTCCCTCCCTCCTTTCACAGTCATCAATCATATGCTCCAATTAAACAGAAGTGTGAATCTTCCCCCGTCTATTCTCTGTTATTACACTCTGCTGTTGCTTTGACCTTGGCTGTGCTATGCTAAGATAATGTTATTATTCACAGGCATTCCTCCCCACACATATGGCCAGCAATGCCTGCTTTACCCCTTGAAGTGATATGTAGACTAAATAAGATATGTTTGCTTCTTCACATATGTCGAGCAATAACATCCAATGTTAGCAGACTTGACATCTTGTATGTTTTAGCCTCCAGTCCCCTAATCATCTTTGTTGCTCTTCTCTGCACTTTCCAGAGTCTCAACATCTTTTTTATATCATGCTGACCAAAACTGGATGCAGTATTCCAAATATAGTCTTACCAAGGTATTATAAAGTGGTATCAACACTTAGTGTGATCTTGATTCTATCCCTCCGTTAATGGAGCCTAGGATTGCATTGGCTTTTTTGGCAGGTACAGAACAGCGCTGGGTCATATTTAAGTGATTGTCCATTAGGACTCCAAGATCCCCCTTATAGTTACTACTATTGAGTCAGATACCACCTATTCTATACCTTCTATATTTTTCTTGCCTAAAGATAAAACCATACTTTTCTCACCATTGAATTTCATTTTGTTAGATAGGGCCCAGTATTCAAGACTATCAAGATCCTTCTGTATCTTGAACCTATCTTCTGGAGTATTGATTATTCCTGCCAGCTTGGCGGTTTGCAAATTTGATGAATTCCTCTTCTATCCCCTCATCGAAATCATTTATAAAGATACTGAAAAGTACTGGGCCTAAGGCAGAGCCTTGGGGTACCCCACTTACTTCCCTCCATGTAAATGCAGTTCCATTAAGAACTACAGTTACGAATCCATCTAGTGGTGATGCTGTTTAACCAGCATGATCTGTTTTGGCTTCTGGTTGTGACTTTGTTTGCTTCTAGGTGTTAACAGATTTATTGCTTATCTTTTCTAGAATCTTTCCAGGTATTGATGTCAGGCTGATAAGTGTGTAGTTTCCTGGATCATCCCCCCCCTTTTTTTTCAAGATAGGAACTACATCAGCCCTTTTCCAGTCATCTGGTAGTTTCCCGGTACTCCAGAATCTTTTGAAAGATATGGTCCAGTTGTTCTGAGATCACTTCTGCTAATTCTTCAGAACCTTGGGCTGTAATCCATCTAATCCTGGTGATTTGAACATCTACGATTTTCTTGCTTACTTTGACTTGCATTTTGCAGCTGTGTGATAGTTTTTTTCCTTTTGTGTAAATAAACTAAAGCTTGCAACAAAAGTCAAAAATAACAACAACAACAAAAAAAGCTTCTTTCAACATATAAAAACAAGGAAAAAGTCAAGGAAACGATTGGTCTGTGAGGGAGAAAATGGCAAGGTGACAAGAAGCAGGGAGAAAGCTTGAGAAATGGTAAAGTCTAATTTTTAGATATTTGGATTGGGGGAAGATGGATAATTATATATGAGTGTTGGTGTTAAAATAGTATAATTTTTGTTTTTTTTTATTTTTTATTCGAGTTAAAGTTTTTTTCTATATAACTGATTGT
>NW_015386400.1:1699935-1706093 GCF_001527695.2 Protobothrops mucrosquamatus | reverse complement strand
TGTATTTAATTATTATAGGTATATAATGGAATTGTATTAATAAGAGGATATACTCGGCTGGTACCCCAAGTTGCACTCGATGAGGTGGTTAAGAAGGCGAAGGGGATGTAGAGAGGTGGTAAGAAAAGGAGGAGAGGTTGTAGGTTTAGGGGGAGGAAGGAGAGGTAAAGTGGATGAGGGTGGAGGCAAGGCGGGGACTACCGAGTGTATCCGAAAATGTTTTGAGTATCTTTATTGTTTGTTGGTGTATATATATGCATCATTTGTATTTGTTGTTTTAATTGAAAAATTAATAAAAAAATTTATATAAAAAAAAAGAAGCAGGGAGAAAGCAGAACTGCTTAACTGGTTTTTTTTTGAAAGATGAAAAAAATGAGTTAAGCAGTTCTGCTTTCTCCCTGCTGCTCATCACCTTCTTGCCATTTTCTCCCTCACAGACCAATCATTTCCTTGACTTTTTTCTTATTTTGACATGTTGAAAGAAGCTTTTTTTTGTTCTTGTTATTTTTGACTTTTGTTGCAAGCCTTAGTTCATTTTTAGCCTTAGTTTTCCTGAGTTTATATCTGAAGGTTTGGGCTATTTGCTGATATTCTGCCTTAGTCATGCTCCCCTCTTTCCATTTTTTATACTTGTCTTTTTGTCTTTCAGTTTATCAGAGAATTGTTTGTGCAGCCATGCTGATTTCTTTTAAGATCTCGTATTTTTCTTCTTCATTGGAATTGTACTAGATTAGAATAGAATCAAAATGGATAGGAAGATTTTTTTTCTCATAAAAAAAAACGGACTAGGTTCATCCAATGAAACTGACAGAAGGATATGCAAAGCAGACAAAATTAATGTGTAGGACATTAAGTACATGATGTATTTCTTAATCTACTGAATTCATCAACATATACTGTAAGGGTTACTAGTTTGGATACTTTAAAAAGATATTGAATAATTCATAGACAACAGACTTATCAAAAAGCTACTAATCTTGAAGATATAGTTAGCAAATGTGAGAAGTAAAATAATGGCTGTATATAGATCATTGGCTGTTTCTAATGTTCTAAGATAGGCACTAAGTCTTTAAGAGGCAAAGAATAGGAAGATGTATTTTCTGAAAGATAATCAAAAATAGGATTCAACTTTTAAGCTTCTGCTTCCTTTCACACAATTCCTCTGGAAATATTTGATTCAAAATCTGTTTCCAGATACTATAGACCACTATCTTAAGAAATACACAATATAATTAAACAGAAATTACCCTCTACAAATTTCTAACAATATACTAATCTTATTCCATTTTTAATATTGTATCTTCTTATAAAAGTAGAATTCCTCAATCAATACATTTGGATAATTTATAAAAATTATAAAACCAACCTACCTTCATTTATTTTGGATATATCTACGCTAGAATTATTAAGCTGCAAGGTGGCTTGAAGAGCAGGCAGTAACTGTCGAAGGAGATTGGGATCCTGAAGTAACGGAGGAATTGGTGATTGTGAGACAGGTGAAACAGGGACAGCAGAAGCAGATGAAGCTGGTGTAGAAGGTAGATTTAATCCAGAAGCAGATGATGTAGAAGGAGTTGTACAGGTATGGGATAGAGACTTGTCCAAAGATTCTGAAAATGAAAAAAGAAGTTGTTTTTTCCAAAATACTGCTCTCACCTATCATATATCAGTTATAGGAAACTGAATCCCCACCCCTTCACAAAACATAATCAGGAGATAGGTTTTAAGGAAATAAAGTTGTGTTCCCCCAAATATGACTTCTTGTCATCATTTGTGCCTCTTCTTCTCCCTCCTAAGTGCTCTAGGGAGAGAAGGTGTATAAAATATTTCAACACATTAACAATTTGTCAATTATTATTCTAAAATTATCATATAACTGAATTTTAATTTCCCAAAGTAGTTGACCGAAGAAAATAATGCTATGGAGTAAAGTTTAACATAAAACACCCATTGGATGACAGTAAATTTATACAAGCAGAAAGCAGTAACAATCTAATTTGAATAGTAGCATTAAGGAACACCAGCATCTATATAAAATCATTGATTGAATCAAAACAGAAGCTCATTTGATGAGACAGGACCAAAGCTTTTAGAATACATAAAATATGAGATTTTTATGTTATCGAATATTTTGCTCTTTTGCCTTATAAAAATTTATAAATCTCTTGGTTTCACTAAGATGAGTGGCATGGTGGCCTAGTGGTGAAGATGCTCGCCTTCCACTTGGAAAGTTGAGAGTTCAATCCTAGGTAGAGGCAGATGTTTCTCTCCTAGGGCAGAAAGAAAGGTCTTTCTTTCAAGGTCTGAGAGCCAAAACTTAACAGGAAAAATTAGAGGAACTAAAGGACAGAAAGGAAAGGGGAACATGACTGAAACCTTTAAATATATTAAGGGTGTGAATAAGGTTCTAGAAGGCAGTATTTTCAATACTAAATAAAAATCAATAACATGTGGTCACAACCTCAAACTAATAGGAGCTAAAGTTAGATAAGAGTGCTGGAAGATACTATTATAAATTTATGGTGTTAACACAACATGCTTTACTTATGGGCATATCCAATAATTGAAGGATTTGCTAGTGTCTGACGTATTTCTGTGTGTAACCCAACTATCAAGTCAGAGTTATTTAGTTTTACTGGATATTTGAATCACTACATCACAATTTAGCTCTGGATTGTTGAAACAGATATGTAACTTGGAATCAAACACTACAAAAATATTTAAAAACCACTAAAATGCTAATTTTTCATGCAGGACTATGAACTTGCTTTAAAATAAATTCTCACCTATAACTTTGAATGTGTAGAGGTTAGTGTCATTATAGGGCATTGACCCCCAACCTTTTGGGCACCAGGGACCAGTTCTATGGAAGAGTTTTTCTGCAAACTGGGAGAGAGGGGGCGTGGTTTCACGTGCTGCCTTGATCCCACATGTGCACAGATGGGCTTCGCTTGCTTGCACAACCCGGTTCCTAGTGGGCAGCAGACCAGCGCCAGTCTGTGGCCCGGAGGTTGGGGATCCTTGTTATAGGGCATTGATCTCTTATTACAGAGGCACTTTATTTTATAAGACTATAATTGACTGTAACAAACTGTTGTATCAACTGATTTATGCAATATTTGTACTATGGTAAATTACAAGTACAGAATAAATAAATTACTACCACCATAGGCCAGGGGTAGGCAACCTTGGCTCTTTTATGACTTGTGGACTTCAACTCCCAGAATTTCTGAGCCAGCATGGCCAAGGTTGCCTACCCCTGCCATAGGCTGTTCACACTTCATCACATACAATTGTCTGTTAGCTGGGTGGTGTAGTGAGTGACTATGTAGAAGAATGCTCACCAATGGTTCATCAAAATAAAAAAGATCCAGCAGGGCTTCACATACTCCATTACTGAGCCCTGTATGCTTTTACATATTATTAATGGCTAAGTCAAATAAACACTTAACAAATATGATGACAACATAAAATGGAGTGCAAGAGGACTGAAATAATAATACAATAAAACTATAGAAATATAATTGAAAGTTATCTCAATATGTTAGTGAAACAACAAAGCTAAAATCTGACAGAAATAAATATTATGCACTTAGAAAGCAAAAAAACCAATGCACAGGTGGGGACTCTCTAGTTTGAGAATATTACTTCTGAAAAGGTTTTAGTTGATTATTATTAATGTGGTTCCTTAAACTTGAAATGCAAGTTTAATTTGCATCAGTAGAAATATAGTTCACAAATCTCAAAAGCTAATGCAGGTAGTCCTTGCTTTATTACCACAATTGAGCCCAAACTTTCTATTGCTAAATGAGACATTTGTTAACTGAATTTTGCCCCATTTTATGACCTTTCTTGCCACAGTTTCTTTGAATCATTGCAGTTATTAAATTAATATCATGGGTATTGAGTGTATCTGGCTTCCCCATTGACTTTGCTTGTTAGAAGATTGCAAAAGGTGATCTTATGATTCCAGGATACTGCAACCATCATAAATATGAGTCAAGTTGCCAAGTTGCCAAATCTTGATCACATGACCATTAGAGATGCTGCACCAGTTATAAGTGTGAAAAACGGCCATAAGTCACTTTTTTCAATACCGTTATAACTTCAAATATCACTTACAAACTTTTTTAAGTCAATGAATTCTTGTAATTATGTGTTGTTTTGCATTGGTCTGAGTACCTTAAATACTACATCCAATTTTGGTCACATAACTGCCCACCTAGTACTGAGCTTCAAAGAATAATAATAATCAGTAAGTAGTTGACTAGTACACATCTTTAACTATAAAACACCTAACATTATAAACCAATTATAGAAAAGTATAGACAAAACGTGACATATGAATGAACATCTTTCTGCATTTAGCCACCTCATTTCCACTACATGTGACCCACTCATTTATCAAAGAAGGCGTTGTTAACTAGTTTCCTGCTACAAAGATAAAAATAAGATTAATGGCTTCTGAACAAGGCAAGATATAAAGCCAATCATTAACAATGGCTTCGTATCTTGATATATTCAAGAACTAGTAAATCTAAACTCTGTGTTCTCAGATTTTATCTACTGGAAAACAACCTGCTATATTTGTATGCTAATATAAAAGTACTATCATTATTAGAAATGGCTGAAAATTCAGCACATTTACAGATGTCAAAACTTAGAGCAACTTCCATAAACTAGAATCAACTAACACACTTAAAATATGTTTTCAAAATAAAACAACAAAGATGATACATAAGACAAATTTCTAAATTATGAACATAAAGGACATAAAGCAAAACCAAAATATTTTTGGCTTTGAAGATAGGAATTCCCCAGTTTTTTTCAAGTCAGACTATTAAATCGATTTAACTTTGGAATAAAGAGAAAAAAAGCTGGGGAGAACAAACTTGTTGATCTTTCTCCTTCCCCATTAAGTCCTGAAACCAAATTCTCCATTTCTGCCCTCCAATTTTGATCCATTTTAACCATCTCATTTGCCAAATTTACTATACATCTTACCATGATGAATGACTGCCAGGTTGAAGAGTAGAGGAAATGAAGGAAGCAAGCAAAGAAATTTTTTCTCTGATCAACCAGAGCACATTTCCTTTAAACTGCCAGCAGGAACAGAAGGTGGGTCTCAAGGACTCAACTGCTGCGGTAGGCCATTTGCTGCACGTGCTGTTCTCTAGCCAAAATAAAAAACTTTATTTTTTTGTTATTACTTTTCAGCAGAAGCTAAGTTCTTGGAAAGAATTTTGCTGCTAACTGACTCCCTTTAGGACCCAGCTAGGACTCTTCCTATCAGACCAACAGCAAAAAAGCTTTGCAAGGACCCAGCTTCTGTTTCAGCTGGGATTTATAGTGAATGTTGTGCTCTAGCTGACCAGAGGTTGCTTGCTTCCTTTCCTCCATTCTTCAGCCTGGCAATCATTCATTGAGGTAAGTAACTTAGATTTTGTCACCTTCTTTCCAGGTTGGTTAAAATTAAGATTGGAGGGTAGAAATAGAAAGTTTAGTTTCAGTATCTAATGGGGGGGAGGGGGAGAGAAAGATCTACTTTCTCTCCAGATTGTTTCTGTATTCTTTATTAAGAAATGTGGGCTTCTTGGAGAGGGAAGGGGTTAAATAAGGAAAATGTTTTGGGAAGATCGTCCTGAAGCTGTCATTTTTACATGCAGGCAGCTGGCTTCCCGAAAGCTAGCAAGAACCAGGAGACATTTGCAGTCTCCAAACAGATCAAGGAGGCTCAGCCCACAAGCATGGCTTGTTTGGAAGCCTCTCTGGCATTGAAATAGTGCACTATTTAACCCTAAGCTAGCTGGGTTCTTTTCTCCTGCTGGGCTGTTTTTGGCTTTGTAAAGCTTTTTGTTGCTTGTCCACCTCCTTTATGAGCTCCCACCACCACGAGGCACCCCATACTCCTCTTAATAACTCACGTTTGTGTTAACAGGGAGATGTTAACAGGGAGATGTACCCAGCTGTACATCTCCACCCCAGGTCACCCCAACGATGCCCTTGATGTGATGGCCCGGTGCCTGGAGGCCGTACGGGTCTGGATGGGGAGGAACAGACTCAGACTCAACCCTTCCAAGACCGAGTGGCTGTGGTTGCCGGCGCCTCGGCATAGTCAGCTGACCCCATCGCTGTCTATAGGGGGCGAAATTTTGGCC
>NW_015386400.1:1611369-1699914 GCF_001527695.2 Protobothrops mucrosquamatus | reverse complement strand
CACAGAGCGGGCCTCCTCAGGGTGCCGTCGGCCAAGCAATGTCGGCTGGCGACCCCCAGGGGGAGGGCCTTCTCTGTGGGTGCCCCCACCCTCTGGAACGAACTACCCCCCGAGATCCGGACGATTCCGGACCTCCTACCTTTTCGCCGCGCCCTCAAGACATGGCTTTTTCAACAAGCGGGTCTGGCCTAGGGAGAATGTTTAAATAGGGACAATTTTAATTTAAATTTTAATTAATTATACAGCGAAAAAAAAATATTTGGTTTTTAACAGGTTTTTATGGGGGATGATGTTTTATGTGTTTTAATATGTTGTAAGCCGCCCTGAGTCCTATAGGGAGAAGGGCGGCATATAAATCCATGTTAAATAAATAAATAAATAAATAAACAAGGGGTGCGAGTTGTTAAGTGAGGCTATCTCACTTCATTGCCATCCACACTTGTGACCATAACGGGGAGGCTCCAGAATATGCAGAGAGCATATTCTGTATTATTGAGCTATTGCACTTTTTCACAAGCTTAAGGTTCAGAAGTAGGGATAAATTTCCAGAAATGTCGAAATCAAAGAGAATGAAAAGTCAAAAATTGGGAACAGTAATATGACCAATGGAGAAAATAAAATTTATAATAGCAAACTCAAAATATTATCTAGAAACAAAGATTTTTACTCATGTGGATTTTTCCTAGCCACCCTTCCATGAAACTCTTGTGTTATACTTAAAAATGTGTCTTGAAAATGAAGATGTCCTTTGAAACGTATCACATGATCTGTGTATCATATCATATCACATGCATATGAGCAGATTGAAGAAATGAGGAATGCCAAGAAGTCTTTTGCTCATACAGAATACCTCTAATGTTGAAATTCCTAGAAATTAATGAATTCAATATGGCATATGAGTTTTACTACTATGTACTAAAATGCACACAGAAAAATACAGAATTTGTAGTTAATGGAAAACTTCAGGTTTCCTATTAAGACAGAGCAGACTATTCTTTTAAGGATACATGTTTTAGTCCCCATATTCAACACAAAATAGATTAATACACACCTGACAAACTTTTTCTCTCTGTTTTTTGTGAAGGGATGGAAGAGGTGGGTGTAGGCAGTTTTGATAAAGAAGATGCCCCATTTGCATCAAATGATTTCTTTGGCTGATGATCTGACTGTAGAGAAAATGGACTAGGAGGAACAGAACTTGGTGTAGTAGAAGGGTGAACCACTGTTTTGATGGGATGTTGTACTGGGGTAGAACTACTGTGAGTTTCTGTCCTTGGCAGTCTGTAGTCTCTATCGTTGTGTCTACTTGTCTGAGACAAAATATTCTGTGGAAGCATATTAGCGGCATCACTGGAATGCTTCTCTTCCACTTTATCATTCACAAAGTTGAAATGAGAAACAGAAAACACCAAGTTAGTTCTTTATTAACATATTGCATTTACTACTGTTTTTTCTATTCCAGCATCAACAGATATTAGTACACAATACTTTTTTTAAAAAAGTACTTAAACATTGCTTAAACCAAAATGAAATTCTGCAACATCCCCATTATCAAAAAATACTAAAGAAGTTTGAATATTTCAGCAGAAGGCTAAATATCTATGAATATTTTTAAGAACTTGAAATTCAATAGGTTGAGTTTTAAAAATCTACAGGTAGTCCTCCACATACAACCACAATCAGGACTAGAATTTCTGTCACTAAGTCAGTATGGTTGTAAAGGATATACAGCTAGTTGTTGGGTGACTGCATCAACTGATGATTGCTGTCCTGCTTTCCCTGTTGTGGTTAGTAAATGTGAATCACTGGTTAAGTGAGTACCAACCCCAATCCGAGCCATTCTGGGCCTCAAGCCTTCATAAGGCAACCAACTCCAAAGTTTTCAAAGACAGCACAATTTTAGCCACCTTGGAAAGGGGGGGGGGGAAGAGGTTTGTGGGGACAGCACAGTTTTAGCCACTTTGGAAAGCTGTGCTGTCTTCAGAAGCCTCCCCCTGCAATATCCAAACTAACTAAAGCTGTGTTGTCTTTGCAGGCCTTTCCTCACCCCCCATTTACAAAGTGGCTAAAGCTAGGATATCTTTGCACATCTTTCTGAAAACAGTGCATTTGTAAGAAATGTTTTCCAGAAGCTGGGTCCAAAAAGTAGATAGCAAAAGCAGAGAGGCCCAGGGTGCAAAAGGCAAAAGGTTGTTGTAGGGAACTGGGAAAGAAGGCAGTTGGGCAAACGAATGCTTGTTGGCACTTGCCGGGAGCAAAGGAATCCTTGCTGGCTTCTTTGCTGGGGTGCATCACGTGGGGCTGGGAAGAGATGGAAGCTGGGCAAATAAATGTTTGCTGGTGCTTGCTGAGGCTTCCTGGGGTAGGGTAAGCAGTGCAGAGCCATGTGTTTCAGCCATGTGCCTCCTTGAAATCCAGGGTCCAAAAGGGTAGAGATGGGGGGGGGGGAGAGATAGGCAAGGCAGAGCTGAAACACCCGTGGCCGGAAGTGCAGGAAAGCTGCTAAACACCTGCACTTTGATTAAGTGACTGCAGGGCCACTGCAAAGGCTGTAACATCAGGACCCATTTTTTTCGGCACCATTATAATTTTAAACAGTTGCTGAATGAATGGTCGTAAATCAAGGACTACCCATATATAATTTGTATTGTCATTACTATCACAGCACAGTAATACAAACAAAAGAAAAAAAACTTTATTTTCTTCTATTGATATACAATGTATAGTTTTCAATAACCATATCAGATAACTAAATGTTAAGGGAGAAAGAAAGACATAAATTAAAGCATGACAAATTTATAAAATGTGGTCAACTGAAGAAAAAGAATTTCAAAAAGAGCATGCACAGGAATATTATTGCTTTAAAATAGACATACTTCCACTAGCAAACCCACTAGCAGCAGTCGCTTGCATCACCTCTCTTCTGTAATCTCTATCTTTTGGAAAACTGTTGACAGACATTTTGCTTGCTTCTTTTTGTCTCTGCTCTCTGGTGTAAAAAAGAAATTAATTAATTAATTAAAATGAAACAATCTGGTAAGTTTACTATTCTACAATTTATGTCTATATTATTTACCTTTCAAGCCATTCTTTTGGTTTTTCCCACTGTGAAACTTCTGTTCGGCAGTTATAGTAATATTTTTTGCCAGAAGAACTAATGTGCTCAGACCAGTCATCTGCAGAATCAAAAGACTTAAAAAAAAAACACAATGCAATCAACCTGATGGATTTCAGAAATATCAACTTCTCAGTTTTAAACATTAACACACATTTCATTGAAAATATTCCTTTCAGAAAAATATCAGTAAAACACAAAGCAAGAGCCATGGTGGCACAGTAGTTAGAATGCAGTATTGCAGGCTAATTGTGTTGACTACAGGCTGCCAGGAGTTTGGCAATGGCTCCATCCTTCTGAGGTCGGTAAAATGAGGACCCAGATTGTTGGGGGCAATATGCTGACTCTGTAAACCACTTAAAGAAGGTTGAAAAGCACTGGGAAGTGGTATATAAGTCTAAGTGCTATTGCTATTTTATACTATAATTTCTAATAGGCCTCAGCTCAACCCAAGCAAGATGAAGTGGCTTTGGATATTTGGATTTTCCAGTATGGATAATCTTCCATTTGTTGGCCTTGAATGAAGTGGCTTTGCCTTAGACAGACCTAGTGCATGATTTGGGAATTACAGATCCTGCTCAAAGAACAGGTAGCAGCTGTGGCTAGGAGGGCTTTTGCATACTTGCAGGTTATGTGTCAGCTCAGCCTATTCCTGGACTGGGGGAGTGGGGCTTCTCACTGTCACTTATGCCCTCATTACTTCTCACTTAGATTACTGCAATGTACTCTACTGCTCAATGTCAGTGCTTCTGGGTGCGGTTCAAGGTGCTAGATGTCACCTTTAAAGCCGTTCTGACTTTGGGCTGGTTACTTGAGAAACTCTTTCACAAATTATTTTACTGATACAATCCAATCTGGCAGGATGGGCATGCTTCAGATTCCATTGGCCAAAGAATGTCAGTTTGCAGGACCTAAAAGCTTTTTCTGCCTTAGCGCCCAGCTTATGGAACATTCTATCTCTGAAGATCAGGATAGTCCTGACACTGCTGGCCTTTCATAAGACCCTGAAGACTTGGTTCTGTACCTAGGCCTGAGGTGCTGAAGATGTGCAGGGACTAGGTTCTTGGTTAGGCTAGTAATTTCGATTGATGCTGCTTGGCTGCTATGCATATTTTTGTAATGTTTATAATTTTTTACTTTATTTTAACTTATTGAGATGGGCAGCCATATAAAGTGGGTGGATGGGTGGATAAGCAAGTTAATTTAGAAACCATAACTGATTTAACAATGTAATTCAACAGCTTTCAAATAGTAACAGAGAATTTAGTTTCACTTAAGAGTATTAAACTAGTGGTAATATAATGACATCAAAAATTCTATTTTTAAACTTTGCATGTGTTTTGAACTGAAATACTGAATTTATCTAGAACAGAAATTGCTTAGAACATAGTATATCCAATTTTGCTTGCTTCATTTCTATTAACTGTAATTATCCAGAATTTCTTGAAAAGGGAAGCAAATTGTATGCAAAATATAATAAAACAACTTGGTTGAGCAAATTCAATATAAGTACTTACTGCATCAGATGTTTTGCTTGGATTATTACTAGGATTAGAATGTGAATTTGAGCTATGAAGAGCACTGTGGTTATGAGAGTTTTCTTGTGGAGAATAACTGGTCCCTAGAAAACAATGGTTTATGTTATTTCTCAATTATTTAAATTCAACATTTTAATTTACCTTGGTGCAGAAAGGCCAACCATCATATCTTTCATACACACACACACAAATACATATGCACATATACTCTGTTCTGTATCAATTTGCCACTGAAAAAATATAGCTATTAATATTTTCTAAAGAAAGTTTTTGAACTGAAATATAAAATACAAAAAATAAAATTTTATATATGTAAAAATCAGTAATAAAATTGCCCCAGAAGAAAGTTCAATCAGAACAGAATTTAAAATTTCCACAACCAGAGTTAAACAAGCTTTCTAAAATATTACTTAAATAATATGCTAAAGTATAACCATGAAATTCACAATGAAAGTTTCTACCATCCATCTATCCTTCCATCCTTCCTTACTTCCATCCAACCATCCACCCACCCAAACAATACCTCCAAATTCCCAGCCCTCAAGAGGCAGTTCAGGAAGGTACCATGTTCAGTGCTATTGGTAATGGCAGAGCATCAATTAAGATTAGGAGGAGACTATGTTCCACCCATGCCAAGTCCCGAGGACAAAAATCTACTTGAGTGACCAATGCCATTTCATCCTGTGTGATTTTAATTTAATTCTTGACTGGCAGAGATCTGAATAATCTGTGTGCTCTGGCAGTCTCTGAACTTGAATCACCATCCCTTTCTCAACAATACAGGTAGTCCTTGATTTACAACAACTGGTCACTTAATGAATGTTTGAGATTACAACAGTTACCTCAAAAGGTACTTACAACCCAGCCCCAAAATTACGTCTACTGCAGCACCCTTGCGGTGGTTTGCCCTTATGACCAACCACAGTGATGCTGCAGCGCTCCATGCCTATTTCCCCCCCCCCCCCCGGGTCTCCACAGGCAATAGGCCTACTTGGTCAGGGCTTTTCAACCTTTTTAGAGTTGTACCACTTTTAGGACATGACAATATTCGAGTGCTTAGCGAGGGTTCAAAAACTTGATGACTAAAAAAAAGGGGGAGGATTTTGGGTTTTACTCTTAGATTCATTTGTTGTTATAGAAATGACTAGTTTATAATATGGAAAAGTACAAAGTTGAGTTCAATATTAATGCTTCCTTCTACTGCAACAGAGAAAGTCGGAAGTCAATGCCTTTTCTTTTTCCCTTCTCCCCCTCACTTTTTTCCTTTTTTCTTTCGCCCTTCACTCGCCAAAGCCCCTTGCTCACTCTCTCACACACACACATTTCTCCCAGAAAGCGTTTTCCCCTCCCCTCTCTCTTTTTCCTCACCACTTCTCTAACAAAAACCTTTTCTCTTCTGTCTCTTTCTCTGGAGTCTTTTTTTTCTCTACCTCTCCAGCCAAAACTGCCTCCTTTTATAGTCTCTCCTGTCTCCGCCCCCCTCCTCCTTCCTTTTTCTCCTGGGTGTGCCGGAAGTGCCGATCCTGGGGCCTTTGTCTTGGCCCAGCAGCCCTGCAGCTCCTGAGGACTCTCTCACGGCGAGTCCTGCGCTGCATGCTTTAGCTCGTTCCCTCCCCCACTACTCTTGTCTAGGCTAGGCAGGGTCGCGTACCACCTGACAGGTGCCAATGTACCACCGGTGGTACATGTACCACTGGTTGAAAAGCCCTGACCTAAAGGCACCAGGCGCTGAAACAGGCCTGTCACTCTGCAGCAGTTGCCAGGCCCGCCAGAGGGAAGGGACAGCCGATATGGGCATTGACGGCAGGAGAGCCACTCCCTCCCCGACCCTCAGGCGCTCTATCTGCCATTTTTGCCCTGGGTTGCCGCCTCCTTGCTCACCTCTCGGACAGGCCAGGCAAGGCCAAGCCAATAAGGCAGCCCCCAGCATCCCAGCAGCAAAGGACCCCCACTCCACCCAGAGGAGCATCGGCCTGGCTGCCCCTGGCTTCGCGCCCTTCCTGCCACCACTCAGCACAACCACCTCGCAACTGCAGAAGCTGGCCTGGCACGGGAAGGGCATGCATGCCCCCCACCCCCAAACAGTCATACGGTACATTTACCATACTGTATTTGGTCCGCCACCACTCCAAGGTTGCCCCATCAACGCCATGCTGCATCTCCACCCCATGCGCAGGCCCCGCCCCCGCCCCCACACGCTCACCAGGGGTAAGACCTACTCCAAAAATAAACCCTAGTGCTTATTTCAGAGCCCAAAAGAAAATAAGACCAGGTCTTATTTTCAGGGAAACACGGTAAGCAATAATCCTAACTGATCCAATGAGCCAATTTCAGAAACAGGGTCTCACAATTAGAGGCTTGGAGAGCAAGACCCTGAAGGCCAAACAAGACTTTCTGATGACCACTAGAACCCTACCCACCCTGCCTGAGGTCTCAGCTCGAGCCAATCCTAAACCTGGCTGGATACATCTTCTGAGAAGAACCGTCCCCTTGGGGGTCAGCAAGGTCTCAATGATGCAGGCCAGGTTGGCTCGTTTCTCCTCAATTAGATCTTGAATAAGGGGAGCCTTGCTATTAACTAACCTGGCACTCATCAGCAGCAGGTGAAGCTCTGGGCCACCATGGGTATGCTGTCTAGGGACTAGGAATGAGCTCAGAGGGCCAGAACATACCACTAATATTACACTTTTAGTTTGTACTAAAAGTAGCAAACAATACGTTTTTCTGAATCTTTCATTGTTTTAAATTTTATTAATGTTACAGTGCTGCTATTTGATATTATATATCATGCATAGCATATATAAGAATTAATCCTGTTTTATTTCCTCAAATTACTAAGTATAGTTCACTTATAGCTGCTGATATAAAGATCAAAATTTTATTATTTTAATAGTTATTTATATAGTTTTAATTAAATTTGATTCTGATTAGATCTGATCCCATTCCTCTTCAGAAATCTTACTATGTGTTATCATTAGATAATCCTATACGCAATTTTACAAGTCTTCTTAACAAACAATTCTGAAATCAATCATTCTATGACAAGCATCAACTTTTTTTGAACAGGTATATTAAGCAAGACTTAAACCTGCTTAGTAGCAGCACTCTATTTAAACATGTTGAATATAATTCAATATATTTCAGTAATAATTCTACTGAATATAATTTGTTATTAATATGAATTATGCCCCTCAATATTTAAATCTCGCAATGACATTACTCTCCATCAAGTATATTGTTCTCTAGCATTGTTATTATTTAGGTACATACTTATTGATACAATTTTTGTAGCTGCCCATCTCATGGCAATGAATCTGGGTGGTATTCAAGAATTTAAACCAACAAGTGAAATCAATAATCCAAACAAGTATCTAAGGTTGCACAAAAAAAATCAACTATAGGAAAAGAATAAAGAGCAAATAAGCAGCAGGGTCTAAATGTCTTGAGGAGCAATGGCATCGCTAAAGTCTAAAGGCCCATTCAGATTTTTGAGTATTCTGATTCACAGAGTAGGAATTGCACACAGAAGGCATGACTCCTAGATCCGGCAAGGTGACACTGCTTGAAAGAAGGGCCCAGAGAATCCTCTCCATGTTAGCTCTGGTGGGGAAGCAGAGGCAAGTAGTCCTCTTGATCCTATCCTACATATTGGCTTTATAGGTGAAAAACAGCACCCTGAATTGTACCCAGAAGCCCAGGGGAGCTAGGGCAACTCAACAGAGCACCAGTGTTACATAAGCATAGCTTGGAGTCCATGTCACTGTGTTCCAAATCAGCTACTGCTTCCAAAAGTTCTTCAAGGGCAATCTCATGTAAAATGCTTTAGAGTAATACAGACAGGAGGTGACTAAAGCGTAAATCACTATGAGTAAAGCCTCTTGGTCCAGGAATGGACACAAGTGCTACATAAGACAAATCTATGCAAAAGAGCCACGGCCTCTACTTGCTCTTTCAGCAGGAGTTGAGAATCCAGAGAACCCCCAAAGTGTGCACTAACTCTGTCTGGGAAAACATAATCTCATGCTGAGTAAAGATTCTTCAGATCTTTTATTTTTTAATGGGGGAGGGAGGTAAACCACAACCACTTAATTTTGCAGGGTTGAGTTGAAGCCTGTTATCTCCCATCCAAACATCACAGCTTCCAGACATTAAGAATTTTGACAGTTCTATTCATTTAAATATTCAAAAACCACTACTACAGAACACTGCTTCATATGCATTAAATTTACTTTGTAAAATTTCATCAGGTATCAAAATTTTCCATTTAACCTCTTCTTTGGGGCATGAAATTCAAAAACATGGACAAGAACAGCCTTTATGTAAACAGTTACCACACTTTTACATGAAAAGTATATAGGTAGTCCTCGACTTATGACCACAATTGAACCCCCAATTTATGTTGCTAAGTGAGACAGTTAAGTGACTTTTGCCCCATTTTACAACCTTTTTGCCACATTTGTTAAGTGAATCACTGCAGTGAATCTGGCTTCCCCATTGACTTTGTCAGGTTGCAAAAAGTGATCACATGGCCTCCAGAGGGGTCAATGCAACTATCATACATATGAACCAGTTGCCAATCGTCTCAATTTTGATCATGTGGCTGTGGGAAAGCTGTCATAAATGTGAAAAATTGTAATAAGTCACTTTTTGTGTCCTTGTAGCTTTGAATGGTCACTAAACAAATGGCTGTAAGTCGAGGACTATCTGTACTGTATGCTCAAAATGCCAGTATTTAGGAAAAAGCAATATAATCCCAGAATGTAATGTCTATAAATGCTCATTCAAACATAAAAGTTCGATTACAGGCAGACTTCATCTCAAGCAACTTCTCTACTAATATAACTTGCTCTAAAACTTCCAAATATGGATATGAATGATCTATCAACTTGGGTTTTTGTTTTGTTAAAAATGAAGATTTGCATTATTTTATTCACAAGGCTGTTTGCATCAACTCTGAAATGTAAGCAAAATCTTATATTAATCACTAACACAGTTTTTAACTTAAAAAGCAACTATATCATAAACACTGGAATTATTATTAACACTGAAAAACAGTACCCACTTCCTTAGCCAATGGCTAGAGGAGCAATAGAGAGCAATGTCATTAATATGTCAGACACCTCACTATAAAAGTCCCAATGGCTCAACCCAATGATTTCATATAATTAATAAATGTTAAGAGACAGAATAGATACAGATGAAAGATTACTGCCTAAATGTATTGGTTAACACTCAGCTGGATGAACTTCTCATATAGCCTGGATATTTTTGATCTTGTTATATCTGCTTGCTGGTGCAATCCAACAGAACAAATATAATGCCACATCTGCCCCATCCCTACAAAGCAGGCGAGATAAATACAGTAATGGCCAAAATTGTGGAAACCTTTTGGGGAAAGTGTACAGTAGAAATGCCACCTTTGGTTAAGTTTCCACCAATTTTTCTTCTAATTTCTTTATAACTGTAGCCTTGTTCACTTAATAATACTATTTTACATCGCTTTCTGGGCAACCAGTCAGCTCTTTGCACCGCTACTTTAATTTTATTACGTTTTACAAGCTCACTAAATGAAAGAACACAAAAAAACCCAACCAACTTGACAGCGATCACATAACACACTGACAAATGTCCTCCTCTCAGCTTCAATATATGACATCAATAACTGAATCCTACTGTGATCTGATTGGCTCATTGCCAAAACAAGATGACACCTGATTGGCTCTCTAAACACTCATGCTCATTGGCTAAAATCAGATGATTCCTTTTTCTGAATTATTTAGCTATAACTTTTCATAGAATATAGTACAGATAGTTGAACAAACTTTGTTGCATTACATTCTTGATTAAATTATCTTTCCATTGATATATAATTTTATGGTACTACTCCAAAACAAAAGTGGTGTTATTAGCCATCAAACCTCAAAAATACACTTTTCCCAAAAGGTTTCCACAATTTTGGCCACTACTGTACCATAGTTAATGTTTTGAAAAGCAGTCAAGTAATCCAAACAACTAAAATATCATCATCCAATTTTAATGCTGATTAGCTAATACAACTCGGGCTCATTATTCCAATTATGGCTATTTACATTTATAGGCATATAGTATATATTGTGCTTCTTTTAACAAGGCACTCTACCAGCAAAAAAATTGCAATCCAATGAAGTTCATACGATTATTAGCATTTTTAGCAATAAGTGTTTTTATTAGCTTTCTTGGACATAATGCTATAGTATAGTAGAAACGTAACTTCTATACTAGGTGAAGAAAAGGTAGGAAAGGTGAAGAAAAGAAGATGACCAGCAGGCAAGTGGATGGATTCAGTTACAGTGTTAATAACTGCACCGTTCAAAGATCTGAAGCATGTTAGGGACAAATCATAATGGAGAAAATCTATGTGATTGTCAAGAGCCAACAATTACTTAATGACATGTAATCAATCAGACTGCACTTTTATTACTTATGCAGCAATAGCAGCACTATCTTCTCTTGTAGGGCTATTAATACCTCAATGTCTAGGTTTTTCAATCACCCCCCTCCTAATCATGTGTCTCAAAAAGCTGGTACCAGAGTGATGAATGAAGGTGGGAGGAGCTATACTATGCTGAAATAATACAATCTGGTACCATCCAGATGCATACACCACATTAAACTCAAAACACTATAGTTCAGTGTTATTTGCAATCAGGACAGCAATGATTATTATGGATTTTTTTTCTCTTTTCACTGTTACTGTCATAAACATATCAACAAATCATGGCTAAGAGAGGATCTAGCCTAAATTCTGTCATTTGCATTTTAGCTACCAGCCTTCCCATTCCATCACTTTCAAAGCCCAAGAATTTGAAGAGGTTCTATTATAAAAGAGTGCCCAAGAACCTTCATATGGACAGTCAGTCATTTCCTTATATCCTATAGATCCGATTTCCAATAGATATTTACTTAAATCTTCACAGAATTGAACCTGAACAAATGTTTTTCCATTCTGTGTCTGAATTTTAATTAGTGCGTAAGACATGCAAATGAAATGCATTTAAGAGAAGCCAAGGAGAATGGTCTCTAAGTATTCATATAGTTTTATGCTCCTTGTATTCCATGTGATACACTGGAATTAGGAGCCACACATATATGCTGCATTACAGTTGTTTTTATATATTTCAGAATAACCACTTCTGCAATTAAATGTATCAAGATTCAATTTTCTGCAATTTTATTATAGTTAAATCTCCATCTTTATTTCTTAAAGTTATTTGCCCCTATCTCACAATAAGGATACTTTATGTGGCTTACAATAAAAATGGAGAAATGAAAAGAAGTGTAAACACAACAGTGAATAAGCATAAACAATGAAATAATAAACAATAGAATAAACCATGAAAAAGAAAACAATGAGAAAACAGTGATTAGAATAAAAGATGGGCAGATGGGGGAGCAGAGGAGGATGCTATTAATCTAGTAGCCACCTTCAGTGTGATACTCTATTGGGTCCCCAGGCCAACTGGCAGAACCAGACGTTCAGGCTTTCATAGAAAGAGATGAGAGTGAAAGCTGATCTCACATTGGAGGGTAGGATGTTCCAAAGAACAAATGCTATAGCAGAAAAGGCTCTTCTGAATGCCAGTAGTTGGAATTCTTTGACCAACAGGATCCACAGTAGTTCCTCTCTGCCGACCATTTATATAGGCCATTTATCTTTCACACTGTCCTAAAGGGTCTTTTTACTGCCAATCAGAATTGAACAGTCCACTTATTCTTCTCAATTATTAAGTTACAAAAGACATGAATAGGAGATCTCCCAATCTAGTTGTCACTATAAATTCTGGCTAGGTTAAATCAGTGTTACAGACATGCAAAAGAAATCCATGACTCTGAGAGGTATTTTCTCTTTATGTAATTTTTTATCTGTATCTGTCATGAGCCAAAATTAATGTCAAGAGATCAAAAATGATGCATTTACAGCCAAACCTAGTGGGGAATATTTATTTAATGCCACATTTAAAACAGAAGTTCTGCTACCTATATAACGGTCCCATTCCCCTGTCCCAGCACTAAAATCTAATACAATGGGAATAGGACTAGAAGATCTTCAAGGTCCCTTCCAGAATACTGTATGATTCAATTGATTCCCAAAAAATCCAAGATAAGAAAGAGATTCTTAAGCACTAAAACAGGTAATGATCATTTTAGAGAAACTCTTCAAACTGCAAACCTAGTCTTTCAAGGGGAATGTAATTTCACTGAGAACCAAAAGACTCATCTTGATCAGCTAGTTTTTCAGTCCAAAGCATTGTTGTATGATCTTAATTTTTATTCATCTCCAAATCACCTCTGGACACCTATTTAAAAATTCAGTATACTTAAAATTGTTTCTATGTAGAAAACAAAGAAATCGCCTGGGACACAGTTCCCCAGCCCCCAGGCTGTGGCCCACTACCAGGTTGCGGCCTGTTTGAAACTGGGCCACGTGAGCGATGGGTAAGCGTGCACGCGTGAAGCTCCACTCGCGTGACTGTGGGCCCTTGCACTCGCACGCAAAGCTCCACTTGCACAAGAGGGCGCTTGAGTGGAGGGCAACTGTGCTCATGTGTGAAGTTACACTCGCGTGAGCGGAGGGCACTTACTTGCAAACCTCCATTTGCGCAAATGGAGCTTTGTGCGCAAGCACAAACACCCTTCGCTGAATTGCCCTCTGCTTGTGCAAGTGGAGCTTCATGCATGAGTGCAAGGCTCACCACTCATGCATGAAGCTCCATTTGCACAAGCAGAGAGTACACATGCGCACCGCTCGCACCAATGGACCTGTGTACACTCGTGCACCTACCAGTCACACACCAGGCCACCAAGGTGGAAACATTGGGGACCGCTGGTCTGGGGCATTCACTATAGTAAAACTGTGGTATAAATCTCCACATAACTTCCCCCAGTGTTCAGTAATTGCTAAACAATATTGGAGAAAAACTGATATCTGAAAGCATATTTCAAACACCAAAACGTGACATGAAAAGTGATCAACACTTGTGAACCAATCCTGCCAGGCCTGCATCAGAAGGCTTTTAAGCCATATCTGATTAAGAGATCCAGAAATACACTATTGTACCATTTCAATGAGAGTACAAAAGTTGGCTTGAAACTTAAAAAGTTAGCTACAAAAACTAAGATCATGGTATCATCACTTCCTGACAAATAGAAGGGGAAGAAAGGGAAGCAGTTAACAATTTTATTTTCTTGGGCACCAAGATCACACAGTGACTGCAGTCATGAAATTAAAAGATACTTATTCCTCGGTAGGAAGGATATTGCAAACCTAGAAAACATATTAAAAAGCAGAGATATCATGTTGCCAACAAAGGTCTTCATAGTCAACGCTATAGTTTTCCCAGTAGTAATGTATGGCTATGAGAGCTGGACCATAAGAAAGGCTGAGCTTTGAAGAACTGATGCTTTCATATTGTGGTGCTGGAGTAGACTCATAGGGACTGCAAGAAGATCAAATCAGTCAATCCTAAAGGAAATCAATCTGTTTCTTGAAAGGACAACTGCTGAAGCTAAACTCAAAATGCTTTGGCCACCTAATAAGAAGACAGGACTCATTGGAAAAGACTTTAAAGTTAGGAAAGGTTGAAGGCAAAAGGAGAAGGGGACAGCAGAGAATGAGATGGTTAAGTAGTCTCTTTGATGCAATGAACATGAGACAATGGAGGACAGGGGAGCCTAGCATGCTATAGTCTACGGGGTCGCGAAGAGTCAGACATGACTTAGCAATTGAATAAAATTATTTCAATGAAATCTAGAAGAGTTCAACTCAAGGACAAATGCTTGCCACTCCAATTTTCCTCCAGTATTACATAACTTTTCCAAGAACAGTAAGTATGTGAGTTTCTGCTTGCTGAACATTAACCTCAAGAGAGTCGTTTTGAAGGTGTATATTTTCTTTTTACTTTTTTCAATATCCAAGTTTCACAACTGTATATTACCACTGGGAAAATTATTTTGATTTTTTTTCTTGCAATTGAATGTCATGTTATTTTTCATATTGTGTTTGAATTTGTCATTGCCTTCCTCTATTTTATTAACTTTTATTTTTGTAGCCCATTGTCTACCTCTATTCATGAAGCCCTGAAAGCACAGCATGTCCATTAGGACTATACTCCCACAATCACCTCTCTAATTTCAGTCATCTACTACAATATTCCAAAGCACTTATTTCCTAAAGTCAGATCAAAATGTGAATTATAGTGTATCAAAATAACAATTTCTAAAGCTATTATCTAAAATTGGAATACTTTGTTTAGAATGTTTCTCCAAAGCAAAATTATAGTAAATTTTATAGCACATTTATAAGATTGCAGTATTGATCTTTAAATTCCTCAATGACTTCATCAAGCAAACCTAAATAACTGTTTTTTCCCAATATAATATCTTTTAAGAGAAAACTTCATACAATCCACCTTTATTAAGTCAGCCCTGAATTACTAAAATAGCCTTGCCAAAGTTAGTACTGGGGAGATATGAATTAGAACTTATCCCAGCAATTAAGAGCATATTAATATAGTATTGAATTCTAGTATATCTGGAGGATCCGTTTTTAAGATGTCATTCTAGAGGATATAATTTATTTTAAAAATTACTAAGCATTTACTATTCTAAATGAATATATATATTCTATATTAATGACTACAGCAAATGTTATAATATTGAATATATTCAATTCTATAAATAAAATTGTTTAATTTCAAAACAGAGTAGAAACTTCTTACTATAGAAGGTTATAAAGGGGTTGAGGTATAAATAAACAAATGTATTTATTAAATTTCCATACTGCCCACCTCCTCTACAAGATGACTCTAGGTGGCTTAAAATTACAGAAACAAATGAAAAATAGTTAAAATACTAAAATGAACCAATATTAAAATATTAAAAACTGTGCTAAAACTATGTCCACAAGAGCCAAGAGACAGATGGGACTGGGAGGAAATCTTCTTACCCCGTCAGCAACCTCCAGTGTTTTGAAACCATTTCGAAAAGCCAAAAGAGAGGGGGCAGTTCTCATCTTTAGTGGAAGAATACTCCACAATATCAGATAACATTTGGACTAAATTAATCTCCCATATAATTAGATTTCTACATGTATCTGTCCCTATCATTATCCTGTACAGTAATGACTGGGAAAGACTGAAGAGAGAAAAAATAAGAGCATTCCCCGTCCCTGGTATTTGGTATCTCTGGTTCAATCCAATGAATCAGCCATGCCCACTATGTAGTCCCCAAAAGGTTATCTGGGAGAATGCAATTTTAACAGCTAAAACTTTGAAGAAAAACTCAAATATGCTCCTTCCCATTAAGGTAAATGGTAAAGGAAAACAGAAATATTCTTATGGTTAGATGAACTGACAAGTTAGTCATTTTATTTTTTTTTAAAGTCTCACTGTGAACGTTAATAAAAGTTTGGACTTATTGGTAAATAAATTGTATGGTTTTCTTTGAAATAAAAACCCTTATTGATTCAAAAACTAGAAGCAAAGTATAACACAATATGGCCACATTATTTACATAAAGAAAACATTAATAGCATTAACTTTGATAATATAATGTAATATTAATATCTGCAACCTAGATGCTAGATTTATAGGTACCAAACTATCTTTTTATCCTGGCTCAGATGAGCAAATGAAAAGACCCCTAACAATGAAATTAAGCTATACTTGTATCTGAGCAAGTATATTGGCTCACACATGATATTTACAGAGAATCAGTAAAAATAAAAGAAATTGAAGTACCGCTCAGAGGGAGATAATCTGACTTTATTTTAGTCTTCTTTTGGGTACAGTTTTAAAGTTATTCTTTAAATTGAGCTGTATTATATACAAAATATAGTATTAGTTTAGAAATTGAATTTCAAATATGAAAAGCTAATTAAAAAACTCAGTCCTAAATAATTTAAAGTTCCTTTACTATTCAATTATACATTAAATTCTAGTGTTGCTTGGAATTATTATAAAGTTTCTGCTACCCAGCTAAAGAACATGTCAATTAAAAATATTCTGGTTTCTTATTTAAACAATTACATTTAATATAGTATTTAGAACTTAGAACACTGGAAGGAATGCTTTTATTAAAATAATTAAGTTATGAAAAGTTATACAAAAATCCTTAATTTTTTTTCCACTTGTAGCACTTTACATTTGATGATACCCATAGTCCAGGGGTAGGCAACCTTGGCTCTTTTATGACTCATGGACTTCAACTCCCAGAATTCCTGAGCCAGCCATGCTGAGGGGAAAGGGAGAAGCTTCCAAGCTGAGCCATGCTGGCTCAGGAATTCTGGGAGCTGAAGTCCATAAGTCATAAAAGAGCCAAGGTTGCCTACCTCTGCCATAGTCTAAAGGCAATATCGACACATTTATTTTTTTCTTTATAGACAGCCAGTATGGTTAAGTCATAAACCATTTTCAGGGTCTTCAATAAAAAATGGGCAGAATTACTTGCCAGATTGCTTTTACCCAATTCATGTAACAACGAACTATTGATGTATTTAAACGCTAACGAGTATGTTCAAAATATATTTTTTAGGATGGAAAAAGTAATAAGGTTGACAGAGATAGCAAAACAGCTGTAATTAAAGAAAAGAAGGAAGCCAGATTTGTTTCCACTTGGAAATCACCTATGGACTTCATGCTTAAAACAGAAAAAAAGAAACTTTGATTTTAGATTTTGACAATTAAATTTGTTTTTATAAAAATCGCTAATAATCATTAAATACTTAAAGCAAAAAGTTGAAGATATAACTGTATTCTGTAGTCTACTGCACCCAAAAAGTTGGAAATTTCTGTTTTTTCTTTCTTTTGCTTTGCACCCCTCCTTTATCTTTCCCTATTCCCTTATCATCTTTTCTCTTGTATCTCTTTAATCAAAATGTATTTTTTAAATCAGATTACAATCTTCGCAAATTATTTCCACTACAAATAATGAAATATCCCTTACCTGAATATATGTAGAATATATTCATCAAACCCAATAGTAAAAGAACTCTTACTATTAAATTATATCTAAAACTTTATGTACATAAACAAAGGGTTCATGGAAATATTTCTGAATTTGTAAAGCGCAATGCAACAAGCCAATGTGTAAGATTGTTTTAATGTATAACATAACAAGTCTGGTTTAACTTATCCAATTCATAAAAACCCACTATGCAGCATATGACAATATAACCCTACTCTTAATTTTTCTATAACCCTGAATATTTGAATATAGATAAGAAAAAAATCCTTCAGAGTTGAACGGAAGATCTGATGCTAAGACTTACAAGTTACAATATTCAGTCAACTACATTACTGAATGTCCAGGTCCATATGAAGACATAGTGGAAGCTATGAAATACCATATTAATATTTACCTGTTTCAATATTTGTAAGCTGCTCTAGACAAGATGGGCAACACACAATTCAAATAAATAAATAAATAAATATCTCCGTGTAGGAATCTTTCACAAGTATGATTTTATTTATACTTCTAAGGTAAACAGAAATAAAACTTATTATTTCCAAGGAAGACTGCCATAGAAAAATATCTAGTGTTATGCCACTGAAAGCATATTCAAGTTTCTAAATTCTAAAATCTTTTAAAATCCTTACCTATAAGACTAATTTAAAATCATTATGCACATTTCCTTTTTATTTTTTTCACTCTTTTGTTTTCCTGCTTTCCATACCCTAAGGAGTATGTAGAAATCTCTATTCTGGGAGAAAAAAACCCAGTAGTTTACACAAACAAGAAAAAATGTGTAAATTATTTGAGCAGATTCACCTTAGCTTAAGTGATCCACTACTAGTGGAAAGCCACTAATTTACAGAATCCAAAGCTAAGCCCACCGTCTTATTTAACTCAGAATTGCTGGCTTTACATAATATTTTTACAACAATCTTAAACAGGAACTGAGACATATTTGAAAATATTTCAGATATAACCATTTCTAAGAATAAATTAGCAAAACCTTATATTGCCAATAAGAATTATATTATAAAATGAAGTATATGTACAATATTTCTAACTTTCAGATTAACCTAATGAGCTGCCTTTTTGACATACATATAAGCAACTTGAATTAAATATTGCTTAAGCATAAAACACCATAATACTTTAATGAAGCAATAAGGTTTAAAAATAGCAATTAATAGTTCTATTGAAGAATTCAGAAAATCTAATAAGAACAAAAACCCCTATCTAGATCACTGCATACAATACAGAATGCCGCCATATATCTACACACTAAACCAAGCCTAATGATTAAAAGGGCTCTGTAAAGTTTTCTTTACTTCAAAATCGTTAAAAGCAGCAGGCTGAACCAATAAGGTAAGAGCCCATGTAATGGACTTACTATATTTCTCTCAGGTAACACACCTTCATATACCAAGCTATCACCAACTCTGTAGGCTGCCTTCATATTAAAAAATATGGGGTCCTTTGTGCTCTCTGAGCTTGGTTGTGTTTTTTTTTGCAGACATTTGCTAGTATTAGTTTGGTAATGAAACATCTGCAAGAGAACAGCCAAGCTCAGAGCAACAAGAACCCTATAGTTCTACCCTGAGCTTCAAATACTCTCTTCTGTTGATAGTAAAAAATATCCGAAGTGTCCCCAAATAATGGTTAGCATGCTTTTTGAACTGTCTATCATTTGTAAAAAGCTTTTCAGATAGCTAGCGCTATTTTTATATATTGGCTAGTATTAGCTGTAATGTGCTAATCTATCTTGCTACTGGATTTAGCTAATTGTCAAGGAATTCTATAAAAGTAGTAATTTTAAAATACTAAACATATATGCACAAAAATAAGATGATTTCAAAGAAAACACTTCAACTTGCCTGGCCATATGATTCTTATATATAAAAAGCCAATAATCTTGTTATGATAAAGGTAAAGAAAATACCATGAAAAGAACTATTAAAAATATATTTCATTGTTATGCAGTGTATATGTATTTTATGTAGTATTGTGCCAAGCTGAAATAATGGTGAGGCAAAATTATTTAAATATTAAAATCATAGTTGAATCAAAGGTTAAAGGAAACTCACCACCATCCCTCTCTCTAACTCTATGAGTATGAATGGTTTTAGCTTTATTGTGTCCACTATTGTCACTGTATTTGTTTTCAGGACTATCGGATCGCCGCAACATTTTATTTGGCGGTGAAGGGTCTGTGGCGTCTCGCATCTTGTCATGCCGATGATCACCACCACTTGGGTGACTCTTTGATGTGTACTTAAGAGCCTGTAAGAAATGTTTAAAAAATTAAGTTGTGGCATTATACCTAGAATTTACAATGGACACTTTTATTATCTAGATTTTTAATGTACTATCTGAAATTTAAAGTATATACACAAGCATATTCTAAATTAGTATTATTCTTGGAAACAATCTCTATGTTATATCACCAAGTTTTTCAAACAACTCAATTCAAAACAATTCAAAAATAGTTTGCATTGCAGCTGTCCAAAGCTATTTGCAGATCTACTTAACAAGTTATCCAGAATGTGACCCAATACAAATTCTGGATGTTTGATTTTTATTTTCTGTTAATGACCTCTAACATTGATCAGTGGAATCTACTCAAAATAATGCATTTAAAATCCTGATTCTTAATCAAAACAGACAGTAATCTGTACATCACTATCTTTAACACACTGTAACATATTGGAGAATATGTTCATATATCTAGCTATTTAAGACAGCAAACTTTTCAAACATGGATGTAATATAGTCATGATCTTCCCTTTAAAACACAAATTACAGTTTAATAACTGTTCATTTTTAATTCCTAGATACCGCACTAAGAGGCATTTCATGATGATACTGTCTCTATCAAAAGCTTATTTTTATAGTTTATCCAAGTATTTAAGTATTTCTGCTTAATTTTTAATCAATAAGATCTCATTTGTGAAGACAGCAATTATGTATTTCCAAAAACATAATTTCTTCAGAGACTATAGATTCAATAAATTCTCAAAGACTACCTGTAGGTACATAGCAACTGCTGCACCTGTACTTTCTTAGCAAAACCACTTTATGCTGTATTGAGTGCAACCTAGAAAGTAGCTTTAGTTAGCAGCTCTTCATCTCAATAGTTTTGGAGTATAGGTCTTTTGCCTAGTGGATGTTTACACAGGTTAGGTTGTTATCTAGTACAGCCTCCAAATATTAATCTCTGCTTGATACCTGACAGTACTTTAAGAATAAAGTAATTATTTTCATTCCATTCTTCCCATTCTTTGGTAGTGGTGGAGCAAAAGGGAAGGGAGAAAAGCAAAGTACAAGCCAAAGTTGTGGCACTTTCCCAGGAGTCTCCAACATCTGCCCGAATACCTCCACCACCCCCAATTTACAAGGTCTTTATGAATAGGAGGATTGAAGAACTAGAATTCCCTACGGCCTTTTTTCGCTACGGGTCAGGGGCCCAGGGTCCTTTATTGTCTTAGGGGAGAGTTCCTATAAGCAGCTGCCCTTGTTAGACTCCAGCGGAGCTGCCTTAGCGCCATCCCACCGGTTTCCTTCGGAGAAAAAAAACAATGCCGTCTTCCCCGCCCCGCACTGGGCCTAGGCTTCGTTTCCCGGCCCCGCCAGGCCCCTAACGCTGCCTCCCTCAGACGCACCGCGCTTGGCGAAGGAAACCAGCCGCAGCCGCCCCTTCCTTCCCCGGCCGGCCAGCCGGCCGTGCGCGGAGCGAAGCTAAGGGAAAGGGAAGGGGCGGCTCGTGCGCGGCCTGCAGCGGCGGCCGAGGCCTGCGCTCGAGTAGTTTAGCTCGCCCTCCCACACTTTAGTTGTTGCCGCCGCAGGGCCTCTCAGTGTGGGGACTGCGGCGGGCGAAGAAATCGGTACCTGGTAGGGCTGCGAGTCCCCCTTGCGGTCGTGACAGCTGGAAGAGAAAAAGAGAGAGACGGACAGAAACGTAACGTTAGCGAGCGACCGTTACTGGCGGTTGGCATCGAGGGGGGGGGGGGAGAGCGACATAGGCGCAGTCGGGGAGGGCGGAACGCGAAAGGGGTATTTACCCATCATTGAGTCTTTGCTGTTTCCTCGCATACATTACCATCAATGCCCGGCCTGTGTGAGAGAGACTGAGGGGATCAGGAGGGCGCGGCCGGGCCACGGGCGCCGCCGAGGGGGGAAGGGGAAGCAGCACTCCGACCGGGGACGGGGAAGAGGAGGGGAAGGGAGGGAGGAGGGGCGGCTCAGGCAGCTCGGCTGTGGGAGGAAGCGGCGCTCACGGGCCCATCTCCTCTCCACACCCGCGAAGAGGAGAGGCAGCGCCGCAGATCACGCACACAGAGGAGCGCGGAAGACGACGACGTCCCCGCCGCCCCCGCGGTCCGCTTCGCTCGCCCGCCGCTGCCGCCTCCCCCCCCTCCCTCAGCCACTGCTCCCAACACTACCGCCGTCCGATTACATCCGGGAAACTAGGACGCCACCGCCTTCGCTTACCGTCGGCTGTGGTCGGCTCTTTCCGACCAAACTCCTCCCCTGTGATTTTTTTTTTTTATAACAACCTTCCTCTTTCTTAGGCCTAAGCCCCGCCTACCTCGCCTCTCAGATTCTGAGAGCCTCTCTTCCGAGAGGCATCGGCCGTTTCCGTTCAATGCCGGAAATCCCTTGCTGTGAAAGATAAAGCCTGCGCGCTCGCTCTCTCGGCTCCCGATTCAGAATCGGAGCCTTCGGTAAATATCGTAGATTTCCGTCAAGCCGACAGCCCTCGCTTTGATGCGACCTCGGGTTTTCCCGACGCTAGGTATTTCCGACTTGGTCCCCATGTCTGCTGTTACTTCGGTTATTTCCGTAAATAAAACGAAGAACGTGTCCGATCGGCACTTTTCGAGACTTCTGAAAGCAACTCCCGAGAACGTTCCAAGTGCCGCGAGCAATCCCTGGCCACTGATTGGCTGAGGCTTTTTTTCTCCTTTGCTCCCTAACTTTAAACGCGTTGCTTGCGGGAAGAGACGCAGCGCTTTTACTTCGCGTGGAAGGCGGAACTTAAAGAGGTCGCAGCTTTGCTGAGGCTGGTCTTTACCAGTAACGCCTTTGGTAGGAGTTTGGCTTTATTTTCTCATTCTAACCCCGGACTTTTCTCTGCGGTCTGTTCTCTCTAAGCCTTTTGTAGCCTCTGGGAAAACCGCCTGGAGCGAGATTGAAAAGGAGTCTGGAATGCAGTCGTGTTGAAAAGTAGGTGCTGTGGATTGCAGTAATATTATTGTGGGAGATCAGGCATAATTTTGCGTTGGACTGCAACTCGCATCATCCTGAGCCACCTTGATGCCTCTGCAAGGCGGGAGTTGCAATCCAAGAAGTTTTTGATGCACGAATATTTCAAGCACCGGAGCTCCTGAATTTTGGCGAGGTTCCTGGCGAGACGCCCCTAAAGAGGCGCTGAACGCCGGCCGCCCCGCGCATAAGCCGCGGGGCGGATGAACCGTGCACCTGGCTGGGTCCCAGGTGGAAGTTTGCTTTGGGAAAGGGCGCGCAAGCAGAAGCTCGCGGCGTCCTTAACTTCAGCAGTGCGCAGGCGCGGAAATGAAGTTTCTCAGCTGCGCCTGGCGCCGGAGCTCGTGCGAAGTTTCTATAGACTCCTCCGAGATGCACGGTGGCCATTTCGCGAAACGCTTCCGAAGGGCCCACTGCAGCGGCCGAGGCTGGCAACCAAGCTATTCTGGAAGGCCGGCGGGGTGTTCTGGGTCCCAGAGGCGAAGAGGCCTTGTCGGTGTTTGCAGCTGACAGCAAGCAAAGATCCTTGTCTTTTGCTCTCTTGACAGGAAAATTGGAGCTAGAGGGAAAAGGGCAGTTGTGGACCCGTCCTTACTTATGTCAATGGCCAGGAAAAGAGGGACACTACATTTCTGGCTCCTGAACTTGCCAAAATGATTACACCTTCCAAACCAAATCATTTTTTTTCCTGTTTGCTTTACCTTGCTCAAAAGTAGTCAGAAAAATAGGCAAAATTAAAAGTAGCTCCTGTGGATGGAAGATTCAGTAACACCATGGCAAAAATATACAGGTAGTCATCGACATAACAACAGTTCATTTAGTGTCGGTTTAAAGTTACAACAACACTGAAAAAGGTGACTTATAGTTTTTAACAACCATTTTGCCATCCCCAGGGTCATGTGATGCAATCATCTTTTGTGACCCTCTGACAAGCAGAGTCAATGGAGAAGCTTCACTTAACAACCGTGTTACTAACTTAACAACTGCAGTGATTCACTTAACAAATGTGGTAAGAAACAGGGCAAAAGTCGCTTAAATTTCTCACTTAGGAACATACATTCTGGGCTCAATTGTGGTCATAAGTCAAAGGCTACCTGTATTACCAGCAACTTCAACCAGCTGCGGCAATAGTGTCGGATGATGGGACACCATTGCCGCAATATCTGGAGGTCACTGGTTTACTTAGATAGCAACAAATCTATGCGCAACTTCAAGGTCCTCCTACACTCACAGCTCGTGCTCAAAGAGTAGGTGGTAATAGCGTTTGCCCAATTGTGGATTGTGCGCCTGTTGCGCCTTTCCTAAATTATGAGGCCCTGTGCTCAGTTCCTCACGTCATGGTCATCTCGCGCTTGTAGTATGGCAATGCATTCTGCATGGGACTATTCTTGAAAAGCATTCAGGAGCTACAGCTAGCACAGAGTGCAGCAGCACAAACATATTTAGGGGCCCCTAGAATGGCTCATGTTTCACTACTATTGTGCAAATTGTATTGTTACTAGTTTGCCTCGGATACAATTTAAGGTATTTAGTTATCACCTTTAAAGCCCTGCATGGCATGGGTCCAGGTTACCTGAAAAATTGTCTCATCCCATTTGGGTACCAGGGGCATACTCCAGATCCCATCAGCCAAAGAATTGCAGTTGGCAGGGTCCAGGAAAATGTTTCTTCTCACTGCTTTGCTTGTTTACATTATTTTCTGTTTATTATATGTCAAGAAGCACTTAATTGCATTCTTATACTCATGCAGAATCGGTTACATTGGTAACAGTTCAGATTGCAGACTTAATATGAATTGCTAAATTAATGTGGAAACACCTTGGACATCAGATTTAAAGCAGAAATGGGATTCCTGGAAATTTCTAAAATTGGTTTCATCCATCACCTTTGAATTCAGTTTGTCTTCACATTAAACTATATGTGTACAATGTAGAATTGCTAAGATAATGTTTTTTCTTTCTTTTCTTGATTAAATGGATTTAGGAAATTGGTGAGGATATAGCCACCGATAGAAGAAAGGACACTTGTCTCCCAAGTAGGATAAAGTTAGCAGGATGACAAAGCAGGGAGCTGTTCTCCAGGGCTGCAATAATGAACTTGTGAAGTATATGGAAGACTTATGCATTCAGAAAAAAGAAGTAGACCAGCAAATTGGAAAACTGGTAGAAGACAAGACTAAGATTCAGTATGAAATTGAGGTGTTAACCAAACAACTGGAAAAAGTATGTGAAAGTTTAATTTGGAAAAATACCATACAAAAGAAGCTTGATAATGTTCTTGCTGAAACAGTATTCACATATGACAAGATCTTGGACAGTTCTAGAATGTTGCTAAATGTTTTGAAAAAAGAAATAGAGAATTTAGACAAAAATGATAGCATTGAAAAAGCAATTCAGTGACTCACCAAGACATATTTGGACTCTAACCAAACCAATGTTAATACTGGCAAACAAATTATTTAAGAAATGCCATTTTCTGTTTTTCTATTATTTGCTTTACTAAGTGATCTATTAATGGGTATGGAAAGTAGTACTCAAATAATAAGTAGAAATAAAGCATCTGAAAATTCTCTAAGGACAAGTTACTGAAAATGAAAGGCTACTCAAGTCCAAGTTCTAGAATTTATTATTTGTCAGATAAAAAGGTGGAGAATCAAATGTTTTTATTTTCGTTAAAATAAGATATAATTCAGATGCTGATACTATGGATTAGTGCATTAAAGAAAAGTAGTTTGGGGGGAACATATTACCAGCTATGATCAGAGCAATATCAAACCAAAGTTTTGGAAGTGAAAGCAACATGTAGTATATAAATGCTTGTAGTTCTCATAGAATTGGTTTTGTGGGATGACATCACTGCTAGAAGTCTTCCTCTATTATTCCTCTAGAAGTGCCAAGGCATTTAACCGTAACTCCTCCTTAATAATTATCCTATAAGTCTTATACCCAAAACCTATAAGTTTTGTTCCCAATAAATATGCAGAGGTGTAAATTGAGAATGTAAAGTGGAAGAGCAGTCCATTTTTCTCTTTCCACATTTGATTTATCTTATCCTGATGGATCACTGTTGACTTTTTGTTCTGTGAAGAAGGATATGCCCAAATATTGGCTAGCTCACTAGAGAAGGCTTCGCAAAGTGGGAGGATTGCGAAATAACTGTCTTAGTTTGATTAATGCTTGGTCATGTTTAGTGTGTGATCTAAATGTGACCAATTTGGTTTTGTTTGGTATGAGGTGTGAACCAAGTTGTTAAGATTTGTAAGCCATGCTTAATGGTTTACTGCAATATGGGAATATAGCCAATACCTGGGTGTGCAACTGTTTAATAAAGGAACTGTTTTATTTATTAAATTTATATCTAATCTTTATTTTGTACAACTCCTACTTAGCCCGCTTTTGTGTTTACTACCAGACTAAAACAATCACCCTGTTTCTAATCCAGTATCTTAACCCCCCACACTATGTTGGCCTTTTTGCTTTCAAAACATCAACTTACTATATAAATTAAATAAAGCAATTTAATAACTGTTGGTTTTATTTTCCATTTCTAAAACTCTGCTTACAATAAAATGCTATTAACATAAGGAAAAGCCTGTGTTACCAATCTGAAAATGCTTGGTTGAGCTGAGTTTTAGGGTAATATTAAAGCACTGAGTCTTTAGGATTTAAATTTGTCACTTTCACTCACTGTATTTTATAAAACTAATGTGATAATTCCTGGTATTATTTGAAAAAAGGTACAAACATTTGTAAGCCAAATTTATCCACTCTGTAAACACACTCTCAGAATGCACAGCTTACATAAATAAGCGTAGTGATAAAACGTCCTTAATCATAAGTATTCTGGTATTCAATCCTGGAAGTTTGAAAAATTAGGCTAACAATTTTTATTAACAAAACAAAGTTATGTAGAAGTTGCTGCATTTGATTATGGCAGCTGTTAAACATCCATTGAACATCCAGAAAGGAAAGTTTGCATACAACTCTAGTTTTCTCATTTCTTGAAATGTATAGGTTATAAATGCCTATGTCCCATCACAGCTCTTTTCAAAAATAAATGTTTTGGTCTGTATATGTTTAATTGGCAATAGAGTGGCCAGATTAAAAAAAAAAAGAAAGATCATTTTAGCAGAGGCGATTGGCAGCTGTTCTACTGTTCACTTCTTGGGGTGATGTATGCATAGCATTCAGTGAAGACTACTTTTATATTGGAAGGGATTACATTGTAGTCATGGATTGTACCTGAAAATATTTTTTTTCTTTCGCAGTCCATTCTTTTGTATATAAGAATCTGCATTTGTATGTAACATTTGTATGTAGGAGATTTACGTGCACTTTCTGGTGGAACGAATAGACTGCAATTTAGATTTAAAACAACATTGGCACAAATAATTATAAAATAAAAACAATATTGTAAGAGACATCTGGAATCAGCTTTGGAAATAGCTACTGTATGTTAGCCTGCAAAAGATGCAGGTGTTTTAATAGTCCAAACAGAGGTACTTTCATAGTCGCACAGATTACAAAAGACCACTTTTTGTGCAGAACTGGTACATTCCATGGCCTGTGAATTATATAGGATAAGGCTCTTTCCCTCGGTCAGATCTTGGTGAGCAGGAGTATTTGCAGAAAAGCTTTTTCTACAGATCTTAAAAGTAGATTCTTTTTAGGGTGTATATATATATATATATATTGATCACTGGAAACAATTCTGCATGCCTGCTTCTTACACATCCATATACTATTGTTGCATCTAATTGCTTCAACCATTTTTAATATCCAGAAAACCAAGTAATTCTGAAAGTGTTAAATGGTTTTCCTGCAAATTTCTATGTAGCATGTGAGAATTTTTTAAAAATAAAAATCTACTTTAATATGGTCTCTTCGGAAACTTTCTTTAGACATAAATACAGATTGGCTCTATTCTTTTTAAATTGTTATCACATTTTCCCAAGTATATATTAATTTTTGTAAAGTTTTCTTGCTTAATAATTAACAGGCTCTTTCTCGCTTCCTTATGTGCAGGACGAACGTGGATTATGGAACTTCAAAGAGGCCTTTTTAAAAAACGCTAGCCTCAATCTTTGCATTATAAAATTTGCTAGGATATGAAAGGAAAGTGTAGCAGAGGGAAGTACAATGTGCTGAAATGCATAAGACATTGAAAAATGAAGGAGATGTTTAGTTTGAATAATGGGTGTCCAACAGAAAGATGATAAATCAAATTACCTTCCTAATATCAACTTTTCTAAAAGAATCCAGAATGATTAAGATTTTTTGTGGATGAACAGCTCCAGCCATACAGATTTTAATATCCCCACATTATTTCGATGTTTGTGTCTATGCTATGAAACAGAAAAAGATCAGGTGGTACAGTCCTATTTAGGATAAAAAATGAGGGCTTCGGTAGAATAGCTAGAGGAGGAGGAGGAGGAAGGCCCTAAATTTATCCCCAGTGGGAGAGAAATAACTGCCATGGTGAAATGTAGGTATGTTAGAGCAGTTCTTTGCTGATCTTCAAAAAAAAATGATTAGTACTTGGATGGGAGACCATCAGGAAATCCCTATATTTTAGCCATATGGGGAAATTATCAGAAAAAGGCAGTGGTAACACATTTTGAGTCAAAAACCCCATGTGTCCATCTTCCTGAAATCACCAGAAATTGAGCCCCTTATAAAGGAAGCCAAACTTCCTTTTCAAACGTGGCAATTTTGGATGAGTGGCTTCAACTTCCAGAATTCCCCCAGCCAGCATGCTAGACTTTTGGCGATCCCCTGGAATGCCCTGCTTTGCTCTCCAATGTTAATGGGACATGTACCAAAGCTATAGCCCAGTGATGGCAAACCTTTTAGAGACCGTGCCCAAAAACTGGCCCCGCCCCCGCTCCACCTCCCTGCTCCGCCCCCGCTCTGCCCCCCCATTCCCTGCCTGCCCACAGGACCACTCACCACCTCCAGGGCCTGCCACAGATCGCTCAGGTAGCCCAGAAGCACTATGGTGGCCACACCCTCTGCCCACGTCCTGCAGCTTCAACTGCGTGATGGGGTGTGAGGGCAGTCTTGTCTACGCTGCCTGGCTGCCATGTCCTTGACTGCGCTGCTCCATGTGGGCCACGCTCGAGGGCAACTCTCCTTCAGGGAGGCTGCTGGAGAGGAGGAGGGTCGCGGAGGGAGGCAAGGCTGGGGCAACGGCACATGTGCCCACAGAGAGGGCTCTGAGTGCCGCCTCTGGCACCCGTGCCATAGGTTCGCCACCACTGCTATAGCCTGTATAGGGAGAGGACTTCAACAAAGTTGTTCTTTCAGTGTATCTTTTCTTCAACTGAAGAAGGAAACAGTGAGGCTAAAGAGATAGATAGTAGGATCAGCAGAAGGCGAGGTGCCCACAAAAAAAGAAATTTCTGAATCTGGTAGCCGGGATGTCCAACTTAGCCCAGTCAGCCTCCAGAGGTCCATTAGTGCCAGCTAATGTTTGCATAATGTTGGCTCACAATCCTGTTTATTTATTTATATTCTGCCTTTATTATTTTTATAAATAAAAGTGGCAAACATACATTATAGTCCGTCCTCCTCCTATTTTCAACATGTTATGGGATACAATTAAGCAATAATCAGTACTAATTTAGGATGGGAGTAGTAACCATTCAATACCCGTGATCTTGTTAGGCAAGATGGAAGAAGAGACCAGGGAGACGTTCTTTTCCAGTTTAAACAAGAGAGACTTGACCTTAACATTTTCCCAATGAAATGAATGAATGCTTAATAAGACAGGGATAATCCTTCCAGCATTTTGCACTCTGTACTCCTATCTCAGAATCAACAGGAAGGCAGGTTCATTATGAAATCCTGATCTGTCTCCTCAAAGCTGACACTTGTGTGAGGTCAGCTCATAGGCTCCAAAGCTCAGCACTGCAGAAGTGTACTGCTTCTTTTTCTCTTTCTCATCTATCAAACTAATTCCTCTGATGGTTGCTACAGTTCAGATCTTAACTGGCTTGTAGACAAGGATCTGAAGGAAGGAAACAGAATCACTGGAATTCCTTCTCTGAAAAAGAGAAGAGGCAGAAAAAAAAATCACACCCATATCATAGTATTGGAGTTTCACATATTAAGAGATTGTGATTAGGCACTGGGATATTGTTCAATTAATTTACCAATGTTAAAATATGGAAGAGAGGTTTTTGTTGTTAGAAGACATGTGAGACCTAGTTAGGGAGAGATTGCCATGGAGAAAAGCTAGCTGTGTGCTCACTAAGTGTCAATACAATACAGATAGTCCTTGACTTACAACGCTTTGTTTGATGGCCATTCAAAGTTATAACAGCACTGAAAAAAAGTGACTCATGGCAGCATCCCCATGATCACGTGGCAAAATTCGGATGCTTGACAACTGACTCATATTTATGACGGTTGCCATGTCCTAGGATCATGTGATCATCTTTTGTGACTTTCTGATAAAATCAATGGGGAATCCAACAACCGTCTCACTAACTTAATAACTGCAGTGATTCACTTAACAACTGTGGCGAGAAAGGTCATAAAATGGAGCAAAATTCATTTAACAAATGTCTCACTTAGCAACAGAAATTTTGGGCTCAATTGTTGTTGTAAGTTGGGGACTTCCTGTATTTTCCTCCGTTCTAGTCTCTTCCAGAAATGTTGGTCTACAATTCTCAGCCGTTCCTACCAACTACATTTGTCCTAAGCAATAATTAACTTGTATGCAGATAACATGCTAAGCCAAAAGGCATGTGGATAGCAGCCTCGGTTTTGGACTTGCAAAAGCAAGAGATAAAATCTTATGTCGAGCAGGTTTGTACATATTCAAAATTGTCATCACTTCAGATGACACCTTAGTTTTCAGAGGAACTTCCAACACTGATTAATAGGCTGGAGGTTATGAACAAAAAACATATTGGTGCCTGCATTCTCCTTCATGTTTTCCTGTGGTTTAATCTTTTCATGTAATGCTCAGTATATATGCAAAATATACTGAGTGCTTCTCTACCGGAGACAAATTCCTTGTGTGTCAAATCACACTTGGCCAAATAAAGTTCAGTTCAACAGTCCAAGTGAGCATTTTACTATGGTTCCTGGAATGAAGGGGAATGAGGAACAATAGGGAGCTGGATAATGGGGGAAGTAAAAGATGGGAAATCATACATGCGCTTTCACAATACAGGAAGAAAAAAAATTCATTGCTCTGAAAAATAGGGGAAGGTGGCAAGGCACAATAGCATCCTGTGGGAGGAAATTCAGGTTACAGGAAATTACTGACTCTTCAGCTTGAGAAGAATCACAGAATGGAAGAGTTAGAAGATCATTGAGGCCAGCTGCTTAGTGCAACATCCCTGACGAAGGTGTTGGTTAAATGCATCCAATGAAGGAGAGTCCCTCTGAGGGAATCTAGATTAGGATTTTTTCCTGATGTCCAGCTGTAGTCTATTTCCTGGTCATTTAAACATAGTCTGTCTTCTGGAAACTATGATCTATTCTGCCCCATCTTCTATTTGAGAACCCTTCAGATACTTAAAAAGATCTACCAAGTCTTTTTAAGTCTTTGTAGTCTTCTCTAAACATATCCAATTCTTTCAACCATTCTGTGTTATATTTTTTCTTCTTCTAAGTCCTTTATCTCCTTGGTTGTCATCTTCTGGATACAGTCCTTCCTTAATCCATTCCTTAAAACATAGTGCTTGTAACTGGACACAATATCCTGGCCTAACTGAAGCATTGTGTGGAAATGAATAATGACTGTTCTTGTTCCTGATGCTACAGAAACAACCAGGATTGCTATTTTTGTAGCATCATCTTATGGTTCAAATTCATCTTGAGATACATCAAAACACAGGTTCTTTCTGAAAATACTGCTGCAGAACCAGCAGAAGATTTCAGGATCTTCTCTTAAATATTGTATTTATACCATTTCCACTGGAGCAGGAGCAGCAGGTTAACTGCCTTAGCTTGGGAATACCTCCGGTAGCCTCATAACATCATAGGGAAATGATGGTTATCCCAGATTGATGCACCTATTTTGCATGGATGGGGCCTCAGGGAGACAGATGAAAACTTAATTCTATCCATTTTTTCCATTCCGTGCATAATTACACATATATGAAGTATGATATGCCCCACTCTCAATTTATGATGGGAACAGCAAGACTGACAGTTGCCCCAGTCTTCTAGTTGGTAGCACAAATGTTTATAAAGATTCATAGTCAAATTTGCACTTTGCATAAAGATATTTTGTCCCCCTTTTAAAAAATCATCTACCTGTCCTCATTCTGTGTGTTGCAAGCTTGACCTCAAAACTTCCTGTGAGACTTCTGATTTCCCACACATTTCTGTCAATGCTTCTTGTTCAGTGCCAACTCCCTGAGCTGGTCTAATTTACAAGCAACCACTTTCTTTGGGCTAAAAAGAGATAGGCTTTTAAAATGTAACAATTGTATGAATGACTCATGCTGTGCTTGCTTCAAATCGGTAGATAGTTTTGCTTTTCCTTATTGAACTTCCTCACCACGACCTTTCTGAACAACGGGTACAAAATAAATAGCTGCAGCTGCCTTCCAAAACTTTCTTGAGGCCTGACCTCTTCTTCAATCAGGGTCACAGCCACACTTCATTTTTTACATTTGATTTTCTACAAAATCAAAGCCAGATTTTCTCCTGAAAGCTTAACTCTTCTCTCTCTGGATTCTTCACCATCTCTTAACTACATGGCTCCACAGTTCGGTATTTCTCCTGACAGTGCATAAGGTATTGAGAAATGCCAGAGAATAAGAATGCTGTATAAATAAAGAGAGGTGACTATCATTTTAATGAAGATGATGGAGGTGGTATGGTAGATTCATCCTTGTCTACAAGGTATTCATCCATTTCTTTTGTTGTTCCATTATTGTCAAATCCCAAACACATGGTAATTCTTCTAAACTGAGTTCTTTATTTCACGCCTTTAGACAAAATCTTGTGTTGAAGGAAATGTCTTCATCATGGTTCAGTCCAAGCCGGGAATAAACAACATGGCAACTGCTTTAAAAAGAAGGTTGCAGTTTATTGGAGAGGAGAGCCAGACAAGAAGATGGTTCTGGAAGAAAAGAAAGAGTGAGCACATGTAGGGAATGGGTTTTTATACCCTCTGCAACCTTTTGTTTGGTTCCTGTGCCATGAACTTTGACCTGAGTCTGAATGTGCCCTTTGGTATCTGTGGGTTAATCCTTTTATGTCCTGTTTTAGAGTTTGGGTGGGGTATGTAGATTTTAGGTGTCTTTGTCTTCTTAATCTTCTAGCTGGGGGCTTCCAACCTTCCTGGATTATTTACATCTGCATTTATACAGAGCTGGTTTCTGCTTGAACGAGGAAGACTTGGGGCTATTAAAAAAACTGGGCATGCTTTTCTGCCTCTTTAAGATTCTTTGAAAAAATATATTTTTCTGCCCTTTTAATATTTCCTTCTCTGGGGGACTGACTTCCCACACTTGCCATACTGAAGACTCTACTATTTGCATCTATAATATACTCTGAAACATTAAGGAAGGGCTGTTTTCACGCCTTTCTCTCTCACACATAATATCTTGGCTGAGATGCATCTTATTCCTCTAGAATGCCATGCCCCCCCTTCCTGGGGATTCATCTACTCACCACGTTCAATCACATCTTTTTTATTGTTTCTGGAGACAAAAATGAGGCAAAATGGGATTAATAATAATAATGATAAAGTTGGAAGGGACCTTGGAGGTCATCTAGTCCAATCCCCTGCTCAGGCAGGAAACCCTATACCATTTTGCACAAATGGCTGTCCAGTTTCTTCTTAAAAACTTCCAGTGTTGGTGCATTCACCGCTTCTGGAGGCAGGTTGTTCCACTGGTTAATTGTTCTAACTGTCAGGAAGTTTCTCCTTAGTTCTAGGTTGCTTCTCTCTTTGGTTAGCTTCCACCCGTTGCTCCTTGTCCTGCCTTCAGGCGCTTTGGAAAATAGCTTGACACCCTCTTCTTTGTGGCAGCCCCTAAGATATTGGAACACTGCTATCATGTCCCCTCTCATCCTTCTCTTTGTTAAACTAGACATACCCAATTCCAGCAACCGTTCCTTATATGTTTTAGCCACCAGTCCCCTAATCATCTTTGTTGCTCTTCTCTGTACTCTTTCTAGAGTCTCAACATCTTTTTTACATCGTGGTGACCAAAACTGGATGCAGTATTCCAAGTGTGGCCTTACCAAGGCATTGTAAAGTGCTATTAATACTTCACGTGATCTTGATTCTATCCCTCTGTTAATGCAGCCTAGCACTGTGTTGGCTTTTTTTGGCAGCTGCAGCACACTGCTGGCTCATATTTAAATGATTGTCCACTAGGACTCCGAGATTCCTCTCACAGTTACTACTATTGAGCAAGGTATACTATACCTGTACATTTGGTATCACTAAAGGATTCAGGTCCTTATAGACCTGTAATCATAGACTAATAAGAGGTGGGATACTGGAAGAGGTTGTGTGAAACAGATAGGACTTATGCATATCCACCAAATATGTTGTTCTCAAAACAGTAGTTTTTAAACTGAAAGAAAACAACGACTACCTACATGACTAAAAAGTAATCATGTTAACTGTACTCATTTTAATGAAATGCAATTAATTGGCCTTTACTCAATGGCCAAATCTAATCTTTGACTTTGCAAATCTGCCCACACCAGTATACAATATATTGTATGAGGGACAGTTTTTTAATCTGTAGTAGCCAAAAAGTAGAAGTTGTTGTTGGTTGGAAAAAAGTGCTTCCTGATTGCTTCTGATTTTTGACACGCCTGCATTAAATGGAACGAATAAAAACAGCTCCGGAACAGCAATGATTGCAGCAATTAATCACATTGAAAAACTAGCAGTTTAATGGCACAGCTCTTAGAAATGGTGCATCCCTGTGGCCTTTTCCTGCATGTAGCTCTCCATTATTTTTTCAATCTAAAAATTTCCCCTTAGAAGAGAGCCATGACTCTTCTGAAATAGGTTTGTTATGGCTTGGGGGTTTTTTTCTCTCATGTGCCAGGTTTGATCCTTCGCATCTCAAACTTAACTTGGAAAAAAAAACCTGACTGAATCCTGGGAAACTTGATGTATGTCTTTCAATGCTTTTTTTTAAATACCTTGTACATTTGGCCCATATTTTGGGATTAGTAGAGAGTTCCTGAGGAGGAAATACAAGTAGGAAACATCTAGTGCAGTGATGGCAAACCTTTTAGAGACCGAGTGCCCAAAACCCGCCCTCCCCGCTCTGCCCCCACCCCCGCCCCCCGCTCCATCCCTGCCCCGCCCACCTGCAGGGCCACCCACCGCCTCCATGGCCCTCCACAGCAGATTGCCCAGGTGGTCCTGCAACACCATGGTGCTGCCCGTGCCCGTGCCCCGCAGCATGATTTGCGTGCGATGGGGTGCGAGGGCGGAGTCTTGTCCCTGCTGCCCAGCTGCCATGTCCTTGGCTGCGCTGCTCTACGCGGGCCATGCCCAGGGGCAACTCTCCTCTGGGGGGGCTGCTGGTGAGGAGGTGGTGCGAGGGGAGGCAGGAATGGGGTGATGGTGTACGTGCCCACAGAGAGGGCTCTGAGTGCCGCTTCTGGCACACGTGCCATAGGTTCACCACCACTGGTCTGGCCCACCTCTGGGGTTGCAATTCAGCAACAGAAAGAATTTCAATAGCACAATTTCAGTTTGTTTGTGGGTCGGCTAGAAATTCTATCTTTCTGCTGCTGAATCGCTCCCATCTGTGAAGTTTTATATGATTTATCCTTCTACAGGTAATCCTCGCTTACCAACTGCCTACTCAGTGACCATTCTAAGCTATAACTCTGCTAAATAAATAACTGCAATCAATCATCACAAATACAGCTGTTGCAGCATCCCCCAATCACACAATCATCATTTATTTACTTCACAGCCAGTGTGCAATTTTCACTTGCAGGGTTAATACTGTACAGTATGGAAGGCAGAAGTAAAACCATACAAACACTGTGTTAATGTGATTATTTAAATTAGCAACCGTGTCACTTTGCTTAAAATTGAACAGAAGTAAGATCATAAACCCAGTTGTGGTCGTGTGATTTTCCACTTAGTCTACCATGGCACTTAGAAACCAAATTGCCAGCCTCAATTGTGGTTGCTAAATGAGGATTATATCCAGTGGTGGGATTCAGCCAGTTTGCACCAGTTCGCTAGAACTGGTAGCTAATTTTTTGTTGCCCAGGCTCAGAATGGACTTCCGGAAGCGGCATCCACACAGAGAGCCTATTGTTCACACATTTGAATCCCACCACTGACTATATCTGTATTTGTATATAGTATCTATCATGTGTGATACACTACCAGTATGTGGCTGGTTTATCTTTACCAAAAATCATCTGATGCTCCTAGATGGATTTTGCCCTACATTTTCAACTGCTAGTTGAATCCAGGGACTAGTGCACTTTTGATGACTAAATGCATTAACTTTAGGAGCTATCCAGATATTGGTGCTTGCAAGGTGGGATACAGGTAGTCCTTGCTTAACAAGGGCTATCTGTATGCTTGTTGTAACTGTTACCGTTGTAACAATAGTTGAACAAGTGACTACTTGTTCAGCGAAGGTTCAGAGTTGTGAACATTTACAATGGTTGCAGTGTCCCAGTGATCATGTGATTGCCACTTGTGACCTTTCTTTCTGGCTTCTCACAAGCAAAGTCAGTAGGGAAGCTGGCAGGGAAGGTCACAAGTCATTCTGATAAGTTCTGTCACCTTCCTGCACAACACGCCATTTCCTTCTTTAGTCCCTGCAGGGCGCTCTTCCGTCAGCCGCCATGCACTCATAACACACTGCGGCACCCCACTCTGCAAACCCTGCATTGGGCCTCCCTAGAGCCTCCTCTTTACCCCCTGTGGTACCCCTGTTATCCTTATTTGAAACTCCTGCTTAATAACCTGTGCATTTTGGGTTTAACAATGGGGAATGCCTGGATTGCTATCGCTAAGCCATACATTCATGTGACATTGTGTTTTACAATTGTATCACTTAGTGACTGCAATCCTAACTGTGGCTGTAACTCAAGGGCTACCTGTGCAGGGGAGAAGGGTCTTTTAGATGCAAAGAATGTCAAGGTTAAGAAAAGAGTTGAGCATGCGTTGTTCTCATCCATTATTCTTGAGGCAATCTTTGCACACATAGCATACCCAAACCTCATCTGGAGATAGGTGAGGCTTTCTGCCCCCTTTTTATTGAGAAACCCTACCACCCATGAAGCAATGTCACTTCATCCTCAGATAAAACATCAGGGTAGAGGACCCACTGAAGCAGGAGAGTCTCCCCTTTCGCTTTTCTGGATTTTTCTACCCCATATGATCAATGATCTGCTAAACAGAGTAGGTGACACTGGTTCAAGAGGTGTGTCAGCAGCCATGTGGGCAGATGGCTCCTGGGATGGAGGTGCTGACACCTCAACCGGTGCTTCCCCCTGCCACTTGCCATGCCTGCCAACAAACCGTGCCATCCTGCACATAAACCCTCTCAGAGCATGTGTGAATCCGCGGAGCTGTAACACGAAAGTCAGTGGGCTACTACTGCACAGAGTAATACCACAATACTTTGATCGTCAAAAACCATTTTCAAATTCTTAATAGCCTGTTATAGATAGCAGTACTGTTCTTACACCATAAAAGAAATCTATTCTATATAGTAAAATCATCCTTAATGGTGACATCTTTAAATAGTTCAGATCTTTTGTCTTATCTCTTATTTCTGTAACCAATGTGATATGGTGCTTAAGATACTAGAACAGGAGCAGGAAACGGTTAGTCCTGACTCAGATATAGAAGCCAGACTTTGGTCTGGTCATACACTCTTACTCCTTGGAAGACAAAGGCAACCACTTCCAAAAGCCTTGTCAAGAAAACTACAGGTCCAGTGAAGGCATTTGCAAGGAGTCGAGACACACCTGAAGATGTGCATGCACACATGTGTGTGTGCGCGCACAAACACACACACACATGGGTATTCCATATCAGTATAATGTGGTTAGTAGATTGAATAGTTAATTTGAACGAAATGATTATCTTATATTTCTTTGCCAATACAGCTAAACAACTTAAAACAATTCGTTTAGCACAGTGTTTCTCAACCTTGACAATTTTAAGGCATGTGGACTTCAACTCCCAATGCTGGCTGTGGAATTCTGGGAGTTGAAGTCCACATGCCTTAAAATTGTCAAGGTTGAGAAACACTAGCAACTGCTTGAAGATACAATGGCACTGAAAAAGTAACTTACAGCTAATCTTCACACTTATTACCATTATAGCATCCCCACAATCATGTGATCAAAATTCAAGCGTATGTATTTATGACAATTACAGCATTCTGAGGTCCGGTGATCACCATCTGTGACCTTTGCAGGCAGCTTCTTATGCACAAAGTCAATGGGGGAAACCAAATTCACTTAGCAACCATGTGATTCACTTAACACCTGCAGTGTTTTGCTTAACCGCAATATCACAAAAGGTTGCAAAATCAGGCATGTCTCACTTAACAACTGCCATATACATACACACACACACACACACATATATACATATATATATACATATACATGTACATATATACACATCCACACACATACACATATATATGTGGTGGTAGTGGTATCATTATTATTTTTTATTATTGACATTTTGATTGGTTCACTGAGCAGAACATCTATTTCTTAAACAGGATATTTTCAAGCAACCATCTGTGTTAAATCTAATTAGACCAGAGGGATAATTTCTTTTTCACTGCAATGTATTGTTTTCTGAAGCAAAATATGCCTAATTAGAGTAAATACAATAATGTCTGCAGTAAATTAAGTTCCACGTTTGGAAGCACAGATGGAATTGTTTGCACTTCTCCCTTCACCAAAAATTGCTGAATTTTCCATAGTGAAAGCAGAGAAACTGAACACTTGGTTTATTTTGAGGTATTTATTCAGCATGCAGCATTGCTAATTTGCAAGCAAGGGAACTCTGATTGGAGAGTTCACTTGCAATCAGGAGAGTACGAACCGAGGTTTGTTTGTAATGATTCTAGTAATTCATTTTATAAATTTATACTTCTGCAATAGAATTTATAGAAATGCTTTTTGAGGCAATATACAAATACCATTTGACTTATAACTGGTCACTTATAAGAGATGATACAGTTGAATAGATGTTTTTTAATTAGGCACATGATTTTTCTAGCTTGTCTATTGGATTGTCCTATTGTTGTGTTATTGTTGCCATTAGCCATCCAGAATTGTGTTTCACAAGATGGGCGGCCATGTAAATATTTCAAATTAATAAAATAAATATTATACTTTATTCATGAATTTATTAGAAGTCTTCTATCCCATTCTATGTCTCTGCAGAACTATGTGAACTTTCCCTTTCTCAGACTAAAGCAGGCTTTGAATGTGGGACTTTTGGTCCAAAGCCCCTTTCATTGCTTAAACTATACACATTCCAAAAGGAAAAGTAGAGGAGAATTCTACAGACAGTCTCTATTTGTATGATCATCATCCTTAACACCACAATCTCTGGCTTACACCTGAAGAAAAACTACACTCTTCTCTAGGTGCATAATGGAAGAGTGAACATTTGGTGGTTTGATGGCCCCATTTTGGTGGCTGAGACATGTTGGAGGTAAAACACAGATGTAATGTGCTCATGGTACTAGATTTATCTTGGACTATACATATTTTTTTAAAAAAACTACTGTCATTCAGCCAAACACAGTCATTTACTTCATCTATTGCTCTAAACCAGGGGTCTTCAAACTTGACCCTTTTATGACTCATGGACTTCAATTCCCAGAATTCCTCTGCCAGCATGCCTGGCTGAGGAATTCTGGGAGTTGAAGTCCATGAGTCATAAAAGGGCCGAGTTTGAAGAGCCCTGCTCTAAACCAAGAGTCATTTTCCATGGGTTATTGAATAAACCAAAACTGGGCCCACACAATACCCAAACCATCCATGTTTCCATTTAATGTGTTGCATGAAATTTGCCATTCAGATTTGAGACTTTCTATCTACATCTTGGAGGTTGGGAATGGATCCCAGAGGAAGAGAGAATATCGATGCGCAGCAACTACATGTTTTTGCCCTCTGTATCTTATTTTACTTCTAGAGCAGGCATGTCAAACTGCCAGCCTGCAGGCCGGATGCGTCACGCCGAAACCCATTGCCAGCCATGGGGGAAAAGTTGCGATATATCATGCGACGTCACATTACATCACGAGTTTGACATGCCTGCTCTAGAGGTACTTTCTATTTTCTTCCTTTAGTTTTCTTAAAAGGGAAATGCCAAGACAACTCATAAGGAATTGATATCCCCAATTCCTATTGTTATACATTAGAATCACTAGCTTTCTCAGTAGTTATTATCTCTGAGTAATAGTCAAATTGTTGAACAAGTCATAGTGGTTTAAGTCAAAGATAAATAAATCACGGAATCGCACCTTTGAGGATCAGGTGCTGGAGGCAATGGAGGATGAACACAGAACATAGAATAGTAAGATTGGAATAGACGTTGGAAATCTTCTAATCCAACCCCCTGCTCAAGTAGGACAGAAAGTTATTTTATTTATTAATCAAATTTGAATTACCACTCATCTCATTCTCAGAGTGACCGTAGGCAGTTCACAGGAAGAAAATATTATGGTCTGACTGCCGAGATTTAAAAACATTTGACTTATTATAATTGGAAACTGAAGATCTGTAATGGTGTGTGAGAATAAAACGGGGAGAGTGGTGCCAGAGACACTACCGAAGGCAGCGGTCCCTAACCTTTCCAGTGTGGCGGACTAGCAAGGGGGAGAAAGGGGGCAGTTCTGTGTGAGCAGCAAGTGTGTGCATCAGTGCCCGCCGCTCGCACAAATGGAACTGTGTGCCCTTCCCCACTTGCCTGCCGCTTGCACGGCCCTATTCTGAATGGGCCACAGCCCTTAGTGGGCTGCAGCCCAGGGATTGGAGACCCCTGGTCGAGGGAACACTCAGATAGGAGAGAGCATAGTCTTCAGTTCAATAATGGACGGGGAAAGAAACTCAGAAGAGACTCTCCCTAATTTCTTGGGGTGTAAAGGAGACGGGAGAATTGTACTTTTAGCCTTGAAAGATTCTGTTAATATAACCTTGCAATAAGTAGAATTAGCTAATCTGATCCTGTTTTCTATCCAGTCTCCCTGGTGAGGCTGACAATGATGGATCCTTATGTGACTTAGCGAGCTGCAGTCTTAACTAATACTTTCCACAATGCTCTGAAAAGAGGTCTCATTTGCCTGTGATGCAAAGCTTGCAAAGTCAGGGTTAAAAAAAATACAGAAGATGCAAGTTCTGTTTCAAGCATGCTCACTTTACATCTTTCCCTGACAGATTGAATTATTAATCCCTCTTTTCTCCAATGCAAACTCATTTTAATGAGTGTAGCTATGGAATGGAATGTGCCTAAGAATAATCCTGTAAAGATACAGCCAGTGGTGACCCTCTGGAGCAATAGTTCTATCACCTAGAATTGCATTTTGTTCTGTTTGTGAGGAAAGGATGTTATTAAGGCTGAGTTTACCTAACAGTAACATGCTAATGGTATTTAATGTTAACCGTGATTTGATTGTGTTTGTTTACTTCTTTACTTTTTCATGGCTGAACCTACTGCACATTTCATTAGCTTATTGGACAACCTATTGTGTGAAACCCCCAAATGGATTAACTAGATAACAAGGGCAAGCTTTTAGATGAAAAGAGCCCAACATAAAGAAAAAAGCCATGGCAATTTTAAACTTGTAACAATGTCACTGAGTAAAAACAGCAGGTGGCGCTAAAATATCTTGAATCTGGGTACAATGTGGAAAAAAAACCCAGTCACTTCTCTTACTGGATTTGAAGGAACTTTATGATTTCAACATAGTTTTCCTTATCTTCAAACTGTAGCTATTTCTTAGGTTGCTCAAGAGTTACACTTCCTCAGGACCAATAGCAGACATATCAAAGATGTGTGACTAAAGTCACCATACTACAAAAAAGATGTTGAGACTTTGGAAAAAGTTCAGAGAAGAACAACTAAAATAATCAAAGGCCTGGAGACTAAAACATATGAAGAACGGCTGCAGGACTTGGGTTTGGCTAGTCTAAAGAAAAGAAGAAACAGGGGTAACATGATAGCAGTATTCCAGTATCTGAGGGGCTGCCACAAAGAAGAGGGAGTCAAACTATTCTCCAAAGCACCAGAGGGCAAAACAAGAAACAATGGTTGGAAACTAACCAAAGAGAGAAGCACCTGGAATTAAGGAGAAACTCCCTAACAGTGAGGACAATCAACCAGTGGAACACAGCTTGCCTTTAGAAATTGTGGGCACTCCATCACTGGAGGTTTTTAAGAAGAGACTGGACAATCACTTGTCTGAGATGGTATAGGTCAGTGATGGCGAACCTTTTAGAGACCGAGTGCCCAAACTGCAACCCAAAACTCACTTATTTATCGCAAAGTGCCAGGGCTGCATCAGCATGGTTGTGCCTTCAGCGGGGGCGGGGGGCATGGCCCACTGGGTGGGCGTGGCTGCAGTGGTCACGGCAGACTGGGTGAGTGTGGCCGGGGCCAGTCCCTCGCCATCTCCAGGGCATCCCCGGGGGGCCAACACCGCTTGCTTGCTCACTTCCTGCCCCGTTGCTTCCAAACGCCACGTGCTCGCTACTCTGGTGAACTCTGCTGGGGCAACGGTGTGTGTGCCCACAGATAGGGCTCCAAGTGCCGCCTCTGGCACTTGTGCCATAGGTTCGCCACCATTGGTATAGGTTCAGTGGTAGGATTCAAATATGTGAACAACCGGTTCTCTGTGTGGATGCCGCTTCCGGAAGTCCATTCTGGGCCTGAGCAACACAAAATTATCTACCGGTCCTGCTGAAGTGGTGTGAACTGGCTGAATCCCACCACTGCTTCCACTGCTTCCAGCTCTATTTTATTCTATTCTATTCTAAGTGGAAATGCACTCCTTTTCCCACCAAATTTATTGGAGAATTCCACCAAAATTTTAGGGAATTCAGGGAGCTGAAGTGCACACATCTTAAAACTGCCGCAGTTGAGAAACACTGTTCTAGGATGTCAGATTGTTCAGTCCTATTCTAAAACCCAGTTTCCCATGTTGTCACTGTGTTTCTGGAGGAGACCATGTTGATGAAACCTGCTGAGCGGGTCAAACTGAGCAAGCAAAGCAGGTTCAAACCAGTAGGTTTTAGAAACAGATGTGCTACAGGAAACTACTTGCTTCCTTAAATAAATGTAACACTGTGCAATCATGTGCTGCCCTGAAGGAATAGAAGGAATATTGCTCACCTTTAAAGAAATATTTTATTGGGAGTTCTTGCTTAATGTCCACTTGCTTGGTAACTGTTCAAAATTACAACAGATCTCCCCAGAGGTACTTATGACACGGTTTTGAAGTTCCCTTTATAGTAGGGGTCCTCAAACTTGGCCACTTTAACACTTGTAGACTTCTATTAATTTCAGTAGAAAACATTTAAATAATTAGTTCATTGAGCCACTAAAAGTTGAACATTTAAAACTCTAACTGGCTGAATTATATTCTTGCTATTCAAGGGACAGCAAATCAATATATAAAATAAAAACATTATTCATTTGGGTATTTAACAATCTCTGTAGATAGTCATATCTTCCAGTGGCAGGGTATTTTATCAATTAAGTAATTATATCTGAACATCCCAGTGAAATTGTCAAGCACTGGGGAAATCAGGAGATTCAAGCAGTTCAAATGAGTATAAAGATTTATTGCAAGCTTAAGCTCTCTACAAGAATCTGAGCTACTAACGGTCAAGGGAAATTAGTGGGAGTTAAGAATAGAAAGGGATTCAAGGTGGGCTGGACTTAGATCTCTTGTGGGCATGCAGGGACTCGTGACAGATAACACATTTGACTCCTCCCTCAGGCTCAGTTTCAGGCACTTTTTAAAAAAGTTTTTCCAATTCAAAGGAAAATACAAATGTGGTCGTCCAACAGATGAAAGCTCATCCAGAATGACTTCGGAACCTTCATCCTCCAACAGAATACAAATCAAGTTCAGTGCCACAATCACACTTTGTACTCAAGAAGTTAAATACATGATGAGGACTCTTGCAAACGGCACTGAATTCTGGACAACGTTGCAGCTTTTAGATAGTCTTTAAGGGTACCACCACATAATGCACATTGCAGTAATCCAAAAAAGCATCTGGTAAGCATAATGTTTACAAATTAAATATGATTCAGCTGCAAAACAAAAAAGGAGTTTCCCTTTTGCCCACATCAGCAAAAATATAGTTTCCATAACATAAATATTTTTACAGGAGACATCTATGTAGACTCTAGGATTTTAGATTTATCAGGATCAGAAACCATAAAGATTTTGGGTTACCAGGATCTAAGGTTTGCTGGCATTTGATCTGGACAAAACAAAGCAACACAGAAATCAGGGTGGTAGTCATAATACATACCGAACTATACACTTCAAAGCCTTTGATTCCAATTGCTCTAGCTAAGAGTGCATAGAAATTAATCATCCTTTGCATGGAAAGGACCTAATAGAATGACATCAGTATGCTATGCTTGAAATAACTATTCTGGTACATTTATCCAATTAATCCTCAAAGACATTTCCCCTTGAGGACTACTGAAAAGAGTCATATAATTCTATTCCTGCAGTTAATAGATCTTAAGATGATCATGGAGTCATCTGACAAAATAAACCTAGAAATTTAGCCTTTTGTCCTTGCTTAGTCAACACAACTGAATATTCTGCCAATTCAGTTTCTCAGTGTGTAGCTATTGGCTTGTGATCCAGCCCTAATTTCTATAATAATAATAATAATAATAATAATAATAATAATAATAATAATAATAATAGTAGTAGTAGTAGTAGTAGTAGTAGTAGTAGTAGTAGTAGTAGTAGTAGTACTGAATAACTCAGGGCATGGCTATCAAACATCAAAAACATCTGCCAGACTATCCCACCTCCTTTATATAGATGATCTGAAGCTGTATGGAAAAACATCATCTGAAATAGAATCACTGCTCAACACTGTCCGTAAATATAGCCAAGATATTGCAATGGAGTTTGGCTTGGACAAGTGTGCCACACTTACTATCAAACAAGGAAAATAGTGAAAACTGAAGGAATCAAGATGCCCCACGAAAATAATGTTAAGAGTCTGGATGAGGAAGATTACTACAAATACTTGGGTATCCTTCAAGCTGACAACATCAAGCACACTGAAGTCAAGAAAAAGATTAGAGGTGAATACATCAAGAGAGTGAAGAAGATCTTAAAGTCCAAACTCAATGGAGGAAATACCATAAAGGCAATCAACACCTGGGCAATTCCAGTCATTAGATACACAGCNGTACATCAGATGGTTGAAGAAGAAAAAATGGCTTTGGAAGAATATCTGAAGGACAATGATGAAGATGCACTGAAATTAGTATATCAGGAAGGCTTACTGACTACTGGAGAGACCAAACTGGCCTACAAGAAAGACCAAATGAAGAACAGAATAGAGGCATGGGAAGACAAAGCACTACATGGCCAATACATTAAAAAAATAGCTGGGAAAGCAGATAATAACAAGACCTGGCAATGGCTAAGAGCAGGAAAATTGAAGAAAGCGACCGAGGGACTAATTCTGGCTGCACAAGACCAAGCTTTAAGGACAAATGCATATAAAGTCAAAATTGAGAAGACAGCAACAGACAGTAAGACAGCCTATGCAAAGAAGCTGAAAAAACAGTGGACCACCTGGTAAGCTGCTGCAAGAAGATCGCACAGACTGACTACAAGCAGCGGCATGACGAAGTAGCAACAATGGTGCATTGGAAGATCTGCAAGAAATATAATTTGCCTGTAAGCAAAAACTGGTGGGATCATAAAATAGAGAAAGTCATAGAAAATGATAAAATTAAACTGCTCTGGGACTTCAGAATTCAAACAGACAAGCACCTGCAACATAACATCCCGGACTTAACAATTGTCGATAAGAAAGACAAAAAAGTCTGGATAGTGGACATGACAGTGCCTGGAGACAGCAGAATAGACGAGAAAGAACTGGAGAAGATAACAAAATACAAAGACCTACAAATAGAAATAGAAAGACTGTGGCAAAAGCAAGCAAGGGTAGTACCAATAGTAATAGGCGCCTTGGGTGCAATTCCAAAACAACTGGAGCACCACTTGAACACCATTGGCATTGACAAATTCGCCATTAGTCAATTGCAAAAGGCAGCCTTACTAGGAACTGCTTCCATCCTGCGACGATAACTGTAATACCATCAAACATCCACATCTGCCTATCCCAGGTCTTTGGTAAGGACTCGATAGGTAGACAAAATGCCAAATCCAGTCTGAACATCTGGCTGACTGTGCGATGATCCATAATAATAATAAAGTTGGAAGGGACCTTGGAGGTCATGAAGTCCAACTCCCTGCTCAGGCAGGTAACCCTATACCATTTTGGACAAATGGCTGTCCAGTTTCTTCTTTAAAACTTCCAGTGTTAGAGCATTCACCGCTTCTGGAGGCAGTTGTTCCACTGGCTAATTGTTCTAACTGTCAGGAAGTTTCTCCTTAGTTCTAGGTTGCTTCTCTCTTTGGTTAGTTTCCATCCACTGCTTCTTATCTTGCCTTCAGGTGCTTTGAAAAATAGCTTGACTCCCTCTTATTTGTGGCAGCCCCTAAGATATTGGAACACTGCTATCATGTCCCCCCTCGTCCTTCTCTTTATTAAACTAGACACACCCAATTCCAGCAACCGTTCTTATATGTTTTAGCCTCCAATCCCCTAATAATCTTTGTTGCTCTTCTCTGTACTCTTTCTAGAGTCTCAATATCTTTTTTACATCGTGGTGACCAAAACTGGATGCAGTATTCCAAGTGTGGCCTTACCAAGGCATTGTAAAGTGGTATTAATACTTCACGTGATCTTGATTCTATCCCTCTGTTAATGCAGCCTAGCACTGTTGGCTTTTTTGGCAGCTGCAGCACACTGCTGACTCATATTTAAATGATTGTCCACTAGGACTCCGAGATCCCTCTCACAGCTACTACTATTGAGCAAGGTACCCCCTATACTATACCTGTACATTTGGTTTTTCTTGCCTAAATGTAGAACTTTACTTTTTTACCATTGAATTTCGTTTTGTTAGATAGTGCCTAGTGTTCAAGTCTGTCCAGATCCTTCTGTATCTTAAGCCTGTCTTCTGGAGTGTTGGCTATTCCTGCCAGTTTGGTGTCGTCTGCAAATTTGATGATTTCCCCATCTATCCCCTTGTCCAAATTGTTGATGAAGATGTTGAAAAGCACTGGGCCCAGAACAGAGCCCTGGGGCACCCCACTACACACTTCCCTCCATGTAGATGTGGTTCCATTGAGGACCATACGCTGAGTACGGCCGGTCAGCCAGCTATGGATCCATCTGGTGGTGATGCTGTCTAGCCCGCATTTTTCTATCTTATCAAGTAGTAGGTTGTGATCTACTTTGTCAAATGCTTTACTGAAGTCCAAGTAAATTATATCCACAGCATTCCTCTGGTCCAATAATTTTGTCACTTGGTCAAAGAATGCAATAAGATTTGTCTGGCATGATCTGTTTTTGACAAACCCGTATTGGCTTTTAGTAATGACTTTGTTTGCCTATAGGTGTTCGCTGATTCGTTATTTGATTATCTTTTCCAGAATCTTCCCAGGTATTGAGGTCAGATTGATAGGTCTGTAATTTCCTGGACTCATTTTTTTTCCTTTTTTGAAGATGGGAACTACATCAGCTGTTTTCCAGTTTTCTGGTAGTTCCCCAGTGCTCCAGGATCTTTGAAAAATATAGTTCAGTGGTTCTGAGATCACATCTGCCACTTCCTTGAAAACCTTGGGGTGTAATCCATCTGGTCCTGGTGATTTGAACTCGTGTAGGCTAGACAGGTGCTCACTTACCATTTTCTTGCCTATCTTAACTTGTGTTTCTATTCTGTTTTTTATAGCACTATTTTTGATAGGTTGGTCTGTTTTTTCCCTTTGTGTAAAGACAGATGCGAAAAACGAGTTAAATAGTTCTTCTTGCTCCCTGTTGCTTGTCACCTTCTTGCCACTTTCAACCACTAATGGACCAATTGTTTCCTTCACTTTTTTCTTGTTTTTTACATGTTGAAAGAAGCTTTTTTTGTTATTTTTGACTTTGGTCGTAAGCCTTAGTTCATTTTGAGCCTTAGCTTTTCTCACTTCATCTTTGCAGGCTCGGGCTATTTGCTGATATTCTGACTTAGTTATGTGCCCCTCTTTCCACTTTCTATACTTGTCCTTTTTATCTTTCAATTTATCAGAGAGTTCTTTATGCAGCCATGCTAGTTTCTTTTGAGAGCTGTTATTTTTCCTCTTTGTTGGTATTGTGCTAGACTGGGCTTTTATTATCTCACTTTTCAAAATTTCCCAAGCTTCTTGAGTTGTTTTCCCCTGGAGGATTCTCATCCATGGAATCCTTTCCAAACTCTCTCTAGGTTTATTGAAATTGGCTCTCTTAAAAGTCCAAGACTCTAGTTTGACTGTGTTCTATTGCTTGTGCTTCCATAATGTTGAATTCCAATATTGCAATATCACTTCCTCCCAAGGGTCCTATAGCTTCAACACCTTCTATCATTTCATCTCTGTTAGTGAGAATTAGATCCAAATGGTTAATCCCCTAGTTCCCTTCTCTACTTTTTGGGAGACAAAGTTGTCTGCTAGGTTTGTCAGGAATCTGTTTGATCTTCCACTTGGTGCAGAGTTTGTCTCCCAGTTGATGTCAGGGTAGTTAAAGTCCCCCATTACTATTGTGATGTGCTTCCTACATACTTTAGTTAGCTGACTAACAAAAAGTTCATCTATTTCCCCCCACTTTTATATTGACCCAAATGCATTCAGGACAGTTTTCATCATTGTTGTGCTCTATTTCTGTAGAGATATAGTTATTTCTTATATAGAGAGCAACTCCACCTCCTCTTTTATTTGGTCTGTTTCTTTTAAATAATTTAAATCCCTCTAGCTATGTGTTCCATTTGTGGATTTCACCCCACCATGTTTCCGTAATGATTTGCTTTGCCCTCAGTCATCCTGAGCCCTGATAAACAGAAATTAATTTTGTACACAGGACCTTAAATTAATCATCAGTTAATATCATTCACCTTCAACTGTACAGTAGATGTGTGTTTAATTAATTATGTCCAACCTTTTCATTACCCTTAGTAATCAATATGAGGTGAAATTCTCCATAAAAGTACTATATCAGATTGCTGTCCAGAGTGGGTTGAACTATAATGATGGAACCTCAAGTTCCATTCTCATTACTAGTTCTGTTCTCATGATTTTCTTATTTATTTATACAAACAGTTTAGCCACTCATTTTAATTTTACACTATTTCATTTAACAAACAAACTGTTTGCAAGATTTCTGCCCAGAAAAAAGATCCACTTGGCACCATTTATGGCCTTTGTGTGGTTGTGGCAGCTAGAGAGAGCATGGACTCTCACTTTCAGCCATCTCTGAATGATAAGGCAACATGGAGCAAAAATAATTAATTGGAGAGAATGTTAGATCAAAGATCTGAAAGGCCCTATTTCATTATTTTTAGCAAGGCTGGCTGATTTTATGATCCTTAACTGAGGACAGCAGAAGTTCAGTTTAACACTACATGGTTTCACTGCAAGTGTCCATCCTCCCCAGATGTTTCTCATCTAAGATCATGGACCCAGAAACCCCAGCATTGCTTGCTGCCTTTGAAAGTCTCAAGGACTTTAGAGATCTCTAAAAAATATTACCAAATTGTAATTTTTAATGTGACAGAAAAGGAACAATATACGTTACAGGATGGAGAGTTGAATCATAAATCATAAAGTTGGCAGCGACAGGTAAACCATCAAGCTCAACCTGCATTATGTGCAAGAATCCAAGTTAAATTAAATCTAAATTAAAGAGTTATCCCAGACAGCTGTCTAGCTTCAATCTGAACATATCCAACTAAGGGAGCCCACATACCTAGTAATGGTTCCAATACTGAAGTGTACTTACTGCAAGGAAGCTTTTTTCTAATATTCTGACAGAATCTATTCTCTGAAACAACACAGAAGATGTTTCTTCTGTCTTCTTTGTTATATATCTTCAGATATGTGAAAAATGTGTCCACGCACCTCCTCAGTATTCTCTTCTGTAAGGCAAAATATTGTTAGCTTCCTTAATTTCTCTTCAGAGGACAATTTCTGATACTCTCATCAACCTGCTGGCATTTTCTGAATATGTTCCAGTGTGAATCCATTTTCAAGTGCACTGCCCCAAACTGGACACAATACTTGAGGTAGAGTCTGAAAAATGTAGAATAAAGAGTTCAGCATGGTTGCCATCCATAAGGAAGAATATTAGAACATAAACCCCACTCTTCATGTATTTACATGCGATATTTCAGTGCAGATAGCAAAGGACAAAGTTTGCATCACAACATTACTCTCCACTTATCAATACTAGGGCTATCCTCAGAAAGGAACAAGTTGTGGCGAGAATCCAAACCTTTGAAGGGTATCCTAGAAAAGCAGTTTACTGAGGAAATTTTGATTTTTTTTACAAAGAGGAAAGAGAAAAAGCTTTAAATATAGGTTGATGTTGTATTCTTGAAATGGCAAACAATTCTGGAGTTAACTAACTTGGATGGTAGCCTAGTGATGACCGAAGGCCTGTTTGTGTAGGAGATGGAGAAAATGCAGACAAGAGGGATGTTCTGAACCATATTTCAGGAAACAACAAATTTCCTGCCTCTTCTTATAGTTTTTTTTAACTTTTCATCTTCCCCCCGCCCCTGCCCCCGCCTCCCAAAACAGCCCTGCTAGTAAAAATGATGGGAGTTGCAGTTCAAGGCATCTGGTGAATACTGCACTGGCAAGCTACAACTGCTCTCATCCACTCTTCATCCTCCACCAAAAATACCTAAATGCTTTCATTGAAAGCTTCCATGTTTTTTTTATTAAGAATCTAAGAGAGCTAAGAAAAAATGGATTTAGAACTACATTCCCACTGATTTCAATGGATTCTGTGTTACTGCTGGTGTGCAGCAGCAACTTCCTCTGAAGTTGATGCAACATTTTCCAATGATTAGTAGATTCTCGGGCATTTCAGATAATAATTATGCAAGCTTGAGAATAATGATTAGACCAGCAGCTTATTAAATTTTCTGAAAAGTATTTGGGTACTGCACATCTTCATTTGCGTTCATTCATGAGAAACAACATATCTTGAATTTTGGGAGACATTCTTGCAATGAACAGGAAAAATTATCCAGTAAATCTGTCAAAGGAGAACTTCACCAACAACTTCTTCTGCCAAAACAGTCCTAATTCAAGTCATTTGCATAATGCACTTTGTCAAAGGGGCTTGTGTAAATGCAATCAGATTTCTAGTCTTTTCAGTTGTGCTATCTGTTGAACTTTGGGGATGGAATTTAAAACTAGCTTAGGTACCTCAGGTTACACATAGCTATCCAACATATCTCTTAACACCAGTCTATAGCAAACATTCTCTGAAATTGTGAAATTAGAAGCAAGATGTGCTCATTTGCTTGGTTAAAACATAAGACATTATTGTTGTTTTTGGTCTTTTGTGAGAATCAGTCCATAATGGTGTATTCAACAAAATTTTCTTTCAGTCAAGTTTGACTTCTGGGGACATGTCTGGGTCATTTTCTTGGCAACAATACAGAAGGAGTTGGCTTTGCTGTCATGATCATGATTTAATATGAATATAAATACAAGTTGTGAGGAAAAAGTTATTAAAGCAGGAACAGTTCTTTTCATTTCTTGAGATAGAAGAACTTTCATCATAGGTTCAGAAAAGTTGTAGGAAAGTTACTCTGGGCATTGTCATGTCTATCAACACCTTCAGAATAAATCTCCAGGACTTTGCTGAACTCAAGATAAAAGTTCTGTAGGTCCAATATGTCATGCAGAAAGGAAAACATGTTAAGTCAATGTTTTTATAACTTCACAATTATAAGATGTGTGTACTTCAGCCAACTGAGGAATTCAGGTAGTTGAAATACACATATCTTAAAATTTTCAGGTTTGAAAAACGCTGTGTTAAGTTACTTACCATAAAACCTAAGAATTTTGACTTATGGAGAAAATTAATAAATGGGCTCTAATTCGTCCCAAGATCTGGGAGAACAAGTAGAGTTTTAGTAATTTCCTAAATATTGTAACTATGAAAACTACACAGATCTTGGGAAGAATATTGTTCTGGGGTTAGATGCTGCATCAGAATACGGTCCTGTAAGATGACACTATTTATTTGTCAGGACCTGGAGTGCACCTGCACTGCCTGAACGTACCAGATGGGCAGAGTTTGTTGGAGATAATTAGATTCACATATCAAGCTATGGAAAAATGAATCAACAGTTGGTCATAAATGGAAATTAGCTATTCCCCCACCCCCAGCCTTGGAAGCTTCATGTGCTTTCAGTATTGTGGGTAGGAACTTACAATAGACCATTTCATTGCTCTACTGAGAGTGAACTTCATAACACTCTGGGTTCTTTTGAGCCACTACTAAAGCTCTTCCTTTGGGACATTCTCTGTTCTCAGCATTTGAAGACATCACAGTCCTGTCTTTGAATTTGAGTTTCTTGAGGCTTTGTTGATTTAATCACAGCGGACAATGATCTAATTTCAGCAACTTGCTCAGAAATGGGAGAGTTGCTACATGTTCATAGGTGGCAACAAAGTGCAGTGTTTAATTGCTGCTGGTTGCTGCAAAGAAGCTCCAGCAGCAATTTTTTACATAGCTTTTTATAGTGTTTTTTTTAAGTTGTGGACTGGCATCCAGCTATAGTTGGTGTGATAGGATGCCATAATACTCACTGCTCTATAAAGAAAAGTTATGGTGGGGGAAGATATTTACATAATTCACAATGTGTTTTATTGGCTATATCTGTATGACTCACAATAAATTGTATTCTGCCAGTACTGTCTTAAATTATAACTTGTTCAGTGATGCAAGAACTAGTGAAAGCAAGATAAAATAAATCTAAAGTTGGAATGATTCACATTTACATGTGAACACAAAGACATAACACGTCATATGAAGCTTATTTGCTCCATTCAGACAGGAAATAAATATCAGCTTATCACAATAACATGTGAGAGGCTTTGACCGCTGTTAGGAAACTCATTAACCTCAAGGAAATAAAGCCATGGAGTGAGGGAGGGAGGAATTGGGTGGGTACCCTCTTTGTTCTTGGCAATTCAAGAGGGGCCATTGTCTGTTTAAATAGGAAAACTGCTTTGGTGTTTAAAGGGAACATTGATGTAAAAAAAATATGAGTTCATTTAGGGTGTTCCGTCTCAATCATCAGAACATACTGAATTCCAAGCTGTTTCCCAGAGAATCCAGTCTTTGGATAGATTGCTTTATATGTGAATATGTGAAACAGATATATATTAAATCAAATTGAGCTGGGCCCCTGTCCATGATGTGGCCTTTAAGCAGTGTTTCTCAACTTATGAACTGTTCAGATGGCGGACTTCAACTCCCAGAATTCTCCAAATAGCAATTATGGGAATTGAAGTCTACCCATCTTCAAGTTGACGAGGTTGAGAAACATTGCCTTAAGGTTATGAAATTACACAAGCCTGTGCTAACTATCATTTATTGAATAAAAAACAATTGCCAAGTTACATATTAAGCTGCAAGTCAAACAAACCAGATTATGGTTTGACATGATATGCAAATGTTATGGTCTGTTCAACAATAGAGTTCCCTCACTGGAGGATTCTACTCCTCCTTGTGACTATCTAATTTTTGAGAAACTGATACATTAATTGAGCAGCCTTATTAATCTTATTTATAATTTATTGTCATAAAGCTGCCCAACTCAGTATGGACTCTGGAGGGCATATAAATTAAAAATTTACAATTCCTAAAAATGAACAAAAGTAAACTCAATGATAAATATGATTACAACAGGGAAATTAGCCTACTTTAGCCAAAACAAACATTACCTATCAGATGGGTACATCCTGACCCATCCCAGAGCTTGGGCAAAGGCCACTTTTTTCAAGACAGTCTCAAGACTGGCAGAAACAAAATAATCTGAACCTCTGAGGATAAACTATTGCAGAAAACAGATGCCTGGACAGAAAATGTATACTTCTTAGGTCTAATCAGATGAATTTGGGTGACAGAGGGGACCCAAAGTGTGCCTACACAATGGGTACAAATGATGGAAGAGAGACAGTCCTCATATCGCCAGCCCTTTTGCTATGATGGGCTTTATATATGAGAACCTTGAACTATATCCAGAAAGTCAGTGGTGACTGATGCAGTGTTCAATGTGCAAACTGAAGTGTGCCTATAACTGCTCATGCTGTTGCCTTCAGGATCAGCTGTAGCTTTCAAGTAATCTTCAAAGAAAGCCCCAGGTAGAATCCTGTAATTCACATCCAGATTCAAGGCATGAGTTACTATGAAGAGGGAGTCAAGCTATTCTCCAAAGTGCCTGAAGGCAGGACAAGAAGAAATGGATGGAAACTAATCAAGGAGAGAAGCAACTTAGAACTAAGGAGAAACTTCCTGACAGTTAGAACAATTAACCAATGGAACAACCTGCCTCCAGAAGCAGTGAATGCTCTAATACTGGAAGTTTTAAAGAAGAGACTGGACAGCCATTTGTCCGAAATGGTGTAGGGTTTCGTGCCTGAGCAGGGGGTTGGACTCGATGACCTCCAAGGTCCCTTCCAACTTTATTATTATTCTTATATATGAGAAGTGCTTGTTGGTTCAGGAATGGGTACAACTGATGAATCAGATGAAACTGGATGAAAGCCTTCCTAGTCATAGATATTGTTTGCTCATGGTGTAGGAGCTGTGACATCCCCAAATGATATTTGTTGTTAGTTGCGAAGTTGTGTCCGACCCATCGTGAATGATATACCAATTCTAAATAGGGGCAAGTAACTCCATTCAGGACCAAAGATGGAGCTCCACAAGAACTCAGTCTTGTAAAGACAGAGTTTCAGCTTGTTCTCCTCCCTCTTCCCCCGTACAGACATAACAGCCTCCAAGCACTGGGACATGACCTCCACACAGTGGTGGGATTCAAATATGTGAACAACCGGTTCTCTGTGTGGATGCCACTTCCGGAAGTCCATTCTGGGCCTGGGCAACAAAAAATTAGCTACCGGTTCTGCCGAACTCGTGCAAATTGGCTGAATCCCACCACATTGAGATATGTAGCTGATGATACTTGAAGCCACATAGATCAGGCATGTCGAACTCGCGACATCACGCGACATCACACAACGTATTGCAACTTTTTCTCCATTGCCAGCAATGGGGTGGGCGCAGTTTCGGCGTGACACATCCGGCCCGCAGGCCAGCAGTTTGACATACCTGACATAGATGGACATCTTCATTGAGAAGTTTCATGTAGATGTTAAATGGGACAACCAAAATTGTTGAGTCCACAAGCATCCATAAACCAGAGGCTCTTGTCTTGGACTGTACCTCTTGTCACCTATCAACACTGTTAAGAACCAGCCATGGAGAGAGAAGGGGAACCACTACATGTCTTGTTTTTCACCCTGCAAACACTCCAGAACCATACCAAGCCCAGTGCTATTAAAAGCTGCTGAGATAGCAAGAATCAGTATCACTGCATCATTCCTGCCTGGCTTTCCAAAGACCATCAATAAGTGTAATCAAATCTATTTCCATATACAGGTATGCTCTTCTCTGAAATCCAATTGAAACTGATCCATACAATCCATTTCCTCCTGAGTCCTCTGGAGCTACAGTCCAATCAACAAGCTGAAAAGTAACCAGAGAGTGATCTAGCCAGGATAAAGACTGTTTAAAATCTCTTTCACCTTCAGACCATGATGCAACTGTCCTGAGATTAAAAAAAACCTAGGTTAAGCATTTGACTATTTCTGTGTTTTGGGCCCTTGATAACTTGGGTCAGATTCATGGATCATAGATCAGGAATTCCTAAGTTACACCAGATTCAGCATCACCTGGAGTGAGTTAGATTTTCCCAAAACTATCAGTTCTGGAGACTTCACCAGCAATTCATCAGGCAGATCAGACAAGAATGTGGCTGGGCAGCTCCTAAAACTCCACCTTTTACTATAGGTTCTCACATCCATTTAACTGCTACAGAGGGCTTTTCTCTGGTCCCATCCCTTTTTTTCTTTCAGGATGGTGAATACAGCACATCTGCCATTATACCAACAGCCTTTCATCTTGCATAATCTGCCAATTTTGAGTACCCTTAAGTGCATTAAACCCACACCCCAAATAAGTTCACCCAACACTTCATTCGGAGGAAATGATACTGCTTGGTGGTTCTAGGAACTGGTGAGTTTTGAAAGGTCTCACCATCTGACAAAAGCATCTATCAGTCACAACAGTGTTTCTCAGCTGGGTACTGCTATTGAGAAAAGGGAAGCAAAGTAAAGGCAGACGATTTAAACTGATGACCTTTCTTAACATGCCATGTGCACCTGAAATTAGACCACCACCATCCAGGAGCAAACCAAAACGCAAAAGCAGGACTGGATTGGCAAATGGCATAGCAAATGCTATGCTGGTTGATGGATAGAAGAACAACACTTTAGAACTTGTAGGGAAAGGACGAAATCCAGCAGGAAATCCTGGTGAGAGATAATGATATACTTTGTTTGGTATTGTCTTAACGTGCTTTAAGGAACCAGCCACGATAGCCTATAAGTCTTAGTTTCTGATTTAGCATTAGGGAACGCAACCATTTTTAATTGTTTAGTAGATAGATAAACAACGGCTTGTAAACTCAGTTTAACAACTGTGCAAGTGTTTTATCTGTTTTAAAATAACCACTGGCTCTAAAAGTATGTTCTTTTGATTGGACGTTCAAATGGATGTCAGAATTCTTGCTATGGTGTATTGTAAATAAGTTAAAGATCAAGATACATGTTCTTAAAGAATATGCATATTGTACTGCCTAACATATGAAGAGATATGTACAGTAGTACGGAGGCAGGTTGCTATATATAACATTTTCAAATATATTTTGAAAGATATATTACAGATACTCCTCAACTTACAACCATTTTTAGTGACCATTTGGAGTTACAATGGCACTGAAAAAAGTGATGTATGACTGTTTTTTACTTGGCTGTTGCAGTATCAAGTGGATGTCATCGTGATCACGTGATCAAAATTCAGATGCTTGGCCTGTATTTATGCCAAGTCCCAGAGTCATATGATCACTTTTTATAACCTCCTGAGAAGTAAAGTCAATGGGGAAGCCAGATTCACTTAATTGTATTATTAACTTAACAACTGCAGTGATTCACTTAATAATTGGGGCAAGAAATGATCATACAATGGGGCAAAACAACAAAAATGTTGGACTCAGTTGTAATCATAAACCAAGGACTACCTATACTTTCATTTGAATTCATATGAAGTTTAGGGTTAAAATGTCAGTGTTTATTCAGGCTGTCACTCACAGATTTCTGTCCATTTATTCTCAACAGGACATGTGTAATAGGAAGGAAGATGAAGGTGGAGCAGAACAGATATGCTGACAGGCTGAGGAAGTGTGGAACAACTGTGGCCATATTAAAATAGTAGGAGTTATCACAGTGAGCAGGATATTCTCCAAAAGGGAATAGCAGGTGCTTGATTAAAACATAATTTGAAAAGCATATTTGAAACATATTTCAGAATATTGCGCAAGAATCAAACTTGATCAAGAAATATTGTAAAATCCGTGGAATATATTAGCCTATGTTAGTTAGTAGACAGAAATCAGGCTTCTAAGAACTGAATTACCAAATGTAGCCTTTATAGCAAACTACATAAGACCTTTAAAAAATTGACATAGAATACTGTGTCCACTGCTAATTTTTCTTTTAAGTGAAAATCCCATTCAATAGACCTTAGTTTTAATTTTTTTTGGGAGGGGGGATAACTATTTTAGTCCCAACTAAGTTGCATTGATAGATGCAATGGTTGCAAATTATGTAGTTTATATTATTTACATGATGAAATTATGACACTTGTAACATCATTGTGGCTTCTGTCAGTGACCTACAGGCATAACTCAGCCAAATCTTATTATCAGTGGCTCAGACTAATAGTGTCTGCAGGCTTTTTCTGATTCTATCAGAATGGCAAAAGCAGCTTCATACCTAATGCTTTTGCCTGGATTTTATTTAGCACACTGTGTAATGCAGTATTATGCAAATTGTAATATATTATTTATTGTAGTTGTTTGTTTCAATATGGCTTTTTGGTTAGATCATCATTAAATAAACTATGTCTTTGTGAGATTTATGAACTGGCCATTGACCAAGAAAACATATCTATTTCTGAGAACAGATGCTTAGCAATAGGATGTTGACATCTAAACATGAAACAATATTTACTTAAATACAAGTTATATCAAATGTTTTCCCAATACTCCAAGAGCCATTGCTGAATGAAGCTATTTAATTATCTTTTTTTTTTCATTTGAGAAGAGCTTAAGCAAGTGGTGTGGCTTTAAACAATCAGAGAAGACAATGATGTGGCAGTTTCAGCATTGTATATTCAATTAAACCATGATTCCAATGCCAACAATAGCTTTTTTTAAAAAAGATTCCCAGATACTTTAAAGGAAATAATATGGCAGTCAATGACAGCTGCTTTTAACCAAGGTGGGAGCCGGTTACCAGCAATAATTAAATAAATGCAGTTTCCACTGATTTACTCTTTTCTGTCTCTCCTCTTCTTTGCCTCTGATTACAGACTTTTTTTCCCTACCAATTTCAGAATGTAGCTGTGCAACAATAATTCAGAATGCATCCCCCAAAAAAGAAAAAAAAAACCCGCTAATGCAAGGTCTTCTACATTACTAACTTAATTCACGTTTCAGCATCAGTTGCTAGGTAAACCAGTCATTGATATGACCTGTCTGCCTTAACTATCCCTTGATGGGCATCCCTCTTTCTTCCTCATATGAAAGAGTGAGTGACATTTTCTCGGTCACCATATGCTGTTTATATGTTAACACTGTCCCTCTACTCTGTTTACTGAACAGGATCACAGGATAATAGAGAATGAACTTTTCACCTGAAATAGGACTGATTCTCAATATATTAACTTAAATAATTCAGAAAATGAACTATTATGGATGCTCATATTTCTCAGGCACTGTTATCTCAGAAGGGTTTTTTTTCACCTGGAAGGAACTGCTGCTTGGTTGCCATGATTTAATGAAAGCAACAGATTGTTTCCGGTGCAATCAAATGCTGTGCATCAAGTATTAGTGTCTCAACCAAGAGAGAATCAGGCACAGTTGAACAATCATTTTTTTCATAATCCATAACTCTGAGCCAGGAATTATAAAATACAGCTGCTGCATTTGAACAACATGCTCCAAAATATAAAATGTTATGGCTTTTTTAAATCATAAAAAAATATTGTTAGAATTTTTTGTAATATTTAAAAGCATGAAAAATAGAAAACAAAATTAACCATAAGGGAAAGAGAAAGTACAGTAGATAAAGAAAAAAAATATTTAAAGAAGTTATTTCTGATCTTCCTTAAAGGAATCACATAACTGTGTATACAGTTATAAACAGGAGATTTAGGAAGCAAATGCAAGATCAGGCATAAAGGACTCAGGTGCCTATACAATAACGCTTGAAGTCCGAGAAACAGACAGGGTGAACTTGATAGAAGCCAGCATGGGTTGTCAAAACCAGATCATGTCAGACAAATTTTATTGCTTTCTTTGACATTGGTGGATAAGGGAAATGCTGTCTTAGACTTCACAAAGGCATTTGATAAAGTAGACCACAACCTACTTCTTGGTAATACAGAACAATGTGAGATAGATAGTATAACCATCAAACTAATTCACAATTGGCTGACTAACCTCACTTAGCAGATAGTCCTCAGTGGAATTACATCTTTGTGGAGGGAAACATGCAGTGGGGTATTTCAAGGTTTTGTTATAGGCCCTTTAACATCTTTATAAACAATTTAGATCAGAGGATAGGAGTGGAACCCATTACATTTGCATATGGCACCAGGTAGGGGGAGCTAGCTAATGCTTTAAATTATAAACTCAAGATTCAGAGGGACCTTGAGAGTCTTGAACACTTATCCCTATCCAACAAAATGCAATTTGGTAGTGAGAAAAGTAAGATCATACACTTAGGCAAGAAAAACCAAATGCATAGGTAAAGAATAGATGGTACCTGGCTCAATAGGAGCAATTATGTGAGAGAGATAGGTCTCCTGGTAGACCACCACTTACATATGAGCCAGCAGTGTGCTGTAGCTGCCAAACAAGCCAATGCAATCCTAGGTTATATTAATAGAGAGATAGTTTCAAGATCATGTGGAGTGATCTTGTACTTTATACTGCATTGCACTGAGAGACCACACTTGTTGATGTTGAGACCCTGTAAAAAGTGCAGAGAAGAGCAGCAAAGATGATAAGAGGTCTGGAGGCTAAACCATATGATGAATGATTGAGGGAACTAGATATGTGTAGTTTAACGAAGACAAGGACTAGGGATGATATGAAGAGGGAATCAACATATTCTCCAAACACCTGAGGGCAGGACAAGAAATAATAGGTGAAAGATTATTAAAGAGAGATTCAACCTAAAACTAAGGAGAAATTCCCCTACAATAGAAATAATTAATCAGTAGAACAGCTTGCCTCTAGAACTTTTGGGTGCTCCATCACAGGAGGTTTTCAAGAAGAGACTGGATAGCCATTTCCCCCCTCTAACTCTGTTATTCAATGTTCTATATTCTATTGTCATTCCTCTCCCATCAAGTTTATATCACATACTTCACTTCTTCTCATATTCAACTCTTTTCAATCAGCAAATTCAGAAATCATCAAGTCATTTTTATCTATTTTCATCAAAAAGTCCATAGAGGATTTCCAATTTTTTAAGAAGCTACTTAACTGTTTCACACTGATTAAACTGGCCAATTTTGTCATTTCTGCTAATTCTGTCATATTTACAGTTCAATCTTCCACTGTGAGTAGTTCTATATTTTTCCTTCTTTTGCATGTAATTGCAATTATCATATATAAAAATCAGTCTTCCATGCATCTTCTCTAATTGACTATCCATACATCCTAGCAGAAAAAAAAATCTGTTTTCATATGAATGTTAATTTTTAAAATTCTCTGCATCATTATACCCAGTGCTTTTTTTCTTTAAAAAAAAAAAAAGGTGCCGGAACTCACACACGTCATACAACCTGCCTTGCCTACCCTACAAGTTTCCATCCAAAAAAGGTGCCGGAACTCCGTTCTGGGCGTTCTATGAGAAAAAAAGCCCTGGTTATATCTATTTGTATTCTTTTTTCTTTTTCATAAATCGATTATGCATGGTAAAATGTCCCTTCATTCTTTCTATATTTTTAACGAGTAGAAGTATCTTTCTATATTTTATATAACTTCTCTGCTGACACATACCAGCAGTATTTAATTTTATAGAAATTTTCTCTTACAAGACAATGTGAACCTAACCATATTCTTTTGTTCAATTTCTCCAGACATTTGTTTTACAGATTTGTTATATTTTTGTTTATCTTTTTTTCAAAGTTGCAAATCTCTCTTCCATTCACCTTTAGTCAAATGTCTCGTGACAGATTCAGCAATTGAAGCACACTGAATCTGTAACAATTTTTCCCAGCTCTTCAAACATCCTTTGTAAATTGTCTGATGTAATGATCCCTTCTTCTGCTGCTTTAGCCATTTCTATCTTTAAAGTTGTAATCCAAAGGGTAAAGCAACAAAAAGAGCTTTGTTTGCTTGTTTGTTTTCTTTCAGTCCTTAACTCTTGTCCAACTCAGCACTCTGCAATTTTATATTTATATAATCTTTCTCAGTTATTCCTTATCTGGAACAATCTCCACTCCAAAGTCATCTCTGATCATCGGAGACACATCAGCTTGCCATTTTTTCCACATAGAACTCCATATTACGGCTTAATTTGATGGCCATGCTATGACCACACATTTCTACAATATGTTGAACCATAAAACAGTAAGCTTCATTTTAACCTAATTGAACCTGATATGTGAACTCACCCATATATGTTTTATCAGTGGCTCTAGCACAGGGCTTTTCAACCTTTTCACCCATTGTACCACTTTTAGGATATGGCAATATCCAAGTACCACCAGTCGCCTAACAAGGTGTCAAAAACTTGATGACCAAAAAAAAAAGAGGGAAAAAGTGATAAAGTACAGGTAATCCTCGACTTACGACAGTTCGTTTAGTGACTGGTCGAAGTTACAATGGCACTGAAAAAAGTGCCGCCCAAGCCACAGCCGAGCAAGACACCTGCCTGCTCACGTGGCGGCGCTGTTCCTCCTGTCCGAGGTTTTCATTGTTGTGAGCATTTCTGTTGAGGATTGGCAGTGGGGGTGGGGTGGGGGGGTGTTTGGTTTTTATTCCCCCCGTCTGTTGGGTGGTTGCAGCAGGTTTTGGTCAGTTCACAAGACCCTGGGACACTGTGACCATCATAAATATGAATCAGCTGCCAAGCATCTGAATGTAAATCACAAGACCTGGAGATACTGCAACATTCCAGCTGATTGGTGCTTCTTCAGGGCTCAGCAGAAGCGCCAGGATCAGTGCTGCTTTCCAGCTGATTGGTACTTCTTCAGGGCTCAGCAGAAGCACCAGGATCAGCGCCGAGCTCCAGCTGGAGCCTGACAGCCCTGACAGCCCCAGCCATCTCTCACTCAGGCTTGTGCGGTGCTGCCATCGGTTCAGCTCATTCCCCTCCCCTGCTACCACTTTTCTAGGATGGTCACATACCACCTGCCAGGTGCCAATGTACCACAGATGGTACCCGTACCACTGGTTGAAAAGCCCTGCTCTAGCATGACTTGTTGCAGTGTTTTTCAAAAATCTGGTGTATGGTCCTTGATGCTCATCATCAGTGCTAGGTAATGTTAGATAGTTGGGTAATGAAATATCTGCAAGAAAATGAAGTTCAGAAAACACCAAGGACCCCACCTGAGCTACAAATACCTTTTCTATTGAAAATCTGGTGCATGCGGCTTTATAGTTAGACATGAATGCAAACTTACAGCCACATTATTGTGTTAGTACACAGTGAAATAGAAATAACACCTCTTCTCCCAATACATGGACATGCAAATCTTCCCTTTGCCAATATCCAAAGGAGAAGATAGGAAGAAATGTCACCAAGATTTTTGTTTACAGCTTTACACTACTTGCGTTGATAAAAATTGTAATATCATTAACTTAGGCTGCATAACGATGGAAGTCTTCATTATTGGTGGAGGGAAAACAAACTTAGTAAACAAGGTAGCTTGAAGAATGATTGGGAAAGGGGTTGTGTGCCACATGAATAAGTCAGACATCACAATATGAACTGCTAAGGTAGAGGCAAGATCGCTGGTAGTTAATAAGGCTTTGGCTTTTAGCCAAGAGACAGGGTCACTGGTTAAATGAACTATGCTGGGAAAAAAAAAGATACGTGTAGAACACAGGAATAGAGCAAACAATTTTGAAATCACTTGGAGGGAGGAGTTAAAAGCAGAATAAATGCAAGACCGTAAAGCTACAATAATTATGGAACATGAATGCATTACATAGTTGAAAGACCAACTGAATGTGCCTTTAACCTCAGGATATAAATATACAAAACTGCAAAGCCAGGTGTGACACTTTGAAGGCTCCAGGGGGAATACCTAGGCAGAGGCAGGTGTGCAGATGAAAGACTTTGTTTTCCTACTCAAGGGCAGAAAGACAATTGAGCAGTGAACAGGAAAATGCTTAGAATTAAATTTAGGATCAAGAATCTGACTAAGGATTTAACATCTACCAAGATTTGAAACCATGGTTGAAACCATGCAGATTTAAAAAAAAATAATGCTGTAACTTTAGAACATTTAATTATTGTATTTAGAGCCAGCCTAGTATTAAGGCATCAGGCTATAAATTAGGAGTCTGTGAGTTGTCATCTCATAAGGTTATTGTTGATCATAGGAGGAAGATATGTTTGCTTGAATTATTTATAAAAATAATAAAGGTTATAAATAATCTTTTTTTTAAAAAAAACTTCCATTTATTCTTTTTTAAATTATGTGTTCCGAAAATTCTTTGTCCCTTGTTTTCTTAATATACTTTTATCAAAAGTTTTTTTTAAATAAAATAGAGATAAAGACAATAAAAAAGGGAAAAGAAGGGGATAGAGGAGATAAAATAGAAATTTAAAAAAGGAAACACAAAGATACATAATAAAGTTATAGTATCAACTTTTTAATTACATTAAATAGTGACTACCAGCCATTCCTATATCAATATGCAGCTCAATTGTCAAAATCCAAAGTCAACATTTCATATTTTTCTCTTTCATGTGGAAAGTCCAGGAGCAGTTATCTTTGTATTTATTCCAAACGCTATAAATTATTTTATTTTTTTAACAGTTCCGAATTGCAGATAAAAGTCTTTTAAATTTGTAAAAGATGTATACAATCTAACTGATTTTGTATATCCTCTTGAAATATATTGTCAGCCTTCAGAGGCGCTTTATTATTGTAACAGACACTTGAAAGCCTATTTCTGTCCTCCTTTATACTATCAAAATTAAAGTATGATAAAAGTTGACTCAAGAGAGTGGCTAACTTCTATGAACCTTTGGTTGAAGCTTAACTTCTATCCTCAAGGCGTCATGCCTCCAATAGATGAAACTCTTCAAAAGAACTTCAAGGCATTGTTTACCTTAAAGAATCTGCATTGTTTACTACCTTAAAGAATCTTTTATTCGAGAAACAAAGTATCGACACTACATAGTTGAAACCAGAAACTAAATTCCCCTCCCCTGGATACAAAGTAGCAAAGTGCAATTCCCTTCTCCAATAAACAGTCATAAATCACATTCCCCAATTAGCTTGAAGTGCAGGCTTTCTCCCCAGCTCTCCAGCCCGCCAAAACACTATCAGCTCTGGGCCCAATGTCCTTGGGTTCCCGTGATTAAGTTATTATTGTTATGACTAGCTGGACTCTCATCCCTATTCCCCCCCCCAGCAGCAACTAATTCTAAAAGCAATAGAGAAAATGGCTGCATTTCCATCTGTTGTCAATGCAAGAACATCGGATGTTAGCAGTATTGACATCCGGCCCCCCCTTACAAAAAGGACAAATCCTGTAATGCAAACAAAATCATAGGTTGAGAGTTGCCTCTAGGTTTGTTAGAGTGTTTCTTATAGAGTCTGTTAATGAGTCTGTCAGCTTTTACATCGTTAGATTTCACTCAGGTGGCTTCAGACAACGGATACCCCTTCCATTGCCCTAAGTACTGCAATTTCCCTTTAAAAATTCTAGAATCAAGAATATGCTTCACTTCATAGTGAGTCTGTCCTGCTACTATGAGAGGTCCAGGTGCTTCTTAGGGGGAGGTCTTAAGGTGGAATGCCAAAAAGCTTTCAGTAGGCTTCAATGAAATACAGGGTGAACTTTCCCTAAGAGTCTGGGAAGTTTTAGTTCTACCGGGACCATGTTAATAATCTTTGCAATGGGGAAGAGTTCTAAGTACTTCGGTCTTAGCTTCTTACTAGGTAACCTAACCTGTAAATATTTTGTGGACAAATAAATGTTTTCCCCAACTTGGAATGTTTTTTGAGGAGCCCTTTTTTATCTGCCTGTTTTTTGTATGTCTTGGAAGCCTTCTTCAAAGCAGCTTTTGTGGTTTTCCAGACTTCTTCCCACTTTCTCACTCATTGACCAAGAGTTTGGGAAGCAGAGGGTCCCTGAGGATATTCGGGTATTGGTCTGAACTCTTTCCCTGTGACCACTTTAAAAGGCGTGAAGCCAGTGCTGCTGTGAGAGTTATTGTAAGCCACCTCTACAAAAGGGAGGAGGTCAGTCCAGTTCATTTGTTGATAATCCACATAGCATCGGAGATATTGTTCCACCAATGAGTTCGCGGATTCAGCCGCCCCATTGGTAGACAGGTGAAAGGCCGACAATAATTCTTGAGATGAGCCGATTAGTTTAAGAAAACTCCTCCAAAACGTAGCTGTAAACTGCACCCCGCTATCAGAGATTATTCATTTTGGTGTGCCATGCAGTCTGTAGATGTGCTTCAGGAACATCTTGGTTAGTCACTGGGCGGACAGGAGTCCTTTGCAGGCAATAAAGTGAGCCTGCTTTGAAAACAGATCTATCATAGCCCAGATGACTGTATTTCCCCTGCTTTTAGGTAGGTCTACTATAAAATCCATAGCAATGGTTGGGAAGGGTCTGCCACCAGTTGTAATAACCAAGAGGGTTTCCCTGGAATTCTTTTCATGGTGGCATATACAGCATAACTCCGAACATAGTTTTCCATATCCCATTTCAATCCCAGCCACCAAAATTGCCAGTGGATGTGGTGTAGTGTTTTTAAATATCCAAAGTGCCCAGCCTGTTTTACATCATGGCCGTGTCAGAGCGTGTTAATGTGGAGGGTCTCGGGCAAGTAAAGCTTTCCCCCCTTGTAAGCCAAACCATCCCTGCATGTTAGGGAGGTTTGATTCTCCTTGAACCATTGGTCGGTGAGGACCTCTCATTTTATTTTCTTTGCCCAAGGGTCATCAGAGTTTGGGGCTCTTGAAGGTGGGACTCTGCACAGCATGAGTGAGAAGCAGTTTGTGGAGTGGAGATAATTGCTTCATTAACTTCTTCACGCTGGTTCTTGTGCTGGGGCAGTCTGGATAAAACATCAGCTAAGAAGTTTTTTTCCTCCTGGTATGTACTTTAGGGTGAAATTAAAACGGTTAAAGTATTGCGCCCATCGTACTTGTTTTGGGGACAATTTGCGGGAAGTTTCCAGTGCTTCTAGGTTCAGTCCATACCTCAAAAGGCACCTTGCTCCCTTCTAGTGTCGCCAGCCCAACGGATCGTGAAGGCTTCCTTTTCCCACACAGCCCACCTCCTCTTGCACTCAGTGAATTTTTTCGAGGTGTAGGCACAGGATTATAGGGTCCCACTCTGGTTCTTTGCAGTAGCACAGCTCCAACGTCCACATTGCTGGCATCAGCTTGAGCCACAAAGGTCTTCCCTGGGCAAGGATGCTGTAAGACTGGTTCGACTGAAAATAGCCTTTTTAAATTCTCAAAAATGGTTTGACAGTTCATAGTCCATGCTAGTGGTTGGCCCGGACACGGCTTTCCTCCCTCTTTGCTTGTTTTCAGTAATTCCATAAGGGGTAAGGCAATTTCAGCAACAGAAGGGATGAACTGATGGTAGAAGTTGGCGAATCCCAGAAAGCTCTGGAGGTGCTTGCGAGTCTTTGGGGGCTGCCATTCAATTACAACTTTCACTTTGGTCAGGTCCATTTCAATGCCCTCGCTGGAAATTCTGTAGCCAAGATAGTTGGGTCTGGTGAAACTCACACTTTGATAGTTTAACATAAAGTTTGGCATTCAATAGTTTCTTTAGCACTTCTCTCACTAGTTTTACGTGATCAGTCATATTCATGCTGTATATCAGGATGTCATCAAGATACACCAAAAACCCCTTTGTATAAATGGTCATGTAGCACCTGATTAATCAGCTGCATGAAGACAGCTGGAGCCCCCTGTAGTCCAAACAGCATGACTTTAAATTGATAGCTCCCCATGGGACAATTAAAAGCAGTCTTCCACTCATCTCCCTCCTTTATCCTCACCCGGTAATATGCTTCTCTCAAGTCCAACTTAGTGAAGACACTCCCCTTTGCCAGGTGAGATAGTAAGTACTTCAGGGGGGAAGGGCGTATTTGTTTTCCATGCTCACAGCGTTCAGACCTTTATAGTCCAGGCAAAAACGAGGCAATCTGTCTTTTTTTTCTTTAAATAACACCGGGGCTCCCATGGCAGACTTGGCCCGTTTGATAAATCCTCTCGCTAGGTTCTTGTCCACATACTGCTGCATCTTCTCCATTTCAAGGGGGGACATAGCATATATTCTCGGTCATGGGAGTTTGGCTCCCAGTAACAGTTCGATAGAGCGATCATTAGGTCAATGGGGAGCAGGGTGTTGCATTCTTTCTCACTAAACGCCTCCACTAGATCCCGGTACTCGCTGGGGATGAGTGGCTCACCTGGTTGAGACAGGGCACCTATTTGCGCTAGCTCGTTAGGTGGGCTGAGCTCCCCTGTAACGTCCATTGAGTTAAGGGGGGGCTTGGGTCCTATAGGTAATCTCACAGTCCTCATTCCCTTCTCCCATCAGATAAACGGCTTCCATTTGTCTAACCAGGCTAGCCCTAGGATCACAGGAGCCACCATGGATCACAGGAGCCACCATGAAACGAATGATCTCCCAGTGCTCACCTATTTCTAAGCGTAGGGGTTCAGTTAATTGCGTGGTTAAAGTTCCTCCCATTAGGGAGCCATCGGCTTGCTCAAACCTCATGGGTTTGGAGAGCAGCCTTGCTCGTATGCCCATTTTCAGGGCAAGTGGCAAACTAATAACACACCAGGAACATTCTGAGTCCACTAGCACTTTCAGATCTACCTGCATCCCCGTCTTAGGGATTATGAGTTTGGCAGGTAGAGAAAAAGGCAGAATGGGTCAACTCACCATCGGGTCATTCTCTCCTTCGTCATTGCTGTCATAGGAGGGTAGAGTAGCAGCAGGTCCAGCTTGGGCCTCGGCACTCTCCTGCGTGGGGGATGTGACTTGGGCAACAGGTTCCTGCGTGGTCCAGTTGGATTTCTCTTTCGCAGCTGCTGGGCTGGTTTTTTCCTCGCTGGTGGTCCCAGTTTATTCTGCTGTTGAGGGTAAGGGACTGGGCAACTTGCTGCTCAATGTCCCTGTTGTCCATATTTGAAGCATTTAAGCGGTGGGCCTGCAGGTAGATTGGGGTTTTCAGAAGCCACAGTGGCCTGGGGAGGCAGCCATTTGGGTTGATCTGGCCTTGGCCCAGCTTCTTATAGCAGGCAAGTTGGATGTCCAGTCTTACTGCTGCCTGGTACCATTCTTGCAACTGATTTGGGACTGCTCGATAGATACAAGCCTGGGAGAAGTGGTTGTCCAGTCCTTCCTTGAAGTGATGAACTAGGGATTGCTCGGGCCACCTCCCTATTCAGCCAGCTATCTTGCAAAACTCTCACACGTATTCCAGTGCAGGTCTGCCAGCTTGTCTTATCTTATGGACTTGCTCCTCCGCTTTAAGGGAAATGGATGAGTCCTCGAATCTTGCTCTCAGTCCTAGAAGGAAGAGATGGAGGTCCACCAATCTGGGTGCTTGCTCATTGTATAAATTGTTCAGCCACTCGGATGCTTCCCCTTCTAAGTTGGATGCAACCACATCGACCATAGCAGCTGGGTTTGGGTAAAAATAGGTGCAATCAGGTGTGTTCCCAGGTTCATGTGGGAACACACCTGATTGAGGAAGAAGATCAGCTTCTCAGGGTCTCTATCGAAAGTTGCTCTAAGGGGTGGTGCCATCAGTAGTTGCTGTGCTCCCCAGGGAGCCTGCATTCCCGGTGGTTGCTGGCCTCCTCACTGTGGATGTTGTACCCCCAACGGTTGCTGGCCTCCCCATGGTGGTTGCTGCATCCCCAGTTGCTGCAAGCCTCCCAGTGGTTGTTGCACATTTGGAGGCTGTTGCCACCACCACGACTGTTGCTGCGCTGCCGGTGGCTGTGGTATCCTCAATTGCTGTATGACCCCAAATGGTCTCAGCGGCTGCTGGGATGGCATCCCCAGTTGCTGCAGGCTTCCCAGTGGTTGCTGCATGTTCGGGGGCTATTGCCACCCCCACTGTTGCTGACTTGTGGGCAGTTGTGGCATCCCCAGCTGTTGTAGGGCTCCCTGCGGCCCCGGTAGTGATGGTTGTGGGATCCTAGTGGTTGCGGGCCCCTCAGCGGTTGCTGCACATTGGGAGACAGCAGCCAGCCCCACTGTTGCTGCTGCATCCCCAACGGTTGCTGGCCTCCCCATGGTGGCGGCTGCATCACCCCCGGTTGCTGCAAAGCCCCCATCTTCTGCTGCATATTCAGGGGCTGTGGCCACCCCCATGGCTGTTGCTGTGCCTCCAGAGGCTGTTGGCTTCCTAGCTGTGCCGACTGCAGCATCCCCCATTGCTGTATGGGGCTTGGGCTGGGTGGCCAGCAGGTACATTGATCCAGGCTTCAGCTGTCCTGGTGACAGCTTGGGCTCTTGCCTCACCAGCGGCAGTCTGGGCTTTTGGAGGGGCAATGACTGGAACTGTCCCTCCCTGTGGGGCTGGAGGCTATGGTAGGTGGCTTCGTGGATGGGTAGCCGCTTGGCCTATGCAGGTAGGGCTAGGGCTTCCCCTCGGCATGAGTTGGTGGCTGCCTCACCGATCATCATGATCACTCGCATATGGAGAACAGGAAGGTTGTTCCCCACTTTTCATCTCCAGCGCCTCAAATCTTTCCACCAATTTCTCCACTGACTACAGACTGTGGACAGGTACTTCCACTCACCAGAGTCCTCAGCAGTAGTTGATTTCGTGGCTTTGAAGCACTTGATTGTGGCAAGGCTGTCTCGAGGTATCGGGAGTCTCCACTGGGCAAGGTCCATTCCGACGACCAGATCAGCTATCCTCGTGGTTTGGGCCTTGCTCCCATATGGGAGACCTGAAAAGGATCCTTCTCCACTGGGACGCTGGCCTGCACTCCCTCCCCTGAGGTAGCAGCCACTGCCGGGATGCTGGTTTCAGGTGTCCCTTCCTTTTCCATGTTGGGTTCTTCCCCGAATCTTTGTTGGTCTATCCCTCAACTCTAGGGACAGCAACTGGGGCTTGGGACCCCAAGATAGATAGGTAAAATTTGTAGTTTCTGGTTTAATGTCATGGTTCCGATAGATGAAACTCTTCAGCAGAATTTCGAGGCATTGTTTACCTTAAAGAATCTTTTATTCAAGAAACAAAGTATCAGCACTATATAGTTGAAACCAGAAACTAAATTCCTCTCCCCTGGATACAAAGTAACAAAGTGCAATTCTCTCTCCAATAAACAGTCATAAATCACATTCCCCAATTAGCTTGAAGCGGGGCTTTCTCCCCAGCTCTCCAGCCCACCAAAACACTATCAGCTTTGGGCCCAATGTTCTTGGGTTCCCGCAATTAAGTTATTATTGTTATGATTAGCTGGACTCTCATCCTTATTCCCCCTCCCAGCAGCAACTAATTCTAAAAGCAATAGAGAAAATGGCTGCATTTCCATCTGTTGTCAAAGCAAGGACATCCAATGTTAGCACATGTAAGCCTAGCTGACACAAGGCTTAGCACCATTAATTCTTCAGGGCAATTTTCAATCCATGTGGATCAAGGCTGTTGCATCTAATCTTTTAAATCTAGGCTACTCTCAATCCTCAGTTCTTAATATGGAATATGATCAGGTAAAACCAACCCCGAAACAAAGAATAAAAGATACAGAGATATAAGCAAATCTCAGGAAGACTTCAGCTGTCCTGTCATCAGTACACAACAGATATATTGTCATTGCTGCCAGTACCTTACACAGCTAGAAACACCCAGTCATGTACTGGTATATCTATCTAACCCTGATGGGCCAATATCCCACAAGGCATTTTTTGTAACTACAATGTATTTAAATTTTAAATATTACTTTGCTGATACTAATAGTTTTAGATAGTATTACTTTGTTGTAATGTTGTATGTCATCATATTTAATACGATTTTAATGTTTATATTATAATTAATATAGGCTGCATCTTGAACTTCACTTATAGATCTTACTTAGGTTATCTTAAAAATGTATGTTAGCTCTATCCTAAACTTTATTTTGCTTATCAGCTGTACTGGTGTATGACTGCATTTCTTTCAATTCATCTGATTCAAACTCTGGATTACAATATGTCAGAGCTTCTCCAAGCTCCTCCTTAATGGTTCTTTCATACCAAGGTCATCTCTAAATTCCTTCACAAACATTAAGAGATGGTGATGACAGGATCATTCTTGATTTAAAAGGCAGAATGCACTCCTTTTTATGATGAGCATAAACTTTGATCAATTATTATTATTATTGCATTGTACGGGGCCAATGCCTCATGAAAGTACAGTAGTGACTCTGAAGAGTATAGGTTACCTATATGGTGACTCCTGGAATGTATCTATTTATTGATCTATAATTTATATGGGTAAGACTATCCAACTTACAGCAATTCTGGATGTGTCTTAACTAGAGTTCCAAAAATGCAGAGACACTGCAGGTACTTAGCATTCCTATGATTGCAAACTGCACAACACACAAATAGGAGTGCTTTTATTTAATGGAAGTTTTTTCTAGGCAAAGCAAGAATATAGGGTAAAAGCCAATTGGAATCAGGATTATCCTGATATGCTAGTTTATAAAAGCAATTACCCTGAATACACACCCTGAAAATAAAAACCAGTGACTCAATAATCTTGTTTTATTAATTTCACTCTGACTGTGATTGGATCCCAGTCTATGACTTTTGTCAGAAGAATTTTTCCTATTTTAATAACTTCTCCCTGTACATTTTAGAGGAATCACTGACATTCCATAAATTCTAAGGCAAACACATTACCCTTTTGCAAGCCAGGACTCCTTGAAAATTTAATAATTGGTTTACAGTAGGGAGGCTTATAATGAGAAAAATTGCTCACAGTGTTATTCACTAAAAGAGGCACAGTTTCACACTAATTAGAAGTTCTAATGAGAAAAAAGAATATGAAGTACTTTCATTTATAATGTACCCAAAGCATTGTTTTCCACTACACAATCTAGAACAGTATGTTTCAACCTTGGCAACTGTTTGTGAACTTCAGCAACCAGAATTCCCTAGCTAGCATGCAGTTTAGCTGTACTATCTTGTCAATTTTCAAACAACTTTGCTAGTATTTCATTGTCCTGCAGCTTTGTTATTAATAACATTTTCAATCTTGACAACTTTAAAATGTGTAAACTTCAACAACCACAATTCCCTAGCTAGCACATATTTTAACTGCAGTTTTTAAACAGTTCTGCTAGTATTTCATTGTCCTGCAGCTTAGTTATTTCATTTCCCTTTCCAGAATGTCTGGCCCTAGCTCAGTATCATCAATTTTGCATATTTTTTTATTTTTGTATCTTTTTTTCCAGTACTCCTTTGTCTTTTCTTGTACCTATCTTTGCATAAAGGATTCCCCTGATTTCTGATTTTTTTAAAAAATAAATCTCTTGTCATCTTCAATTTTTGTAGGCTAGTGACACCCATGAGAAATCTCATTAACTCAGCTGTTTGTAAAATGAAAAGAGACAATTCTCTCAGGCTATGCCTTGACTCATAAATTTAATTAAGACATAATCTAGTTTCTTTGGATTTGATTCAGCTTCTTTGGTGAACTTCTCCCTTTTAATTGTAAGCCAGCATATAACATTTCACAAACTGTGTGAGCACAACTAGTTGTGGTTAATAGACATTAACGTTTGAACAAAATATAGCTTTTGGAATATGTGGACCAGGTTTATGACAAATAGGGAAGAATAGAAATAAAGTTTAGAAAGAATAGTAATAATATCTGAAGATGCTTACTCTTTCACAAAATGATTCTTGACACACAGTTCTTTTTCTTTTGAACCTTAAATGCAAAATTACTCCCTGCTGCAAGTTCATAATTCTCAAAAGCATTTTCTCCCATCCTTGCAACTTTAAGATATGTGCACTACATCTCCCAGAATTCCCCAGCCAGCATGTCCAGGGTCTATAGATCTTAAAGTTACCAAGGTTGAGAAACATGGCTCAAAAGGAACAGTTTTCTTCATGTTCTTGTTGTATTATTTGAAGTGCACATGTAGTATCATGTCTAATTAATGGATAATATTATGCCATAATTTAACATGAAGCAACATAATGAACAAAGCAAGCAAACTTGCTCCATTCATATCTCAGCACAGGAGCCCGATTGCTGGTGTAGAAATGAAAGCCTCTGCTAATGTTAAGTGAAAAGCCACTTTCTAGTTTTTTAAATAATTTTTTCAATACCTAAAACATAAATTTCACTTTTCAGGAGCAAAATACATGAGGGATTCGTGGTGTGCCAAAATTAAATAAGGAAAAATATCTGTAGCTGATCAGTTCTTTTGTGATGGGAGATGCGTATCAAATGATATGGGGCTGGATTAGTGGCTACTAATTATTATAGTATTTAAAAAAAAAGCAGTATGGGGTGGGAATTAAAACAGTGAACATGGTGACTGTAACTGAGCACATGAAACTCTGCTTTAAAATAAAACAGGGATTTTGGTGCACATGAAAAAGGTGCAGAGTTTTGCTATTTTGACTTTTTTCTTTTAATTTTGCCCTTGCAGACAGTTCAGTATCATTCACAGTTGTTAAATAGGGTGTAAGTATGCTTCTCAATGCCTGTCTTGCTTTGGTAATTGCTAGAAGCATAGGATTGCCCACTTTAGACTTAGTTTAGTCTTGTGGAATGTTTTTAATCCATATAAACAAAATTATGTTTTTGGCTTTTGATACAGGATGAAGAGCCTGATTTGTGGAGGCAGCCATGTCTCTGGGGCCTGGCCTTTCATTCATTGATTGGGATATTGGCCTTCAGGATGAACGCAGTACAGGTAGTCCTCAACTTACAACAATTCATTTAGTGACCATACAAAGTTACTACAGCACTGAAAAAAGGTGACATATAACCATATTTCACAGTTATGACCATCGCAGCATCCCCACGATTCCATGATCAAAATTTGGGTGCTTGGCAACTGACTCATATTTATGAAGGGGTCATGTGATCATCTTTTGCGACCTTTTTACACGCAAAGCCAGATTCACTTAACAATTGTGTTACTAACTTAATAACTGCAGTGACTCACTTAACAATTTTGGCAAGAAAGGTTGTAAAATGGAGCAAAATCACTTAACAAATGTTTCACTTAGTAACAGACATTTTGGGCTCAATTGTGGTTGTAAGTCAGGGACTACCTATATCTATTTAGTTATAGTATCAGACAAAATTAGAACCCCAGGGATACCCTGTTCATCCTTTTACAGAAATTTTATTAGATGATGCCTGAAAAGTGTTTTATTTATAGTTGCTTCATGCTTCACAGGGGATGGAGGAAGCACAGAGACAATAATTTCTTGTTGGCAAACTTGAGTACAGGTTGCCCTTGACTTAATTGAGAATTAAGCCTGCAATTATGGATGTATGTTGTGATGGTCATTGTGAGTCATTGCATGATCATACCTGATTTTATGATCTTTTTTGTGGCAGTCATTAAGCAAACGCAGCAGTCATTAAGCAAAAGTGGGGTAATTTATTAAATGTTGTGGTCATTAAGCAAAACCCTTTGTTTGCTATGGACATTTTTTGACGGAAACCAGAAGTAAATGCCTGTGTCCAGTAAAATCAGGATTGTTGTCATGCGACTGCAGGATGCTGCAAATGGCCATAACAGTGGTGGGATTTGGTGGGATTTGGTTTGCACCACTTCGGCAGAACCGGCAGCTAATTTTTTGTTGCCCAGGTCCAGAACGGACTTCCGGAAGCGGCATCCACACCTGGAACATATTCACATATTTGAATCCCACCACTGGCCATAACTGTGGACCATTGCTGAGTATCCAAAGTGCGATCATTTAACTATGGAGGGACAGCCATTGGAACTTTGAATCAGGGTCATAAGGGCCTTTTGGGGAGTCCATTTTAACTTCAAATAGTTGCTAAGAGACCGGTCATAAGTTGTGAACTACCTGTAAGATAATGGAGATGGATGTGAAAAATGTTCCTCCAGGCCAGTAGAGGGCACCTTGTTTCAGATTCAGAGTTTCACCTTGTCTTTGGGTCCTACCTGGAGAAATAGAGAGTTAGAATGATGGGTTGGGAATAGCATGCAGTCTAGGTCTGCAGACAATCCCCCCCCCCCGTCTCAGACAAAGACGCCTGGAAAAATTCCATACAGTAGTATGGAAAAAAAGTGGATCAGCCTGAGGTGAATGGAAGGAAGGAAAGAGGAGAAAAAGACACAGGTAGCAATTAGGAAGATGGAGTGACCTGAAAGTTGCTTGAGGAACAAGGGCTGTATTAGCGCAATGTCCAAAGTTGGATTGTGATTTTTTCAGCTGCCTTTTACATATGTTGTGTGAATTCATCCAATAGGGGTTATAAACCCTGTTTATGGTTTTGTGTGTTGTATGAACCTTGTTTCACTGTTTCTTTTTTTCAATAAATCAACAAGATAGATACAAGCCACAGCTAATGGCTATATATGAACTCAGCCAATACGAAATCCTATCCAGAAAAGAACTAGGCATAAAGAATTATTTTTTTACCTCTGTTTGAATAGAAAGATCCATTCAGGAAAATACATTATGTTGAGGGGCAAATCTTGTTACCCATTTTAGGAAAGAGGGAATTGCTCTACATCAGGGCTTTTCAACCAGTGGTACGGGTACCACCTGTGGCACATGGGCACCTGGCAGGTGGTACGCGACCATCCTAGAAAAGTGGTAGTGGGGGAGGGGAATGAGCTGAACCAGTGGCAGCACCCCACAAGCCTGAGCGAGAGATGGCTGGACCTGCAGGGCTGTCAGGGCTCAGCGGAAGCACCAGGATCAGAGCCAGGCTCCAGCTGGAGCTCGGCGCTGATCCTGGTGCTTCTGCAGAGCCCTGAAGAAACACCAATCAGCTGGAAAGCAGCACTGATCCTGGCACTTTTGCTGAGCCCAGAAGAAGCGCCGATCAACTGGTATGTTGCAGCATCTCCAGGGTCTTGTGATTTACATTCAAATGCTTGGCAACTGATTCATATTTATGATGGTCACAGTGTCCCAGGGTCATGTGAAGTGATCAAAACCTGCTGCAACCACCTAGCAAATGGGGGGGGGAAATAAAAACCAAACAACCCCCCACCCCACCCCCACTGCCAATTCTCAACAGAAATGCTCACAACAATGAAAACCTTGGACAGGAGGAAGAGTGTGGCCGGGCATGTGTCTTGCTTGGCTGTAACTTGGGGCGCACTTTTTTCAGTGCCATTATAACTTCGAACAGTCACTAACTGAATTGTTGTAAGTCGAGGACTACCTGTACTTTATCACTTTATCACTTTTTTTTTTTTTGGTCATCAAGTTTTTGATACCTTGCTAGGCGACTGGTGGTACTCGGATGTTGCCATATCCTAAAAGTGGCACAATGGGTGAAAAGGTTGAAAAGCCCTGCTCTATATGACCATTTAAATTGCCTTTATTGGTCCTTTTGCTCTTTTCAATCTAACAATTGTGGAGATTGTTCTAAAAAAATAGGCTACTTTGATCTGATTTGAACAGGCAGCCTAAACTGTAACAGTACTGCATATCTTTGGTTACAGACTAAAAACCACAACAAAAAAGCATATGAACTCTCAAGCACAAAATACAATCTGATGTTTTGGTTGCACACTTTTAATTATTCATGTTTCTCTGTTTTGACTAATTCTCTTTTTTTAGTATAATTTTTATTAAAACCTTTAAAAAAGTAATAGATTATAGAAAGGAAGAAAAGGTATAAAGTAGTTTCCAATATTCTTCATAACAATTGTAAGTACAAATATATTTTGACCTATATTTATACTTTCTCTCTAAAGTTACATATATTATCCTTCTTTCTATAATCTATCCCATGTAATCATCAAACCATAAATTAGAAGGACCAGGTTGGGGCAACCTGGAAAAAATACTTATACTCACTAAATATCAACATCTCCTCAATAGGACATAATTTCCAAATCAGGTGCAGAGAAAATTACAATTCAAGTTGTTGGTGATCCTTTTGATCTCACAGTCAGAGTAATAGCTATTACAAGTATGGAAGTGGAAAACAGGATGCATAACTTAGACAACTACACATCATGCTGGTAAATGCCTGAGTGAGAACAGAACTGGGTTTTGGTAGGAAGAAATTTTGGTTTGTTTCCAGATCTTTGGTGCAAATTGACTATGTTGATACAAATTATTATTATTTTGCATGAAGTGAATTTTTGAATGAAAAAATTGCAGAATAACAAGTTCACACAAAGAAGGGAAACCTGCATATAACTAGGGTCCAAGTACTTCATCTTTCCTTAGCACTGACCTCACATCTGGAGTCTGAACTGCAGCTGTATTGAATATCTGGTTAAGCACTTCCTTTTTCAAGGGTTTTGCTTTTCCATGTGACCTTAGAAAACCCACTTCTCAGCAACCTTTCAAATGTAAACTGATCCAAGCTGCAAGCAGAAAGCCTAAAGAATGCACTTAAATAGTGTGAGTGTCACCTGAGAGTTGGCTGTTTAATTATGCAAGAATCTCAGTTATGCTCTGCCAAAGTATCAGAGTTGGAAGGTTATGGGGTCTAGAACATTATCTCCATTGAAAAGAAAAAGAAACTCCAAAGCCAAGTACACACTTGCAAACAAAAGATCCAGGCTTCATTCTGAATCAGGAAATTCTTACTGACAAAGAAAAAAAACCCCAAATATTTATTTACAGCACTGACAACAGATTCAGAGCTACACATTCTTAAGCTCAACTGACTTCAGTAGAATTTAAACATGCATAGACTGTAAAATGATACTGGGATAAGTTAACCAATCACCTGCTGACAGGTTTAATCTCTCCTCTCCAAAAGGCCTTCCCTCAAGTGTTAGTGTCCTGCAAAACACACATGATATAGGGTGCTTAGGTATGTGTATATGTATTGGATCACTAAATATAGATGGTTGGTTTGGTTTGACTTAATGTGTTTTGCAAATCTGTGCACTGTGATTTGCAAGCCATGGTTTATGGCTTAGTTTGTTGTATTTTAATCAATAAATCATGCTTAAATAAATCACAGCTTAACACAATCTATGAATTTAGGCATAGCTCTATTCTATAAACACAGGATGATGTTTTATTAGAATGCCAAAGTGACAAAGAGAACAACAATTTTCAACACCCATGCTTCTCAGCAGCTTATTAAAGAAGGTCCAGAAGTTCATTCAGAAATTCATCTGAGTCCTAGGGTAGATCTGGACTTTTCCCTAACTTCCTCATTAATACAGGTCACCCACAGTTTCCTGTCTGCAGGAACAGAGGATATTGTCCTCTTCCCACTCCCAGTCCATTGCAAAGGTATTCCATGTTTTCTAGTTTTGGTTCAAAACTGCTGTTTCCCATTTAAACTGTCTTCAGCTCTTCAGATTAGAATTCAGGCATGTCAAACTCGCAATGTCACATGACGTCGCATGACATATCACGACTTTTTCCCTATTGCTGGCAATGGGGTGGGCATGGTTTTTGCGTGACGCATCCGGCCCGAGGGCCGGCAGTTTGACATGCCTGGATTAGATGGTCTCCAATACTGTGTTCCATTCTAATAGCAACCTCAGCTCTGACTGGCTGAAGTGCCACCCCTCCAGTGGGGCTAGTCAACACCTGGGCATCTGTTTTGTGCTGGGCTGGTATGTTCCCTAGAGTTTGTATAAACTTGCAGTTTTCAAGAATGCACTATTGAGTCAATGACCCATTCTCAAACTTAGAAGGCCATACGTCATTCACTTATTATCTCCCTGTGCTCATGCTTTCTGTTTCTGCTCAGGTGGAATGAAGTATATAGTCCTTGCTCTCCCATGCCACACTCACAGTACCACAAAGCTTCCATTTATCCAGTGGTGGGATTCAGCTGGTTCACACCACTTCGGCAGAACTGGTAGCTAATTTTTTATTGTCCAGGGCCAGAATGGACTTCCGGAAGCAACATCCACACAGAGAACCGGTTGTTCACATATTTGAATCCCACCACTGCATTTATCTTCTTAAACATCTTTAAGTCTCAACAAATTTGCTGCTTTGTTTCTGTGAAGTTCTTTCTTGCTAGAAAGTTTTTGTGAACCTACAGAGGCACTAAAGAACAACCTGTTCCCTAATGCTTTGATTATTGTATCAACTAGGATGATATATTAGGAAAAAAAGGAGAGGGAGTGTCTGTGTTGGTGTCAAAGGAAATAAATGTTGGAAAGGGCAGTGAATGCATCCATGTGTGCAAATAACTGGGAAAGCAAAGTAAACAACAGGGACTAGTCAGAAAGGAACAATTCCTAAAATGGAAAAGACACACACTGGTAGAGCAGTCCAACAGAAGCCAATTAGGGTTGCTTCCCTGAATGAATGAGAAGGTCAAAAAGCAGGGAACAGCCAATCCTATATTGTGGTGCCTGGATTCAGCATCACCCCACTGCAAATCTGCACTGGAAATTCAAATTTCTGAAGTAGGTTTAAGATGCAGTAGGGGAGACTGCTTAGGCTGTAGTGCAGAATTGTCCTTAAAACCAGTGTGTCCTCCTGAGTCATCTGTTGGCCCTTAACTATGGATCTGTCCTTGGGAGGCTAGCCAACATTACCTCTAGGCTTTGAGATTTGGCTATGTTAAGATTGCTAAACCAGGATCCAGCAAAGTGTATATGGATCTCAAATGTTACTGAATGGTAGCTTTTAAATTAATAAATGTAGAGAAAATAATCCAGTTATCTGTAAATAATGAAACACTTTTTACTATTTTTGCCCTGGCATTGTTCCCTTTCTTGGCATGCATTGCCCAGCATGTGATGTGATTCACAATCCAAGTGCAATCTTCAGCTTGACAAGGTTTACACAGCCCTCACCATGCATACATTAGATGCAGAATGCTTGAGCATCAAAGTTCTTCAACCCCTATGATCATTATTTCAGAGATTCATATCTCTCCATTGTTCTTCTTAGATAATAGGCCACTAAGTTTGCATGCTTAATTTATTGAGGGCATGTGATAAGTATGTACCAGCTGATAATGACATGTAATCACAACATTTATAAAGCTTATTATTTACTTATTAAATTTATATGGCTCCTCATTTCATTTGCATGATTAGACAGATAAGACTTAAAAACAAAATAACTTAATAAAAAAAACCTAATCAAATTTAAAAACACAGAAATAATATAACATATAGCAGCTGAGAAACCCAGTTAACACAACCAAGACCAAGAAATAAGTTCACACATACTATCATAGCTCCAGGCTTGATGGCAAATCCCAGGTTTTTAATATCTAGTGAAAGGACAGCTGTTCAGGGGAAGCCTAATTTCTAGGGGAATAATGTCCTAAATGGCAGGACCCAGGGCAGAAAGCTCTCTTCCTGGGCCCTGTCAACACAACATACAGTTATACCCCTTCACTAAATATCCTTGATTCTTAATAGTACGTGATGTTATTAGAGATTGGATTTTCCCACATAAAGGATCGATATTTATTATTTCATCTTATTGATTTTACTTGGAATCGCAAATTATTGATACTTTACATATTGTAAGATGGCTTATAAATAGGCTGAAGTGAAGTTCAATTTCAACATGTACATGTGCTTAAGACCATTAACTGACTCTTACTGTAATTCATTTAGAATAGTCTGACCCAGTAAAGTCAAAGAAAATTCCATGCCATTTAAGATCTCTTATGCACAAGAATATTTCTACTGCACTGTATGGATTCACCATTTTGGACTCGTTTTGTCAGCTATTTGCTTATCTGCATATTAATAAATAAAACACTTGGTGGATGAAAGTATGGTGTCTGAGTGGATATCAGTAATATATTTCACTTATAACTGAGAATGGCAGCAGAAGCTCATTTAACTGTTTCTATCCTTCTTAGTCACTGTGTTAGTTTTAGCAATGATTATAACCAGCATGGCTATTTCCCAAATTTTAAACTGGAATTACACAATTTGAAAAAGTTGAATGGAATTTACCCAAGCCAAAAGCTTTTATTCTTGCAGCTTCTCACTAAAGCAAGCAGCCACACTGAATGACTAAAGAAAATGCTACACAAACTGGCTTGCTATATTAATACACTGGGCTAAACCACACTTGTAATTGTGGCTGGATTTACAAAACATGCTGAGGCAAAATCCACATTTTGACATGTAATTTTTGTTGTAATCAAATCCAATCCTTTCCTTATGAAAGAACACTTGTGTAATTTGAAAATTTTCCTTAATTCAGCTCTGTTGCTTCTTTGCAGCCCTCTAATACAGAGGTCCCCAACCCCCGGTCCGTGGACCAGTACTGGGCCGTGGTATGCCAGCAACTGGGCCGCACAAATAAGCAAAGCCCCATCTGCAGGATGCAGGCATCACACAAAACCACGCATCCTCCAGTCTCTGGTGTCCAAAAGGTTGAGGACCTCTGCTCTAGTGATAATCCAGATTCAGGCAGTGCACATCTGCTCCTCATAAACTCTAGAATTGCCATAGAATGTTTCATACAACATTTATTCTACCAGTTGTGAAAGTCCACTGGATTTCTGAAAATCAGATTTCTCAGGTTTATTTGCCCCACCTTTTATAGAAAAAAATCAACAAAGTTGAACAGATTTCCTCTTCCTCTTTTTCCCCACAGCCATTGTTTTTATAGTATTTTAGGGTAAGTTTAATAGGGGCCTGTGTGCCCATTGCTCTGAAACTTAGGATGAAAAGCAGTTCAAAAATATTATTATGTAACGATGACATATCACCACCTCAATAGCAGCAACCTGTTACAACATTTAGAACTAGATGTAGGGTTAGAAATCGATTGTTCTAATTTAACACGTGTTTCTCTTTCGTGTCTACAAGTAAGTAAAATAAGGAAATGTTCCAATTATATATACATATATATATTAAAAAAAAAAATCACTCCACACGTAGACCATTAAGCATCCAGCATTTCTACAAGTCCACGCGCACTGCCCAATACTCTGCCCGCGCGCTACTGCGCGTGGTAAAACACCCTAGAACTGTCAATCAGTTCCAGATTGACATTCGTCTCCTCCAATCAAGCAGATTTCCAGCTTGCGGAAGGCGGAGTGAGCTTCGATTCCCACTCCCAGCGGGCAGGGGCCAATCAGGGCAGTGGCTACCAAAACGGGGGCGAGTAATTCGCCGCTCCCGCTCTCTCGGCTTCAGAGCTCCGCCCCGGTGAATGGGTAGGACGCGAATGGACCTCGCGCGGTAGCCGAGCGCAGCCTGTCGCTACGTGCGGCGCCCGGGGCAGGTGGAAGAAGGGACTGCGGGGCCGCTGCGCCTCCCCTACGCGCCGACTCGGAAGGGTCGGTGCTGGCCGGTGGCTGCGGTAAAGCGCCGAGGAGAAAGGAGATTGGGCGGGATTCACCCTGCCGGCTTCAGCTCCCTGAAGTGCGGACGGACAGACGGACGGAGGTCGAGAGTCGTTCTTCTGCCGACAGCGAGTGGCGGTGGAGCCAGCTGCAGGTGAGATCGGAGCCACCGAGAGGGACTATGCACTAGGCTTACTCCCGATTATAGGACCCAGCGGAGTTTAGTCTGGCCCTGCTAGAAAAGACGGACTGGGTTCCCACGACCCACCGAACCTTCCCCGAGCTAACCAGCATTTTTTGAAACCCAGGCGGTCGGCTTAGTTTGGCTCAAGGTGCTCTGTTAACTTCCTGGGTTAATTTTGCGCGCCATGGTGGCTAAGTTAGTCACGGGTAAACGTGTAGTGTGGTGTCACATTGGTCATGAGAATGAAGCATGGGTAGGTGGTGAAGTGTTTTAAGGTGCGAGAACTGTCTGGTCTCCTCAGTTAAAGACACCGTTACATAAAGGAAGAGACTCTGAAGTAAAGGAGGCAATAGTGGGAGTTGTGTGTGTGTGTTGTGGGTGTCTCTCCACATCTTCCACCAGGCACATGCAATTTGCTCTAATAGGCGATTCTGGCAAGCCTTGAATAAATGATGCAAAATTATATTTTGACCCCTAAAATATACCTCTAGGAACAAGAGATCTAGTAAATACATCCTATTAATACCAGTCTGTTCATAACATTTATTCAGTGTTAGAGGTATAGAACTGAAATTCTTACTGCCCAAATAAAAGTACTGCTTTCTATACAGTATTAAGGATTTTTATATTTTTTAGCATGCTTTTACATTTAAAAATGAAAATATCAGATAATATAATCTATTCATCAGCTGTAGTATGATATTTGGCCTAGTTTCCAACTAGAGTTAGGTTTGCAAACATGCAGCTAAACTAAGGGTGATTGTCTACTTTATGGTTCAGTTATTGTGCATAATCTTTGTTTGATTCTTTTGTGTTGGCAAATCCAGGTTGATCAATTTACCATGTAAATCATGTTTTAGTTGATCTATAGCTTAGCATATCCATACAACTAAACTACTGTGACTTGTTCAAGACCCCATAATTCTAAGAAATCATGCAGTTTAGCATTGTGGGAAATAGCTGTTTATTCCTGCAATTCCTAAGCAAGCACAAGATATGTTGATCAGTATTATTGCCTATGGTTCTTTCTTGGGAAGCCTGTGTGATGCATTTAGATGGATGTACTCTCACAATTATTATGTTTATCGTGTTTTAATATTATGGCATTGTTTTAATTATTGGTTGTATACTGTCCAGCAATATGTTCAGTGAGATGAGTGGCCATATAAATTTGTTAAATAAAACAAATGAGGAAAGAAGTGGAATTAACAACTTCCATGATAGTGATCACTGATATTATTTTTTCATCTGAAAAATGTCTCAAATAACAGACAGTAATTATATCTTTATAAGTATAGCACATCTTTGCACTGCTAAAACTAAACACATTTTAGGCATAAGATTATATAACTCCTGACAGACCAGAGACATGTATTCTGTTATATGTGCTGAATAATGGAAAGGATAGTGTTTCCAAGAGCATAGGATGTTTTCAGATTTAATATTGATATTGCATCCTGTATTTTCAAACAACTATGTTCATAATATTTAGTTAAAAGATCAAATTCTTTTTCATTGTTTATATCTAATCTGCACAGAAAGCAGATGAAGCAAAATAGTCATAAATCTGTGGCAAAAGGCTTTTCTCTCACCTGGAAAGGCTCTAAGGGTCCCTGCTATGATGTGTAAGCTTAAGACTAAGACTATATCCCTTTTTTTCCTGCATTATTTTAATGAGAACAGATTTATGCATATTTAATTAGATAAAGGCCAAGAATGTTTAGTACTCAAGGTACACTTCAACACTAAAAATATTATTTTTTCAAATACTACTGTACATAAGTATCCTATTCTTTTTAATATTTTATTTAATACAACACAGGATTATCTTTCTTTCAAAAAAATTAACTTTAGTTTGCTGAATGTAAGATTGCGTTTATCAATATGAAAGATCCAAATAATCTGCATATAGAGTTGAACATAATTTTAATAATCACTCACATCATTTAGCAGTGAAAGGTTTTTCTTGAAAGATCAAACAGGCAGTACTGGAAAACATACTGATAGTACAGGAACTATATATTTTAAAAGTAAAGAAGAACAGGAGGAAAAACCTGTTTTAAGATCTGACAAAACATTACACATTTTGAATCATAAAACTAAAAATAACATCAGAGAAACTGCTTTTTTCACTTGCATTCAAAAAGGAAAACAGTAAATTTAAGAAAAAGCTCCTTGCAAAATACAACTGGAGATTTATAAATGGAGAATTTGAAGTAGACTTCATTATTTATTATTATGTTTATTTAGCAGTGGATACAAATATTGTCTGAGAGCACCTTGATCTTAATGTATTTAGGGCAGAATTGTGCATCCGAATTCATCTCAAGAGCCAGGTTACTGCTTCAACACATATTTTGTGGCTGGATAACATCAATATTGGACTTTTGAAAGGGAAGCCCCTACTATCTTTTGATATTCCATTTTCCATTAAGACAGACCAAAATAATTGTTGCTTTCCTTTGCAGTAAGGAAACTGATCTTTACACTTTTGAGTGTTGATTGGATCATTTAGGTAACAATATACAGGTGGTCCTTGCGTTGTTAGCAACCATCCAAAATTACAACAGCACTGAATGAGGGAGACTTGTGACTGGACTACATGGTGTAACGATGACAATTCCATTCTCAATTTTTGTGAGTTCCATGGATACATTGTGGCTTCTTCGGTGCAGACTTAGATAGGATTACCCTGCAGGTTTAGTATTGCATCTGTTATCTGGCTATAGTAGAAAATAGATGTGATTTGTTGTCCTAGGCCAGTGATGGCGAACCTTTTAGAGACCGAATGCCCAAACTGCAACCCAAAACCCACTTATGCATCGTCAGGTGCCGGGTGGGTGTGGCCCATTGGCTGGGTGTGGACCATTGGGTGGGCGTGGCTGCAGTGGTAATGGCAAACTGGGTGGGACTAAAAAGTTCAATCAATCAATTCCAACTTTGCAAGATCTTTTTTTTTCCTGCGAGAAGTTGAAATTGACTGATTGATTGAACCTTTTTTTTTTTTACACATGGCAGTGGAGACCTAAAGTGAAAAGGTTTTATAAAACCCAGCTGAAGGCCTAGGACTGGGGCGATGGCGCACATGCCCACAGAGAGGCATGAAAAACCTCTGGCACCGTGCCATAGGTTCGCCACTACTGTTCTAGGCTCTGCTTTTTCATGGATTTTATCCTTGTCTTTTAAAACTTTGCTGCATCTAGTTCAGTTTAAACAAGGGGAAGAAAAAGCCAGTGACTGACTTGCTCCATGTTGCATCTGACGTATTATTTCTTCAACGATTTTTTTGCCTTGTGATGGTGACAGCATGTATGCATTGTAAAATATGACATTGTAAAATATGACATTAAAAGCAAGCAAGAGAATTGCCTGTCAAATAATTTCTTTTCTTCCCTATGAGCTATCCTGTATTTCCCATTGTGTTTTCCATTCAATGCAGTTGCAGTGTTTTTCCTGCCCAGAAGCTAGAAGAAATGTGGGAATTGGTTATCAATGTGTCTTCATTTATAGCGATTGTAACAAGATGGAAAGTCTGATTAGCTACTTGGTGTATTGAAATATAAACAGGGGGTCCTTGCTTAACAACCACTCATTCAGTGACCATTCAGACTTATAATGAAACTGAAGGAGTGATACTTAAAACTGGTCCTTATACTTAGGAAGGTTGCAGTGTTCTCCATGGGTCATGTGGTTGCCATTTGTGATCTTTTTTGCCAGCTTCCTACAAGAAAAATCAATGGCAGGAGGTTGCAGATGGTGAACATGCAATGTCAAGAAGGATTCTCTTAACAATGGCAACTAGAAGTGCTGGAATTTCCCTCCCTAAAACCATGTGGTCATGTGTCAATTGTGTCACTTAGTTATGGAAATCCCAGTCACAATTACTGCTGTTAAGCAAGGACTAACTGCATGGAAAAGTAGTATTTCTTCTTCTTTTTAACCCCTTCCTCACAGTTGCTTTGTTTGATCCTAATCCTCTCTCCCTACCTGAGCAATTTGAACTCTGTCTTCCTTTTATTTTGAGGCATCTAAGCCATTCCGTTTTCCCATGTAACTGGTGCAGTTTCTATTTCTTTTTTCCTCTGTTGAAATAATAATCATTGGCATTGAGTATGGATAACAGGGATGAACTTAAGGAAAATTGATAGAGGAAAAAAATCAAAGGCTGTGATCTTATATATATATATGTATTCCCGGAAATAAAGTCCATGGGGCAAAAATGTAGAACTTTACTCTTCTCAGATGCAAAATACTACTTGTCACTTAACATTTTGACATAACCCATGTTAAAGGGAGGATGAAAAAGATTGCTACCTTTTTCAGTAAAAAGAGAATGACACAATAGATGGACTTTTGTTGATATATTATTGATAGACATTCATTGAGCAGGGCAGGAGAACCAGTTTTCTTAGGCACTAGCCTTTGCCAGCCTAATTACCTAAGATCTTTTAATTAGAAATGGATGTGTGAGATTGAATTTGCTTTTACGTACAACCAACAGATGTGTTGCCATTCATCTCCAGGTTTTCCTGAATATTCTTTGTGAGCAGATTTAATTCATATCCTCTTAAAATGTAGCTGACATCTCTTGTTCGTGTGTGATATTGAATAGCTTTGTGTTAGGTCAAACCTAACTATTCATATTGTTACAAAGCTGTTGTGTTAAGTATAAAGTAAAATTGTCCATTTGCATTGTTTATCTTAATAATTAATGGATATAGTTTCTGGCAATTTGTGCACTGTATTTTGATCTTTTTTGCCGTGGTTGTTGTTAAGCAAATCCCTGGAATTAAGTGCATCACGCAGTCGTGAAGTGAATCTAACTTCCCTGATAGATTTTGCTTGTTGAGAGCTGGCTGGGAAGATAGCAGTGGTGATCACATGACCCCGGAATATGGCAACTGGCATAAATCATGTGACTACAGGAATGCTGTGAAGACTGGTCATAAGTAACTTTTTTCAGTGTCATAACTTCAAATGGTCACTAAACAAATGGTGGTAAGTCAAAGACTATCTGTATGATAGTCTTTGACTTACCGCCATGATAGCAGTGTTCCAATATCTCAGGGGCTGCCACAAAGAAGAGGGTGTCAAGCTATTCTCCAAGGTGCCTGAAGGCAGGACAAGAAGCAACGGATGGAAACTAATCAAGGAGAGAAGCAACCTAGAACTAAGGAGAAACTTCCTGACAGTTAGAACAATTAACCAGTGGAACAACCTGCCTCCAGAAGCGGTGAATGCTCCAACACTGGAGGTTTTTAAGAAGAGACTGGACAGCCATTTGTCTGAAATGGTATAGGGTTTCCTG